>NC_136430.1:202935000-203535000 GCF_052849685.1 Lactuca virosa | reverse complement strand
GCGAGAGTAGTACCAGGATGGGTGACCCCCTGGGAAGTCCTCGTGTCGGGTGCCCAAAGCGGACAATATTGTGATACGTTCCAAGGGGGATGTTACAAATGGTATTAGAGCTAGGGCACGGGTCGATGTGTTTGACAGGGATGTTGAACCCTATAATGGGGGGTGAATGTGGGTTGCACATGATCCCACATTTGTTGGGAAGGAGAACGAAACATTTCCTTATAAGGGGTGTGGATACCATCCCTGTCACAACGCGTTTTAAAGCCGTGAGTAGGGATGAGCATAACCGGGTACCCGCCTATTTTAGCTGGAACCGGAACCGCTCCCGGAACCGGAACCGCTCCCGGAACCGGCGGTTCTTAAGTTATTGGAACTGGAACCGGAACCGCCTGCACCGGTTCCTAGAAAATCGGAACTGCTCCCGGAACCGTCGGAACCGGTCCCGGTTCCGGGTACCCGGTTTCTTAAATATAAATTTTTTTATTTATAAATTATAGATTACATGGCATGGATATTAACGTTTACAAACATCCGAATTAGAAATGGTATGAAAATAAAACAATTATAAAAACTTGATCTTTTACATAACCACCTATTAAACTTTAAAAACACTTCTCACAATTAAAAAACATTATAGAAAACAATTGCCATCAAGTGAAATTTAACAAGTAGAGATGACAAAAATGACAAATTATGAACAATAAACATAAAACAGCAACAGGAAAAATAATACATCAAAAACATCATAGCCTTGAATTGGATCCATTGATCTTGTTGGCTCATCTGTCGAGAACGGTATACTGCATGGATATAACATAAGATTTAGTATGTGATTGTTAAGATTCCTGTAAAGGTATATAGAAGAACACCATCAGAAGTTAACAAATATAACATTAGATTTATCAATCAGATACCGATATAAACCCTAAAAAATGCTTGACTATTTGTTAGTTAAATCAATTCAAACTGAACGGATATAACATTAGATTTAGTATGTGATCCACAAATCATTTTGTTGAGATTACAATATCTCATAGATTGGAACATTAGAACGGTTCATTTGAAAAGCAAAAAAATATAGAAATTGGATATTCTGACATGACTTCTTGGATGAAAAGATAAACTAATGTTAGATTTAATACAAAAATCAATTGACAATTTGACATACCATCACTAGTGAGACATTGGAATCTGTCCACTAGAAAACAGATAACAAACCAATTTGTAAACCAAATAATTTAAAGATTAACATCATATTAACAAACCTGCTGTATCTTCATTCTGGTTACACGCATATGCCTAGTTAACTTTTAATAAGCTGCCCAAACCTGCAATTATAAGTTGACAAAGCCAATTTGTAATGACTGATAACAAGAATAGAATATATTTTTATAATGACTAATAACAAGAATAGAACATAAAGTATCATTGAGGTTTCTATGTACAAATACCTTCCATTAAGTGTCATAATAGCAAGACAACAAAACACCAATCAAAGCAACCCGCAAAGGCACAAACCCATACGATGACTGAAATAAAAAAAAAGTCAACAATCCAAAATCAAGTAAAGATGAGTATATATTTAACTAGTATCTAAATATCAGTATGTATCTCACCAAGCATGTATCTCACCAAGAAACCTACTGGTCTGTTGGTCTGTTGGTGTTCCAAGCAACCTGCATAATGTCATCCTTGAGAGTGCACCTCCACCTGCTCTTGAATCGATTCACCTGCCAACCAGTTTCATCAACATGCATTGGAGACTTGGATAATCAACCGTATATGTTGATTCGGTAGAGCCTGCAGACATCAAACATATTTAATTTGTAATTAGGAGTGAATCAAGATTCACAGATGGAAATTAACAAAAAAACAAAAAAATTAACATATGGAAATCAAGATTCAGCCTAAAGAATCGACAAATTAACAAAAAAATCGAAACTAACAGTTAATAATCTAATCGAGATTCACAGATGGAGGTTGAACAACCTAAGAAATCGATAATCGAGATATCCAATTTCATAGTCAACAGATACAATCATATTTTAGAGTTATGATTGAGAATCTGACCTTGAAGATGAGAGAGGCGAGGAAGACGAGGGAGAGCGTAAATAGGGATGATCGGAGCGACGTGGTCCACCTTGAAGTGTCGACTGAAGTGTCGATTCAGAGACAGAGAGAGAGACGAGGGAGACGAGTGAATTTTAATTTCTGGAACAGATTGATGTGTCGACTGAAGCTTCGATTGAAGCTTGGAGATTGAAGTGCAGACTGAACCTTCGATTGAAGCTTGGATTGAACAGAACGATGACTGGAGTCTGGAGCGATTGAAGCTTCGATTAACTGAAGGATGGGTTTGAGAGGGGAGAGAGGAGAGTGACGAGAAGAGAAGACGGCGTTTTTTCAGGAATGAAAATCATAAACCCTAAAAACGAATCATGACTAAGGTAATCGGTATAAGTTCTTTACCCTAATTTTTTAAAACAAATGCACCAAAATATAAAAATTAAATATATTTTTTTTATAAAAAGGCGGGTACCCGTCGGTACCGGTTCCGGGTAACCGCCGGTTCCGGGTACCCAGTATTGGAACCGGAACCGGCGGTTATCCAGTGGGTATCGGTTTCGTAAAAATGAGAATTGGAACCGGAACCGCTTAAGGCGGTTCCTAGACTTTAGGAACCGGAACCGCCTAAGGCAGTTCCAGTTCCAGAACCGGCAGTTCCGAGGCGGTTGTGGTTCCGAAAGCAGGTACCCGCTTCCGCTGCTCATCCCTAGCCGTGAGGGCAACAGATCCCATAAGAACTCTGCAGTTAAGCGTGTCCGGGCGAGAGCAATCCAGAGATGGGTTACCCCCTGGGAAGTTTTCGTGCCGGGAGCCCAAAGCGGACAATATTGTGATACGTGACAGAGGGGGATGTTATAATGTCTCACTGGGAAAATCAAAGGAACCGATCAGTTAAGCACTATATGGCTTCAAATTCTCTGGGGTATAATCACCGACATACCATTTGACTATGCCACATGTTTGTGGAATGACTTAAAAGAATACATCGTGTTGGGGTCAGAAATGCAGAGTCTCCGCGATGTGTAGGAAAGTTTTCCTAGTCGCAGTCGAATGTCGTAGGCGCTAGACGGATGAATGTGTTGTACCTACAAAGGTAGCGCCTTTCCTAACACCAATTGGTTTTTGGAGAACTGGTAGCGCCTGGGGTCTAATAAGTGGTATCAGAGCTAGGGTGGCGGGTTCGATTCTCTCATGGAGCAATTTTTGAAGAGGGGGGGAGGGTATTGTATGGGTCACCATGATGTGTAAAGATGGTTTCCTAGTCGTAGTCGAATGTCGTAGGTGCTAGAGGGCTGAATGTGGTATATGTACAAAGGTAGAACCTTTCCTAACACCAATTGGTTTTATGAGAGTTGGTAGCGCCTGAGGTCCAATACATTAGAACAAGGAAGACGAATATTCCTCACGCAAGATTTTTGGATGTTTGTCTCGAATCTCTCCACAACGCATCCAAAATTCTCGTTGATGAATCATTGGAGATGTTTGAAACTCGTCAGATGAATAGATTTTCTGTTCCTGATCAAACCGACTGTAGAGCCACCAAACGACTACCTACTACTCTTTTGGATCTAATTCCAAGATATTCAACAATTCTTGCCCAACAGATCAAGGATACAGATGAATAAGAACCAAAACATCCTACCCCTTCCTCGGCAAGAACTTTGCAGAAAGCCCCCTGGTCCAACGTCGCCACAAAACCACCAAAAGGAAAACAATGTCCCGAAGAAAAAGAAGGCATAAAAGAAGAAAAATGATTAAAATATTCATTTTCCTCCTCCGAAAAGGTGTATCCTATTTCACACCACGGACTCCCAACAATTCGGGGGTGATAAAAGACCTCCCGTTGGGTCAGAGGAACCTAAAGCCATCCATTCTTCTTCTCAAGCATAAAATGTCTTAAAAGTTAAAGGGGTTAAGTTTGTTTCCACAACAAATCCCTCTCAAGAGGGCGCTGACATCACTGCATCCACTCATCCTCAAAAGGACACTCCTTTAGGTAAATTTTATTGAACACATAAAATAATATCTTATTCTTTTTTGTACACTCTGCACTTCTGAAGTCTCTACTTCAGATACAACATATGTTGCCAAAACTATGGATATATCAATAGGAAATCCTTTCAGGACTAACCTAAAAACCATCCTGTAAGTGTGGCTAGACAAATACTTTGTTATCCATCTTCGTTTGAATTGAGTTTTATGGAACGACTGGTTTGTGTGTGTACAATCTTAACTGTGATATTTTAAAAGACCAACTTCTCCTGATCCATCATCAAAAACGAAGTCACAAGGTCAATCTGATTCGTTGGACTGAAACAAAACCATTGCCGCCAAAATCCAAAGAGAGAAAGAATTGAAGGAAGAAAAATAAAAGCAAGACAAAGAAGAAGTATAACGAATCGTCGTAATCTAGAAGAAAGCACACCATAACCTTATAGAGAAAAAGGAAAAAGAGAGAAAAGAATTAGAGGTTGCTGAACAACTAACTGAGGAAGAGAAGAAAAAGTCAACAGAGGAAAGTGCTCGGATCAAAACTCTGACAGAAGAGCTTATCAAGAAAAAGGCAGCAGAAGATCCCAAATCCCCTCCGAAGACTTCCGGCATAATGAGGTCTTCATCTAAAACTTTAATAGGGACCAAGCTAAGTTCAAGGGACAATGCCTTTGGAAATGATTTTGATGAATACGATTTTGAATCCATAAGAATCATGCCCAACATCTTTGTTAAGCCACGTGGTATTCAACAAACTGGCACCTCTCAAAAGCCCCTTACTGAACCAACAACTTCCTCATTTAATCATACAAATCGTTTTCCTAAGGAGCATAAGTCCACCGCTGGAACCGGTCACTCATCAACAAATCTAAAGCTCCTGGAAGCTAAAATGGATATCATTTTGCAGCAATTATCAAATTCTCCGCCTACTCCTACTCCAACAAAAGTTCGTTTTATCACTTCTGAAGATCGTGAAGCTGTTCTTCAAAAAGTTCTCTCCAAATCTGCTTCTGTTGAAGAAGATTGCCTCAAGCACCTTGAATATTTCCAAACTTCCATTACTACAGCAATAGACAAACTCTTCAAAAAGGTCTCTGATCACAAAGCCTCTATCAAATAAACACTTGACACATTCTTCATCAATTTGGGCAAAGACCATTGAGCCGAAGTTGAAAATCTCCATCAGGAGCTTATGCACGATCAAAACAACAATCTTGTGATGACAAGTATGTGTTCCAAGCTCTCCAATGATTTCCTTAAAATTATGAAATGCCCGAGAGAGGAATCAACAAAGCTGAATGAAATAAGTTAAGAGAACTCGTACATTTCTTAAGATTGTTAGCATAAATACAAGTGTGGATGCTATTTCCAAAACTGTCATCCAATCTTTTCTTAAGGTTCTCGCAAAAATTAAGGAACTGAAGACGGGATTCGTGAATAAATTGGGGCCTTCTTTCACGAAAGGGGGAGAAGAGGAACAAAATCTGGAAGAAACAAACAACTCTCCTCCAAAAGCTACACATACTTCCCCTCCAAAAAACGATGATAAGAAAAAGATCCCAGAAGGAACAGTTATTCATACCCTCTTTGATAATGATGCAAACTCATCAAAGAAAGTTCCAACTCCTCCTAAGTCTCCTAAAAAACCACTCAGTCCTCTGAAGTCACCCACAAAGTCTCTGATAAAAACTCCACCAAGAGACCTCGGAAAGAAGAAAGTCGAAGAAGCAGAAATTCCTCTGTCCATCATTCAGAAGGAATAGATTGTTGAAGAAACCAAAAGGCAATTTCCAAGGATCAAGAACACAAAGATCTTCTGGTTGCAACTCTTTTGCAAGAAGAAACAGTAAACGAAATAGTTGTTCCCCCTTCTCCTAAGAGAAGCACCGAAGAAGAAGTCCAAGTTGAAGATCCTCTGTTCCGTCCGTGGAAGTTCATCATCCGAATGATTGAAGACAAGGAAATTGTTCCTTATAAGTTGTATGATGCTATATCTAGTTTCAAGTTTGAGTGGGATCTTCCTATCTCACCAAATGATCAATATTTTCTGATCTTCCTTCATCTTAAAACCTTCAAGACAATATACGAAGAAAGGAAATATTGGAAAATTTCTACTCGTAGCATCACTAGAAGGTCTATGGTATGGGATGGTCTAGAAGAGTTATACTTAAAGTCAAAGGCTTCAAGTCTCGATCATTCAAAGGAGCCTCTCATTACTCCTATGATTTAAGAGGTTAAATGAACAAAAATATTACTTCATTGAAGCAAACTTCCCCATCGCCAATCTTGCTGATTTACTATATATTTCAAAGGAACTAAACAGAAGAATTCCTTTGAAGATAATTACGAGATTTCCCTTGGATCTTGTAACACTCGTTTTCAGGTATTAATTTTACACTTTTATCTTGTGGGTTTTGGGTGACCACGACATGGTGAGAAGGATCACTGTAACGTGACATTGCCTTTTGGGTCAACGGTCTTTTTAAGTGGCCACGAAGTGGTCATGTATTGGCTACGACGTGGCAACATTCTAGGCGTAAAACCCTAGATTTAGGGCCCGGAGCCCTATTTAAAGGATGTGATGGCTAGGGTTTGTCTACCCTCAGCCTCAATCACTCCTCTTTGTGCTTAGATCAAAACCATAGCCTCCTTTAAAGATTTGAGTTCATTTTGGTGATTTGGTATCCTTTGAAGGAAGAAGAAGACGATTTATAGAGCAAGGATCCATCAAGCAACTCATATCCACATTTATGATCATTTTCTGGACCATTGTGAGTCTTCAAGGCTTGATCTGTATGGTTTATTTCTTTTGGATCTAAGAAAGTTAGTATTTATTGGTTATTTGATAAAGTTTGAATGAATGGGTGACATAAAGTTAGAAACTTTATGACTCACCAAGGTCCGTAGAGTGTTTTACCTTCTGGATCTAGAAGTGGAGAATGTTTTGGAAGCCATGCATGAGATTTAGGTCATCTTCTTATCTTTTGATCTAGTTTGAGTGAAGGACATGTATGGTTCATGCATGTCCATTAAGTTTGGATTTTCATGAAGCTTTAGGGTTCCAAGAATCCTTTTGGAAAGTTTGAGCCAAGGGCTTAATCCATTAAGTTGTCCGAGTACATAAACCACGATGTGAAAAGATGCTCGCCACGACATGGTGAAGGAGGATTCATGACTGTTTTGTCGTATTGTTGCTATGGACGTAGTGACATGATTGCCACAACATGGTGGCAGAGCTGGTCGTGACTGTTTTGAATAGCCACGACGTGGTAACTGTTGACCATTGACTTTTTGACATGGTTCACTTTTGGTCAACTGTGTAGTTTTAGAAGGTAGACTGAGGTTTGAACTTAAATGTTTCATTCGGTGGTGTACAACACCAACTTTTTGCCTGTGAGAGCTTTGGCTTTGATTGTGAGGTGAGGCTTCTCATTATACTATATAGGATGCTAGCTGTCTTTGTGACTCTTGCATGGAAAACCATAATCTGGCCCCTTATAACTATATGAAAAACCAGGATCTGGCCCTAAAAAATGTATGAAAGACCAGGATCTGGCCCATGGAACTTGTATGGAAAGACCATGATTTGGTCCGTAGCAGGAAGTGATTGTAAGACTATGTTTTGACCCATAGCGTTCACTTGGGGTTGCAATAAGCCAGTTATATTATGTATGATATGTGATATTTTGGGGAACTCACTAAGCTTTGTGCCTATTGTTTTATATTTAAATGTTTCAGGTATTTCTGGTTCCAAATGGAAGAGTTCGGCTTGATCGCATTGCATCCCCTGAAGTTTGCCGCACTATCTATTTTATGACTTTACTTTGATGTTTTAAGAATACTTTACACTGTGATTATCTTTTGAATAATTGAATGAATGGTTTTGGTTGATGGAAAAAATGAAATTTTTACCTTGTGTTTTTGGGAGGTTACAAATCGTATCTATAAAAAGGGAATTGGGTTGTGATTCTCCTTACACCTTTTCAACATTCTTGCTAGACAACCTTTACTGAAATATATAAGATTACTTTGTTTATCATCATGTTCATTTATTTACGTTTATGGTCTTTCATTATTGTTCTATATATCAGTTGTTAAGTTATATATATTTCCTATTTACTTTTATAGTCATTTTACTTAGATCATTTCCTCGTTTTATCATTATAAATCTTGAATTTCGAAGTGGTTTCATTGGTGAATTTTGTTTGGTTAATATGGTTTATTTTTTAATCTAAAGTTGGAGCAAAAGAATTGGTCATAGTTTGACCCAAGTTTTGAAAACCAGATCGGAGACCAAAGTGACCGTCTTACCGGTTCGATGGTTCGACCGGTCGAACCGGTCTCAAAAACCAGAAAATCGGATAAAGTCATAATTACATTATTATTAATTTTAATTATATAAAAAATACAAAAAATGAAAAAAATTACGGTTCGACCGGATCAGTTTTTACCGGTTCACATGACAACCAGTTTTTTGGCCTCTAAGAACCGAATCCGGGACCGATTCCCAGTTAAACTGGTTGAACCGACCGGGTGCGGTTTTCAAAACATGGGTTTGACCCAGTTTGGTGTAAAATAAGGGGTTAGTGGCATCATTCTAGGAAGAGTACATGGGTTTATTTGTTACTAATTATTTTCAGCATAGTAGGACTAGTTTGCATAATTAAAATAGAAGTAGAAGTGTGGTTTTCGCTAATGTAACTTGAGATTCCAATAGAGAACTAAAAACTCAGAAAATTGTCCCATATTTTGAACCTCTGTTCTTGATTTTTTTCCTGCAAAATTCCCGTGCAGACCTATATCCAACAAACACTTCACACAATGATTTTTTTAAAGATCATCCTTGTGCCTACTAGTTTTTTTTTTTTTTTTTTTTTTTTTTTTTTTTTGAACTGGCAAGAATTTTATTAACTTTGCAAAGTAGAAAGGCACCAGGAAGGCAACAACAGCACTAAGTCTTTACAATCAATGGAAATGAGAGATATGTTTAATACGTCCGAACACCAAAGATACGACATTATCAAATATGAATACACAAGTGAAGATCTTTTCCTGTTGAGAATTAAGTCGTTTCTCGCCTTCCATATGCTCCAATGTACACCATATCCAATGGCTAAGAGTAATCAACTGAAACAGTTTCACCCAAACCTGTGATGCATGCAGGCACGTAATCAACATGTGATCAGCAGATCCGTCCCCTTCCAAACACAAATCGCACACGTAAATAACTTTAATCTTTTATCATTGGTCTGTGTTATAAGGTGATATAATTTGTGTAAGTAAATCGATACAACTTTTAGAAGTTGGTGAAGACTGAAGATGCTGTGGTTTGAATTTGGGATACATATGTATGTTTTCTATATCTAATGTAATGTCGTTAACTTCTTAGCACCCATCTAGAGAAATAATTGTAGAATTTTTTTAAAAAATCGCTCAATAAACTACTATTTATTCTTGGGGTTTTTGAAAGGATTGACGGAGCTCTTTGTTTATTAACTTTTCTTCTTTATTCTCCAAAATATTGGAAATTATTCATAATTTCTGAAAAATTGGTTATTGCAATGGAGGTTTGCAAATGCTCAAGCTAGGCTGCCATGTCCACCATGGAAGAGGTACTAATGTATTGTTGAATTGAAGAAAGGAGGAAAACATTCGTTTCATGATAAGTCGTTTGGAAACAAAAAGATCTTTTCTCTCTCTTAAATAATGATAAATTAAAATCAAGGGTATAAATGTCACTATATATTTTTTTTCAGTCCTTACAAAAAAACATAAGCTATTTTAAATAAACAATCCCAAACACCCCTTAGGTTTACCAAACAGTAAGCTCTTATCCTATGTAAACCAAACACAACCTAAATGGACATATTTTCAAGTAAATAAGTCAAAATCATTGTATCTAGTCGAAAGATATACTCGTTACTCTACAATTAAATATGCAAATACTTTTGTTGTTCTTTTGAATAACGTTGATTAGAGAAAAGGGAAGTCTAGATGAAGTCGTATATATCAACACATTACATTTTTCAAGTGCAATGGGAGCTTATGTCACATGTGGGTGATACCCATATATATGTGCCAATCTCCAACTAATCCTACAAAAAAGAAAAAAAAAATTTAACCATCTAACTCTATCAAAAAAATATGCTTATTTATTCCAAGATTCCAGCTGGCCAAAATTGCTGCCACATAGATATATCATCCTTGTTATATAGTTTTTTTATTCCTCCATAGAACCCTTCGGTTTCATTTCCTTCTTCCCGATGGTCTTTCCTATTGATCGTCATATGTCTCCATCGTGAACCCGGTGCATACTGCTTAAACTCGACCACCAACGTATCTGTTACATTAATTTCATGTCACTCTTAAATTTTAATCATTAGAGCACAATATGGGCCCACAAGAAGCCCAATCCACACTGGGACAATGTGATTTGACTCCTCATGTTAAATCAAAAGTATTTCTCCACAGAGTGGACATTGTGATTTATCTGACAGGTTGGTGGGGCCCGCTATGTGGTTTACCACTTTTAGAAAATCAAAATTATATCATGGAAGGAGAAAGTTAAGAATGACTCACTGCTTGTGTGACATTGGCAATAAGTGGTGTTACCATCACATGATTCTAAATGCCCGATAACACCATACCACCAACCTGCAAGATCACAAATTAAAGATTTTTTTTATTAATTTTGGAAATCTTTTTATCTTAATTTAAACGTCGTTATTTCTTGCATTTAACCTTTATATTATTTAAATTTAAACGAACTAATAAATCATGGTTCTAGAATGAAGAAAATACCATAAGGGAATTGTTTGTTCTTTCTCCATTGAATTTCAATGTGATCTTTTGGGCGCAAATCATTTAAAGAGTTTGAAATAAGAAGATCATGAGGTGAATTATCAACCGGAGCTGCCCTTAACCTCTCCCATGTCACACCGCTCTCTGACGCAATTGCCCTTGTCCCATGTGGTGGATATCTGTGCCACCAAAAATATATTTAAACATTACTACAAAAAGGTTATTCTTCTAGCAACCCCTGAGCTGACACTGCTCTACCCCAAGAGCAAGATGTAAATCAGGTACACAGTGGCCCACTGGCAGCTACACTGTGTATGTAGATAATAAAAGGTATTAAATTGTACCTAGCCTCGAAAGTATCCGTATGAGAATCATAGCAAAGCTCTGCATCATAGCATGACATGATGAACCCAACATGCCCATTCTGTAAAACCAAGAAATCGAGCATATTTCAACATGAAAAAATTCATTAAAATGCCCATTCTATAATTGGGTAGATTTTTCACACTACAATGATATGGGTGGGGTAGATTTGAAAAAGTAAAATGCCTAAATAAGAAAACAAAATTGCAAAATACAATGTTATAATAGAAAAAAGTGACACTAGAATGATATGATAAACAAATAAATAGCTAAAAGAGTTAGTTTTTTTTTTTTTTTTTTTAATACCTCACGATTAAAGACTTGAGCAGGAAACCAAAACATCCCAGTTTCAAGGGCTCTGTAGAATGACACTATGGAACAATCACTTGATGACTCCATCTGCTTTCTTTTTCCATTAAAGCTAGATTTAAACACCACAAGAGGCATGAGTTTAGACAAATATTTCACCAAAAACCCTCCTTCTCCACCATCAAAAAAGTAGTTTTTTGATTCCTTTTGAGTTGCAATATGCGATTCCCATTCCCTTTGGGCAGCAGAACCAATGATTCTTCCCCATTTCTCCTTCATGTGTCGTTTCCATAGAAAATCACTCAAACAAATGTCTTTTAAACAAGTTGAAACACAAGCCATTGTTGAAAGGTCAGAAGGTTCAAGCTTTTCAAGAATGGTTTCCAATACCAAATCAGGCAAATCCAATAGACATGGATTCGTTGTTGTTGTTGTTGTTGTGGTGGTGGTTTTAGAGTTTTCTGAAGAATATGTTGTTGACTTGTTGACTTTCTTTTTCTTGGTCATGTTTGAGGTCATTTGGGTGTTTTTAAGGAATTTTATGGAGGGGAATAGGATTGATAAATTTTCCCAGAAATAGAAAGAGAGGAGTCTCATTTCACTAGCCCATGATGGAAGTGGTTTGATGGGAAGAGTGTATTTATAGAAGAAGATGAAGGAGATGAAAGTAACAAAGTAGATTAGCATTTTGAGAAAAATTTATGGGATTTTATTTTTTTTAATTAGTTTTTAGACGAAGCCCACTGTAGTGGGCTTCGTCTTTTTAAAAAGAAAAAATTGTTAACAGGAGACAATTGTTAACCTTCAAAAAAATGGTTCAATGGAGAAATAAAGAAGCTACCAAAGAGACTAGATGAAAAATGACAGAGCTATTAAAGGGTATGTGGATTAGATTGAATTACGAGAAAAAAATGAATGAATCCAAGAAATCTTGAAAAGTTTTTTCCTTTTCAAACCACTTTATGAAAAGTGGAATGAAAACAAATCAGGGTAATTGAGATTGTACCAAAAATTAGGTGTAGCTCAACAATTAAGCATAAAAAAAAGGATAAAATTTCAGAACAAAATTATTTTGATTATTCTTTTCGTGGGTTGAATGAACAGAAAAAGGGTGGAGATGGAGACTTGGTGATGACGGAGATTGATTTTTAAGAGAAAATTAGATTCTTCCTCATCAACAATTCATTCATAAACAAAATTTCCCTCTTTCAGTTCAGGCCCACGAAAAGGAAAGGAGAAGACAATACTTTTGGATTTTTTTTCGCCTTTGTCTTCTCCTCTCTATGGCCTTTTGTTCTCTTTGGAGAATTTCGTCAAACAGGTTATGGGCATACACAAATATATAGAGAAAGAGAAAAAGGCGGAAGATAAATCTCCATCTCATTGACGTATTGACGTGTGTGTGGATTCTTTATTTTCGTAGCATGATTTTGTGTGGATACAATCTGAGCCACTCTGTCTCTCTTCGCCATTGGATTGCAACTTGGAGGAGAGTTCGGACTACCGGTGAATGTATGCATGTTACTTTTCTGCAGATAAATGCACTCATTTCAATGACACAAATGGTTTTCCAGTTTACACTTTTTGTTTGAAATTGTTTATAAAAAAATATTTGCAAAAGAAATTTAGGAAGTCAGTTTTGCATTCATGAGAAATATTTAAAATGTGATATTCTGTGACATGGGGCCACAGTTTTGTGCATTTGAAGTGATAACTCTTGTTTTTATTTAAATTAAATTAAATTAAATAAATGAGTTAAATAAGTCAAGCCGGTGGAAAGTTATTTAAATAATCATTTTATTAGAAGTTATATCATTATTCTATTAATATAGTTTTTTAATCATAACTAGAAAGGTGACCCCCGCGTTGCGGGGTCAGAAGGTGTCACTTTTATGTGGAAGTATAGTACATTGTTCTAATTGGTATCTACATAAAGTATGTTGCTATTGTCTAGTTTTCGCCCATTTACAAATACACAAATATGTTGGAGTATGCTATAATATAATGACCCCTTTGTGTTGCAAAGTAAATAGCAAGTGCGGCAGCAACATCCTGTTAAAAAAAAGTAAATTATTACGTCTCGAATATTAAATAAAGCAATGGCTAAGGCTAGGTTATGGCCAATACAAAGAGCCTATAAAACAAACATAAGCAGTATAAAAATATGGACAATGTTTCAATACAATTTTCTAAAAGTCAGTTGAGTATTAGTAATCGTATACCTACAAATCAACAATACACACACTTTCGGTAATGGATCAAGTAGTTCTTACCAATCGCATCAGCTTCACCAAGAAGCGCAATGCTCGAAATATCAAGACCTTGGATCATAGCATATGTGCTCTCAATGCATGCCTGTTATTAACTAACTGAAGAAATTTAAGTGCATAAAATATTATGTTTTTGCATTCAATTTAAATTCATTTGTAGACCAACCTCATCTAAAGCCTACATGAAAAAGGCCACATATTATGTAAATACGATGCATTATTCAACTCTACATTTTATAATAGATTATGAAAATTAAGAAACCTGAAGGAATGATATGTTGCTTTTATGTTGCTGATATCACAATAATTATACATATATTTCGAACGATATTTATGTATTTTTAGCTATATTTTGGTATGATTTAAGATAAAAGGTACTTATAAAGTTTGAAATTCCATTTTACAGCTAAAAAATCATTTCTGAAGAAAAAGGAGAAGAAAATGTGCAAAAATCCGCAAAAAGAAGTGAAAGAAAGTACACGAAGAAAAACGATATCAAAAAGTCAAAGAATTCAAAGATAGCCACGTTGGAAAGACAAGAAAACAAAATAAAAATATAAAAAGAATTTAAATTAATTAATGAGGTTTAATTAAAATAAATTATTGGGAATTAATTATTTAATTTCTAAATAATTTATATTAATTAAATTAATTTAATTAAATTTAAATTGCAAAAGAAAAAAAAAAGGTGCTTATAAAGTTTGAAATTCCATTTTACAGCTAAAAATCGTTTCTGAGGAAAAAGGAGAAGAAAATGTGCAAAAATCCGCAAAAAGAAGTGAAAGAAATTACACGAAGAAAAACGAGATCAAAAGTCAAAGAATTCAAAGATAGCAACGGCGCCGTTGCCGGAGAATTCAAAGAAGTGAAAGACATTGCAATTATGCATTTTGATACACAAATTTCTTCCAACCTTTGAACCACAATTGGGGATTCAAGAGTCAAAAAAAGCTAAGGAATTGAAGATTGCAGTGGCATTAGTGACTACATCGGGTTTGTTTTATCGACATGTTTAACATTCTCAATATGTTTTCTATGTATGTTGTAACCTTAATTATGAGCTAAATTCTCTTTGCTTTCACTTGGATAATGAAACCTTGAAAATATGTATGTTGTAACCTTAATTATGAGCTAAATTCTCTTTGCTTTCACTTGGATAATGAAACCTTGAAAATATGATTTGATTTATATTATTCGGATAATATAAATCAAATCATATTTTCAAGGTTTCATTATCCAAGTGAAAGCAAAGAGAATTTAGCTCATAATTAAGGTTACAACATACATAGAAAACATATTGAGAATGTTAAACATGTCGATAAAACAAACCCGATGTAGTCCCTAATGCCACTGCAATCTTCAATTCATTAGCTTTTTTTGACTCTTGAATCCCCGATTGTGGTTCAAAGGTTGGAAGAAATTTGTGTATCAAAATGCATAATTGCAATATCTTTCACTTCTTTGAATTCCCCGGCAACGGCGCCAAAAACTTGATGTGTAAAAATTCACTCTAGTCTTAAATTTATAAGGTTGAAATTACCGATACTAGAATTTACTATCGACTTAGGCAAGTGTACCTAATTGAATTTGTAATATAGCAATGGTAAGAACGGATGTCGAACACTTGGGGAAACGAGTATGATTTAATATTAGACTATTTGTCGCTAATTAACTTAAAAGATAAGTAACTTGGGGGAATTTCTAGTAACAAGATAATAATGAGAATTTTAACAATTAAAGTGTAGAATAAATATAGAACAAGAATTGGTTTTTAAGAATCAAGAATGATAAGGATGCTTTCACTTAGATTAAATTCCACCTTTTAGTAATGAATGATTTATATTAAGTGCAATGGATATTATTAGTTATTTACCGATTTCTAAAATTGGTTAAAAATCATGATCTAAATTTTTTACCGTTTTGATAATAAAATTAATTAAAAACAATTGTCATGCAATTAACAATTTTATTAACAATAATTAATTCGTATCATGCAAACATTTGATCAAACTATTCATTTTAGTGGTAGTAAAACAAATAGGAATCGTAAGTTGGTCGTACGATATAAAATATACATGTTAAATTTTTAGTATTTTATTTTGCCCAATTCCTAGAATATTGTCCTTTACTAGTCATAAATATCAATGGTTATGAAAAATTTATGATTCAAGATAATATAATTAAAGTGATCTTTTAAAAATATTAACTTAGTTATGGGAAAATTAATTACAAAAACTTAACATATACAAATAAATGATCAAATATGCATGATAAAATAAATAACAATTAATATCCGAATAATATAAATCAAATCATATTTTCAAGGTTTCATTATCCAAGTGAAAGCAAAGAGAATTTAGCTCATAATTAAGGTTACAACATACATAGAAAACATATTGAGAATGTTAAACATGTCGATAAAACAAACCCGATGTAGTCCCTAATGCCACTGCAATCTTCAATTCCTTAGCTTTTTGACTCTTGAATCCCCAATTGTGGTTCAAAGGTTGGATGGAATTTGGTATAGTGGTGATATGGTAAGAAATTGTATGGAGAAATTTGTGTATCAAAGTGTATGATTCAATGTCTTCTCTCCTTCTCCTTTCTCCCCTCTTTGTGGTGAAAAATGGTGGTATTTATAGTAAAAATTTGAAGAATTAAATACCAAAAAGAAATAAATTGAGATTGGATCTAATGAAAAAGAATTGAAAAGAATTAAAAAGATAGGAATAAAATGTTGGAAACTTTAAAGGTGGTGAATTATTGAGTATTGGTTGGAAAAGAATGGGTTAAAAATAAGAAAAAGTGGGGAAAAAATGGTTAAAAACGGAATGGAATCGGAATTGGCAAATCTGGAGGCCAAAACGACGTCGTTTAGGCATGAATAGTACCGAATCGAATTCTGGGTCGGAAACCGGGTCAACACGCGGGTCGACACGCGGATCTTACGTGAGGTAATACGAATCGGATCTTCGGGTCGGATCGGGTCGAAGTCGGATGCGGATCAGAACCGAGTGACGTCGTCGATGACGTCATAATCGGAAAAAAAAAAAAGCGCGGATCCTAAACCCAGGTCGGATCGGGTACGGATCGGAAATATTGGGTTAGTATGTGAGGGGAAGTGGATGCGCGGATATCGGGTCCCGGATCTGGGTCGCGATTTTGGATCAGGCCTTCTTTTTGGGCTCCCGAGTTTTTGGGCTAATTCCGAATTTTGTTTCTTTTCTTTTTTTTTTTCTTTTGCAATTTAAATTAAATTAAATTAATTTAATTAATATAAATTATTTAGAAACTAAATAATTAATTCCCAATAATTTATTTTAATTAAACCTCATTAATTAATTTAAATTCTTTTTTGTTTATATTTTTTATTTTGTTTTCTCGTCTTTGCAACGCGGCTATCTTTGAATTCTTTGACTTTTTGATCTCGTTTTTCTTCGTGTAATTTCTTTCACTTCTTTTTGCGGATTTTTGCACATTTTCTTCTCCTTTTTCCTCAGAAACGATTTTTAGCTGTAAAATGGAATTTCAAACTTTATAAGCACCTTTTATCTTAAATCATACCAAAATATAGCTAAAAATACATAAATATCGCTCGAAATATATGTATAATTATTGCGATATCAAAATACCCCACACTTGAACTTTGCTTGTCCTCAAGCAAAACTGCTTTAAGCATGTCATCATATCAAAACCTTCATCACCAACATCGCACAAGACAGTCCGACTTGAACCCAGCCATTACATCGAAACCTCAATGCATACATTTGTGTCTAATGATTCCTAAAACTTCCCCAATCCTAAATAATCTTCAAAAACACTTGCTCACTTATTTTGAACAACATTCATTTTATGCATCCCTCCGAATATATCCTCAGAAATCTTTCTTAACCTCAAGGTAATTTTTGACTAAATCCCCAAGCATACATATGGAAAAATAACCTAGAAATAAAAATTACAATAAATAATAACTTGGCAAATTGCCTTTATTCTTGAGTCTTCATTGATTTTTGGAACTTTTCTTCATGATATTTCTTGATCTTCATAGCTTTGTAGACTCTTATTCTCAAACTTTGTAATTTTTTTTTTTTTTTTTACTAGCAATCCTAAAAAATAAAAACATATGCTTAAGCAAGGGAACTTAACTTCAACTCTTATTGGGTAGAGATATTAGTCTAGAGTGCAATGACTACATAAGCTCTCCTGGATATATTTCTGGTACACGATGCTAAACATATTATGACCCTCAAACTAAGCAAGGTTGTGTTTTTGTTCCATGATTTCACTAGGATAGGGAAGCCACAAATGTACTATAACATACTATTGGTTCAATTAAACATTTGAGTTCGCATTGGATCATCCTACACAACGTTTGCAACTTAAGTTTCAACACAATAAAACTTTTTAATTTTTTACTAGATTTCTGAATTAAACCATTATTCAATAAATGTGAATCTAGCAAAACTTTTAAAATTTTCAAATTTTTTTTTTTTTTTTTATCAAAAATGCTTGGTTTCCTTATTCGACCCCCCTACCCCACACTTAAATCATACAATGTCCCCATTGTATGCAAAATTAAAGAACATAAAAGTAAAAAGGGAGAAAAAGGAACAGACTCCCCTGGGGTATTGTAGTGGCGAGGTAGAAATCCTGATTTGCGTGGGACAAGTGTTGAGTGCACTTTTCTGTTTGTGATGTTGAAGTGCATGTAAATCTTTTCTTTTTGAACCAGCTGGAGATTTAGGCAAATGTGGCATCTGAATCTTTTTCCGCATAATTTCTCTGAACAGGTGCATTTACGTGTCGCGTATAAGATTTGGACACGTCGCGTAATGCAATTATTGGAATTCTCTACGCGATTCTTGAATTTAATGCTTTGTATACTGGCCAAGTACACATTGCGTTATTAGATCAATTACTCCTTTTCGCTGAGTGAATTGGATTTTACTTGTGTCGGCCGAACACTTGCTTCATCCTTCGAATAATGCTCTCTCATTGGTCAGTATCAGCTTCAGTTCTCCATCCTGTTCTTTGTGGGGAATCACCCCACACTTATGTGATGCCACTGCTCCTTTTGTAATTTGCACTTCAGAAATTTACTTTACACCATTCTGACCATTACCTGTTTCTAAACTGAAAAGTAACTTTCACAGAAAAATAAAACCATTAAAAAGCACTTTTATTGAAAACAAAAACACAAACTAAAAAGAAAATTCACACCAAACATACAGAAAATAAACACACCAAATTTAAAAATCAAAACAAACATCGGGTTGCCTCCCGCAAGCGCTTCTTTTTAACTGAGTCATGAGCCAGACTCTACCCCTCACTTAATTGTTTTCAGTGAGTTGGAGGGGTATATCCTCTTTCTCTTCTTCTTCTAACATTCCTTCCTGGTAATGCTTCACTCGATGTCCATTTACCTTAAAGCTTTCTCCATCTTTTCCAATTAGTTCGATTGCACCATGTGAAAAGACTTCTTTTATTGTGAATGGACCGTACCAACGCGTCTTCAGTTTACCTGGAAAAAGTTTCAACCTGGAATTGAATAGCAATACTTTTTCTCCAGGGGTAAATTTTTTGTCTCTGCTTAATCTTTTATCATGCCATTTCTTTGATTTCTCTTTGTAGATTTGAGAGTTTCCATAAGCTTCATCCCTTAATTCTTCCAGAGCATTCATCTGCATAAGACGGTTAGTTTTAATTTCCACAGGATCAAAGTTGCATGATTTCAATGCCCAAAATGCTTTATGTTCGATTTCGACTGGCAAATGACATGCTTCCAAAGACCATCCTATATGGTGTTCTACCAATAAGTGTTTTGTATGCAGTTCGAAATGCCCACAGCGCATCATTAAGTTTATCTGCCCATTCCTTCTTGTTACTTCCCACTGATCGTTCCAGAATTCTTTTTAAAGCTCGATTTGTGACTTCAGTTTGCCCACTGGTTTGTGGATGATAGGCCGTTGCGATTCTATGGTGAACACCATATTTTTGCAAAACCTTTTCCAGTTGGGTATTGCAGAAGTGTGTACCCCTGTCACTGATCAGAGCTTTAGGGAAACCAAAACGTGAAAACAGATTCTTTAAAAACTTGACTACTACATGAGCATCGTTAGTAGGTAAAGCTTTCGCTTCAGCCCATTTTGATACGTAGTCAACAGCTACCAAAATATATTTGTTTCCTCGTGAGGAAGGAAATGGTCCCATAAAATCGATTCCCCAAACGTCAAAAATTTCACATACTTGGATGCTGTTTTGGGGCATCTCATTTCGGGAAGAGATGTTACCGGCCCTTTGACATGCATCACATTCTTTCACGAAGATGTGAGCATCTTTGAAAATCGTAGGCCAGTAAAATCCAGCATCAAAGATTTTTCTTGCTGTGTAATTGGCACCATGATGCCCCCCAGTCGGTCCAGCGTGACATCCTTTCATGATCTCACGACTTTCTTTTCCGAATACGCATCTCCTTACTACATTATCCGCGCAACTTCGGAATAAGTAAGGGTCATCCCAATAATAGTGCTTGAGGTCCGAAAAAAATTTCTTCTTCTGTTGATGTGTCATTCCTTTAAAAAGAAATCCTGCAGCCAAGTAGTTTACAATGTCTGCATACCAAGGTACCTCTTCACCTATCATCATCAAGGATTCATCTGGAAATTTGTCATTTATTTCAGACTCCTTGAGTTCTTCGATGTTGGGATTTTCTAATCTGGACAAATGATCAGCAGCCACATTTTCCATGCCTTTCTTGTCTTTAATCTCGATGTCAAATTCTTGGAGTAACATGATCCAACGAATTAACCGTTGCTTAGAGTCTTCTTTCCTGAATAAATACTTCAAGGCAGCATGATCAGTAAAGACAATAGTTTTTGACAAGATCAAGTAAGAGCGAAATTTCTCAAAAGCATAAACCACAGCAAGCAATTCTTTTTCAGTTGTGGTGTAATTTGCTTGAGCGGGGTTTAACGTCTTGCTGGCATAGTAGATTGGCTGAAAATGTTTCTCAATTCTTTGTCCCATAACTGCTCCCACTGCAAAATCACTAGCATCACACATTAATTCAAATGGCAAATTCCAATTTGGAGCGACCATTATCGGGGCTGTTGTTAATTTTTCTTTTAAATTGTTGAAAGCATTTAAACAATCTGAAGAAAAATTAAACTTTGCTTCCTTTAACAGAAGTTGAGTCAAAGGGCACGTGATTTTTGAAAAATCTTTTATGAACCTTTTGTAAAATCTTGCATGACCTAGAAAACTTCTGACCCCTTTGACGTTGGTTGGAGGTGGCAATTTTGATATTGTCTCTATTTTTGCTTTGTCCACCTCAATCCCCTCCTTGGAGATTTTATGCCCTAGTACAATGGCTTCTTGCACCATGAAATGACATTTCTCCCAGTTCAAAACCAGATTTGATTCTTCGCATCTAGCAAGCATTTTGTCTAGATTAGCTAAACATGCATCAAAGGAATCTCCAAACACTGAAAAATCATTCATAAACACTTCCATGAAGTTTTCCACCATGTCGTGGAAAATGGCTGTCATGCATCTTTGGAAGGTTGCAGGAGCATTGCAAAGTTCGAATGGCATTCGTCTGTATGCAAAACTTCCGTATGGGCAAGTGAATGTTGTCTTTTCTTGATCTTCAGGAACGATAGGAATTTGAAAGTATCCTGAGAAACCATCTAGGAAACAATAGTAAGCATTTCCAGAAAGACGTTCTAGCATCTGATCGATAAAAGGAAGGGGGAAATGGTCTTTGCGGGACCAATCATTTAACTTTCGATAATCGATGCACACTCACCACCCTGTAACTGTTCTTGTTGGTATCAGCTCATTCTTTTCATTGATTATGATGGTCATTCCTCCCTTCTTTGGGACAATGTGAATGGGGCTTACCCATGGACTGTCTGAAATAGGGTAGATCATTCCCGAATCTAAGAGTTTTACGATCTCTTTTCTCACAACTTCTTGCATTTTCGGGTTCAATCGCCTTTGTGGTTGGACTGCTGGTTTTGATCCTTCTTCCATCAAAATTTTGTGAGAACAATAGGATGGATTTATTCCTTTGATATCAGAAATATTCCATGCTATAGCTTGCTTTCTCTTTTTCAAAACTTCAATCAACCTCTCTTTTTCATGCGGTGAGAGATTTGCAGCGATGATCACAGGGAATTGCTCATTATTTCCTAGGTATGCGTACTCCAAATGATCAGGTAAAACTTTCAACTCACTTTTGACATCGGAGTCAAAAGGTGTTTCTTTGTGGTGTGCTTCCTCTTTTTCTGATTTACTATCCGTGTAGTCTTCTTTTTGATTAATCTCCTCCAGCAGCTTTTCCAGTTCTTCCAGATCTTTTTCAGCATCAAACGTATCTTCTCCAAGTTGCATCATGCTTTCAATGTCTTTATCTTTTACTTCCAATATCTCATTTTCCAATAAGTTATCAAAAACATCAGCAAAGAAAACTTCATCATCACTCACCTTGGAGTGCTTCATTGCTCTATCAAGACCGAAGGTGATAGCATCAGTTCCGACTCTGTGTCAACTTTGATCCATGAATGTCAACTAATGCTCTTGCAGTGCTTAAGAATGGTCTTCCCAAAATAATAGGAACTTCATTGTCTTCTTCCATATCAAGCACTACAAAATCTGCAGGAAATACGAACTTGTCAACTTTCACCAGTAAGTCCTCCACTATCCCTTTTGGATACGTCACTGATTTGTTTGCCAGATGGATTGCCATTCGAATTGGTTTTGGTTCAGGTAAATCAAGTTTCTTGTAAAACGAATATGGCATAAGATTTATACTTGCTCCTGAATCAGCCAGAGCATGGCTGAGACCCAAATTACCAAATTGGCACGGTAAAGTCAGACTTCCTGGATCTCTCATTTTCTGAGGAAGTTTGTTCAACATGGCTGCTGAACATTGTTCGTTTAATACTACACTTGAAGCTTCCTCCATTTTCTTTCGGTTAACAAGCAAATCTTTCAGAAATTTTGCATATTTGGGCATTTGAGCCATAGCTTCAATGAATGGGATGTTGATATGCAAGGATTTGATATGATCGATGAATTTGCGATAGTCCTCCTCCTCTTTTTCCTTCCTCAAGCGTTGAGGGAAAGGAATTGGTGGCCTATATGGTTTGACAACTGGAGTGGATGTAGTTGTCTCAACCGGAACTGGTTCTTTTTCCTTCTCTTGGGATTGTGAAATAGTAGAAGGTTCGTTAGTATGAACTGGAACTAACGGCTCAAGATTTTTTTCAGTTCGAGTTGTTATTGCTTTGACATGAGCAGTCGGATTTGTCTCAGTGTTACTTGGTAATGTTCCAGGAAATCGCTCTTGTAGTACTCTCGAAATTTGCCCGACTTGGTTTTCGATGTTCAACATCGAAGCTTGCTGATTTCTTAGAGCAGTTTCAGTTGTTGATCCGATTCTTTTCACCAACTCTTCTGTATCTCGATGTCTTTTATCAGATGCTTCTGCAAATCTGGCCATCATTTCTTCGAAAGTTGGCTTCTTTTCTTGCACAATTTGCTCCAATGGTGGGTTTTTTTGGTAGAAACCTTGACCGCTTTGTCTCCATTTCCCTTGCATCTCCATTTCCTTCTTGTATTCATCGAATGGTTTCCAGTTGTTCCGAGGCTTCCTTTCATCGTATCTATCTCCAGATGAGTAGCATACATCAACCTTTTGATTCTCATCTTGATCTAATGGACAATCTCTTTCAAGATGTGGTCCACTACAGTTGTCACAGCCGACTTGGATAGCATGAATTGTCTGATTGACCTTTTTCATGTCTCTTCCTAATGCATCCAATTTTGCATTTAATGCTGCCAAGCCATCTGAGCTCTCTCCTGTTGATCTTTTTCGGAAAGATGAATCTCGTGAAGAATGCCACTGATGTGAGTGTTGGGCGAGTTCCTCGATTATTGCTTTCCCGTCAGCTGGATTTTTCTTAGGAATGGGTCCTTGAGAGTCAACTAACTGACGGGTACAAACATCGATCCCGTTATAGAAAGTCTGCACGACCTGATGTGGATTTAGATCATGTTGTGGACAATTTTGCAGCATTTCTTTATAACGGTCCCAAGCATCATACAGTGTCTCATCTTCAAGCTGCTGAAAATTTTGAATTTTCATTTTCATCTTCGCAATTTTGCATGGTGGGCTAAATTGTTTTGTAAATTTTGATCTTAAACCTTCCCATGTGGTAATCGTAGGTTCAGATTTTATCCAACGTTTTGCAGCACCTTGTAGTGTTATTGGAAACACTCTAAGCATGACTGCATCTTTGCTTACTCCAACAGTGTTGAAGTAGTCAGCTATTTCGAGCACAGCTTCGACATGTTGGTTCGCATCTTCATCTTCTCTTCCGGCAAAAGGAGTTTCTCGTAGAAGGTGAAGAAATTGTCCTTTTAATTCGAAATTTGTTTGGGCTGGTATCGCTGGACGAATGACTCCATGATCATCTCCGTCTCTAGTACGACTTGCATATTCCTCTAATGAAAGGAGGGCTAGATCGGTCATTGTTTGGTTTTCTCGGATTCGTTGATGAAACGTGCGTTCGGGCTCTTCTAAAGGTGGAACGATAGTGAAATTTGAACTTCGGGTCATATATTAGGGAAATTCTATCTTAAAGTGAATTGATTATACTGCATAAATTATTTATTTAATTTTTGTGTAATACTTTGACTATCAAATAGAGAACAGACAGAGAGAGGCAGCCGGGAGGCAGGATCATTTCGGTGTATATTATAAATATAATTTTTCTGGAATCCAGCAACCAAAACCAACGTACCAATTCCAAACACCGTTCTGCTAAGTAGAATTACTCATATTACACGCGAATTAAATAAGGTTATTCATGCAATATAAACATGGCTCTGATACCATTTTTTTTTTTAATTTTTAATTTTTTTTAATAAGTAAATTTAACAATCTATAATTAACTAAGGAAATTTAACAACCTATAATTAACTTACAACTAAGGAAATTTATGCAATACTAAATTAAAAGAAAAAAAATATAATAATTTTTTTTTTTAAATTTTTAATAAGTAAAATTAATATTTTAAATCAATTTCGTCTTTTTTTTTTTATTAATTTTGTTTTTAATATTTTCTTTTTAAAAATTAAAAAAAAAATTTTAATTTTTTTTTTTTTTTTTTTACGTTAACTAACAAACAATAAGACTAAACCAAATAAAACCGTTTCCCCGGCAACGGCGCCAAAAACTTGATGTGAAATTTATCTAGTCTTAAATTTATAAGGTTGAAATTACCGATACTAGAATTTACTATCGACTTAGGCAAGTGTACCTAATTGAATTTGTAATATAGCAATGGTAAGAACGGATGTCGAACACTTGGGGAAACGAGTATGATTTAATATTAGACTATTTGTCGCTAATTAACTTAAAAGATAAGTAACTTGGGGGAATTTCTAGTAACAAGATAATAATGAGAATTTTAACAATTAAAGTGTAGAATAAATATAGAACAAGAATTGGTTTTTAAGAATCAAGAATGATAAGGATGCTTTCACTTAGATTAAATTCCACCTTTTAGTAATGAATTATTTATATTAAGTGCAATGGATATTATTAGTTATTTACCGATTTCTAAAATTGGTTAAAAATCATGATCTAAATTTTTTACCGTTTTGATAATAAAATTAATTAAAAACAATTGTCATGCAATTAACAATTTTATTAACAATAATTAATTCGTATCATGCAAACATTTGATCAAACTATTCATTTTAGTGGTAGTAAAACAAATAGGAATCGTAAGTTGGTCGTACGATATAAAATATACATGTTAAATTTTTAGTATTTTATTTTGCCCAATTCCTAGAATATTGTCCTTTACTAGTCATAAATATCAATGGTTATGAAAAATTTATGATTCAAGATAATATAATTAAAGTGATCTTTTAAAAATATTAACTTAGTTATGGGAAAATTAATTACAAAAACTTAACATATACAAATAAATGATCAAATATGCATGATAAAATAAATAACAATTAATATCCGAATAATATAAATCAAATCATATTTTCAAGGTTTCATTATCCAAGTGAAAGCAAAGAGAATTTAGCTCATAATTAAGGTTACAACATACATAGAAAACATATTGAGAATGTTAAACATGTCGATAAAACAAACCCGATGTAGTCCCTAATGCCACTGCAATCTTCAATTCCTTAGCTTTTTGACTCTTGAATCCCCAATTGTGGTTCAAAGGTTGGATGGAATTTGGTATAGTGGTGATATGGTAAGAAATTGTATGGAGAAATTTGTGTATCAAAGTGTATGATTCAATGTCTTCTCTCCTTCTCCTTTCTCCCCTCTTTGTGGTGAAAAATGGTGGTATTTATAGTAAAAATTTGAAGAATTAAATACCAAAAAGAAATAAATTGAGATTGGATCTAATGAAAAAGAATTGAAAAGAATTAAAAAGATAGGAATAAAATGTTGGAAACTTTAAAGGTGGTGAATTATTGAGTATTGGTTGGAAAAGAATGGGTTAAAAATAAGAAAAAGTGGGGAAAAAATGGTTAAAAACGGAATGGAATCGGAATTGGCAAATCTGGAGGCCAAAACGACGTCGTTTAGGCATGAATAGTACCGAATCGAATTCTGGGTCGGAAACCGGGTCAACACGCGGGTCGACACGCGGATCTTACGTGAGGTAATACGAATCGGATCTTCGGGTCGGATCGGGTCGAAGTCGGATGTGGATCAGAACCGAGTGACGTCGTCGATGACGTCATAATCGGAAAAAAAGCGCGGATCCTAAACCCGGGTCGGATCGGGTACGGATCGGAAATATTGGGTTAGTCTGTGAGGGGAAGTGGATGCGGGGCGGAGCGCTTCGGATATCGGGTCCCGGATCTGGGTCGCGATTTTGGATCAGGCCTGTTTTTGGGCTAGTTCCGAGTTTGGGCTCAATTTTTGTTTCTTTTCTATTTTTCTTTTTTTCTTTTGCAATTTAAATTTAATTAAATTAATTTAATTAATATAAATTATTTAGAAATTAAATAATTAATTCCCAATAATTTATTTTAATTAAACCTCATTAATTAATTTAAATTCTTTTTATATTTTTATTTTGTTTTCTCGTCTTTCCAACGTGGCTATCTTTGAATTCTTTGACTTTTTGATCTCGTTTTTCTTCGTGTACTTTCTTTCACTTCTTTTTGCGGATTTTTGCACATTTTCTTCTCCTTTTTCTTCAGAAATGATTTTTTAGCTGTAAAATGGAATTTCAAACTTTATAAGTACCTTTTATCTTAAATCATACCAAAATATAGCTAAAAATACATAAATATCGCTCGAAATGTATGTATAATTATTGTGATATCAAAATACCCCACACTTGAACTTTGCTTGTCCTCAAGCAAAACTGATTTAAGCATGTCATCATATCAAAACCTTCATTACCAACATCGCACAAGACAATCCGACTTGAACCCAACCATTACATCGAAACCTCAATGCATACATTTGTGTCTAATGATTTCTAAAACTTCCCCAATCCTAAATACTCACAATCTTCAAAAACACTTGCCCACTTCTTTTGAACAACATTCATTTTATGTATCCCTCCGAATATATCCTCAGAAATCTTTCTTAACCTCAATGTAATTTGGATATCGCAAGAATTATACATATATTTCGAGCGATATTTATGTATTTTTAGCTATATTTTGGTATGATTTAAGATAAAAGGTGCTTATAAAGTTTGAAATTCCATTTTACAGCTAAAAATCGTTTCTGAGGAAAAAGGAGAAGAAAATGTGCAAAAATCCGCAAAAAGAAGTGAAAGAAATTACACGAAGAAAAACGAGATCAAAAAGTCAAAGAATTCAAAGATAGTCGCGTTGCAAAGACGAGAAAACAAAATAAAAAATATAAAAAAAAAGAATTTAAATTAATTAATGAGGTTTAATTAAAATAAATTATTGGGAATTAATTATTTAGTTTCTAAATAATTTATATTAATTAAATTAATTTAATTTAATTTAAATTGCAAAAGAAAAAAAAAAGAAAAGAAACAAAATTCGGAATTAGCCCAAAAACTCGGGAGCCCAAAAAGAAGGCCTGATCCAAAATCGCGACCCAGATCCGGGACCCGATATCCGAAGCGCTCCGCCCCGCATCCACTTCCCCTCACAGACTAACCCAATATTTCCGATCCGTACCCGATCCGACCCGGGTTTAGGATCCGCGCTTTTTTTTTCCGATTATGACGTCATCGACGACGTCACTCGGTTCTGATCCGCATCCGACTTCGACCCGATCCGACCCGAAGATCCGATTCGTATTACCTCACGTAAGATCCGCGTGTCGACCCGCGTGTTGACCCGGTTTCCGACCCAGAATTCGATTCGGTACTATTCATGCCTAAACGACGTCGTTTTGGCCTCCAGATTTGCCAATTCCGATTCCATTCCGTTTTTAACCATTTTTTCCCCACTTTTTCTTATTTTTAACCCATTCTTTTCCAACCAATACTCAATAATTCACCACCTTTAAACTTTCCAACCTTTTATTCCTATCTTTTTAATTCTTTTCAATTCTTTTTCATTAGATCCAATCTCAATTTATTTCTTTTTGGTATTTAATTCTTCAAATTTTTACTATAAATACCACCATTTTTCACCACAAAGAGGAGAAAAGAAAGGAGAAGACATTGGAATCATACACTTTGATACACAAATTTCTCCATACAATTTCTTACCATATCACCACTATACCAAATTCCACCCAACCTTTGAACCACAATTGGGGATTCAAGAGTCAAAAAGCTAAGGAATTGAAGATTACAGTGGCATTAGGGACTACATCGGGTTTGTTTTATCGACATGTTTAACATTCTCAATATGTTTTCTATGTATGTTGTAACCTTAATTATGAGCTAAATTCTCTTTGCTTTCACTTGGATAATGAAACCTTGAAAATATGATTTGATTTATATTATTCGGATATTAATTGTTATTTATTTTATCATGCATATTTGATCATTTATTTGTATATGTTAAGTTTTTATAATTAATTTTCCCATAACTAAGTTAATATTTTTAAAAGATCACTTTAATTATATTATCTTGAATCATAAATTTTTCATAACCATTGATATTTATGACTAGTAAAGGACAATATTCTAGGAATTGGGCAAAATAAAATACTAAAAATTTAACATGTATATTTTATATCGTACGACCAACTTACGATTCCTATTTGTTTTACTACCACTAAAATGAATAGTTTGATCAAATGTTTGCATGATACGAATTAATTATTGTTAATAAAATTGTTAATTGCATGACAATTGTTTTTAATTAATTTTATTATCAAAACGGTAAAAAATTTAGATCATGATTTTTAACCAATTTTAGAAATCGGTAAATAATTAATAATATCCATTGCACTTAATATAAATCATTCATTACTAAAAGGTGGAATTAAATCTAAGTGAAAGCATCCTTATCATTCTTGATTCTTAAAAACCAATTCTTGTTCTATATTTATTCTACACTTTAATTGTTAAAATTCTCATTATTGTCTTGTTACTAGAAATTCCCCCAAGTTACTTATCTTTTAAGTTAATTAGCGACAAATAGTCTAATATTAAATCATACTCGTTTCCCCAAGTGTTCGACATCCGTTCTTACCATTGCTATATTACAAATTCAATTAGGTACACTTGCATAAGTCGATAGTAAATTCTAGTATCGGTAATTTCAACCTTATAAATTTAAGACTAGATAAATTTACACATCAAGTTTTTGGCGCTGTTGCCGGGGAAACGGTTTTATTTGGTTTAGTCTTATTGTTTGTTAGTTAACGTAAAAAAAAAAATTAAATTTTTTTTTTTAAAAAAAAATATATATATATATATATATTAAAAACAAAATTAATAAAAAAAAAAAAAGAGACGAAATTGATTTAAAATATTTAGTTTACTTATTAAAAATTTTTTAAAAAAAAATTTATTATTTTTTTCTTTTAATTTAGTATTGCATAAATTTCCTTAGTTGTAAGTTAATTATAGGTTGTTAAATTTTCTTAGTTAATTATAGATTGTTAAATTTACTTATTAAAAAAAAAAAAAAAAAAAAAAAAAAAAAAAAAAAAAAACTTAAAAAATATTTTTAAAAAAAAAAGATTTAAAAAAAATGGTATCAGAGCCATGTTTATATTGCATGAATAACCTTATTTAATTCGCGTGTAATACGAGTAATTCTACTTACCAGAACAGAGTTTGGAATTGGTACGTTGGTTTTTGGTTGCTGGATTCCAGAAAAGTTATATTTATAATATACACCGAAATGATCCTGCCTCCCGGCTGCCTCTCTCTGTCTGTTCTCTATTTGATAGTCAAAGTATTACACAAAAATTAAATAAATAATTTATGCAGTATAATCAATTCACTTTAAGATAGAATTTCCCTAATATATGACCCGAAGTTCAAATTTCACTATCGTTCCACCTTTAGAAGAGCTCGAACGCACGTTTCATCAACGAATCCGAGAAAACCAAACAATGACCGATCTAGCCCTCCTTTCATTAGAGGAATATGCAAGTCGTACTAGAGACGGAGATGATCATGGAGTCATTCGTCCAGCGATACCAGCCCAAACAAATTTCGAATTAAAAGGACAATTTCTTCACCTTCTACGAGAAACTCCTTTTGCCGGAAGAGAAGATGAAGATGCGAACCAACATGTCGAAGCTGTGCTCGAAATAGCTGACTACTTCAACACTGTTGGAGTAAGCAAAGATGCAGTCATGCTTAGAGTGTTTCCAATAACACTACAAGGAGCTGCAAAACGTTGGATAAAATTTGAACCTACGATTACCACATGGGAAGGTTTAAGATCAAAATTTACAAAACAATTTAGCCCACCATGCAAAATTGCGAAGATGAAAATGAAAATTCAAAATTTTCAGCAGCTTGAAGATGAGACACTGTATGATGCTTGGGACCGTTATAAAGAAATGCTGCAAAATTGTCCACAACATGATCTAAATCCACATCAGGTCGTGCAGACTTTCTATAACAGGATCGATGTTTGTACCCGTCAGTTAGTTGACTCTCAAGGACCCATTCCTAAGAAAAATCCAGCTGACGGGAAAGCAATAATCGAGGAACTCGCCCAACACTCACATCAGTGGCATTCTTCACGAGATTCATCTTTCCGAAAAAGATCAACAGGAGAGAGCTCAGATGGCTTGGCAGCATTAAATGCAAAATTGGATGCATTAGGAAGAGACATGAAAAAGGTCAATCAGACAATTCATGCTATCCAAGTCGGCTGTGACAACTGTAGTGGACCACATCTTGAAAGAGATTGTCCATTAGATCAAGATGGGAATCAAAAGGTTGATGTATGCTACTCATCTGGAGATAGATACGATGAAAGGAAGCCTCGGAACAACTGGAAACCATTCGATGAATACAAGAAGGAAATGGAGATGCAAGGGAAATGGAGACAAAGCGGTCAAGGTTTCTACCAAAAAAACCCACCATTGGAGCAAATTGTGCAAGAAAAGAAGCCAACTTTCGAAGAAATGATGGCCAGATTTGCAGAAGCATCTGATAAAAGACATCGAGATACAGAAGAGTTGGTGAAAAGAATCGGATCAACAACTGAAACTGCTCTAAGAAATCAGCAAGCTTCGATGTTGAACATCGAAAACCAAGTCGGGCAAATTTCGAGAGTACTACAAGAGCGATTTCCTGGAACATTACCAAGTAACACTGAGACAAATCCGACTGCTCATGTCAAAGCAATAACAACTCGAACTGAAAAAAATCTTGAGCCGTTAGTTCCAGTTCATACTAACGAACCTTCTACTATTTCACAATCCCAAGAGAAGGAAAAAGAACCAGTTCCGGTTGAGACAACTACATCCACTCCAGTTGTCAAACCATATAGGCCACCAATTCCTTTCCCTCAACGCTTGAGGAAGGAAAAAGAGGAGGAGGACTATCGCAAATTCATCGATCATATCAAATCCTTGCATATCAACATCCCATTCATTGAAGCTATGGCTCAAATGCCCAAATATGCAAAATTTCTGAAAGATTTGCTTGTTAACCGAAAGAAAATGGAGGAAGCTTCAAGTGTAGTATTAAACGAACAATGTTCAGCAGCCATGTTGAACAAACTTCCTCAGAAAATGAGAGATCCAGGAAGTCTGACTTTACCGTGCCAATTTGGTAATTTGGGTCTCAGCCATGCTCTGGCTGATTCAGGAGCAAGTATAAATCTTATGCCATATTCGTTTTACAAGAAACTTGATTTACCTGAACCAAAACCAATTCGAATGGCAATCCATCTGGCAAACAAATCAGTGACGTATCCAAAAGGGATAGTGGAGGACTTACTGGTGAAAGTTGACAAGTTCGTATTTCCTGCAGATTTTGTAGTGCTTGATATGGAAGAAGACAATGAAGTTCCTATTATTTTGGGAAGACCATTCTTAAGCACTGCAAGAGCATTAGTTGACATTCATGGATCAAAGTTGACACAGAGTCGGAACTGATGCTATCACCTTCGGTCTTGATAGAGCAATGAAGCACTCCAAGGTGAGTGATGATGAAGTTTTCTTTGCTGATGTTTTTGATAACTTATTGGAAAATGAGATATTGGAAGTAAAAGATAAAGACATTGAAAGCATGATGCAACTTGGAGAAGATACGTTTGATGCTGAAAAAGATCTGGAAGAACTGGAAAAGCTGCTGGAGGAGATTAATCAAAAAGAAGACTACACGGATAGTAAATCAGAAAAAGAGGAAGCACACCACAAAGAAACACCTTTTGACTCCGATGTCAAAAGTGAGTTGAAAGTTTTACCTGATCATTTGGAGTACGCATACCTAGGAAATAATGAGCAATTCCCTGTGATCATCGCTGCAAATCTCTCACCGCATGAAAAAGAGAGGTTGATTGAAGTTTTGAAAAAGAGAAAGCAAGCTATAGCATGGAATATTTCTGATATCAAAGGAATAAATCCATCCTATTGTTCTCACAAAATTTTGATGGAAGAAGGATCAAAACCAGCAGTCCAACCACAAAGGCGATTGAACCCGAAAATGCAAGAAGTTGTGAGAAAAGAGATCGTAAAACTCTTAGATTCGGGAATGATCTACCCTATTTCAGACAGTCCATGGGTAAGCCCCATTCACATTGTCCCAAAGAAGGGAGGAATGACCATCATAATCAATGAAAAGAATGAGCTGATACCAACAAGAACAGTTACAGGGTGGTGAGTGTGCATCGATTATCGAAAGTTAAATGATTGGTCCCGCAAAGACCATTTCCCCCTTCCTTTTATCGATCAGATGCTAGAACGTCTTTCTGGAAATGCTTACTATTGTTTCCTAGATGGTTTCTCAGGATACTTTCAAATTCCTATCGTTCCTGAAGATCAAGAAAAGACAACATTCACTTGCCCATACGGAAGTTTTGCATACAGACGAATGCCATTCGAACTTTGCAATGCTCCTGCAACCTTCCAAAGATGCATGACAGCCATTTTCCACGACATGGTGGAAAACTTCATGGAAGTGTTTATGAATGATTTTTCAGTGTTTGGAGATTCCTTTGATGCATGTTTAGCTAATCTAGACAAAATGCTTGCTAGATGCGAAGAATCAAATCTGGTTTTGAACTGGGAGAAATGTCATTTCATGGTGCAAGAAGCCATTGTACTAGGGCATAAAATCTCCAAGGAGGGGATTGAGGTGGACAAAGCAAAAATAGAGACAATATCAAAATTGCCACCTCCAACCAACGTCAAAGGGGTCAGAAGTTTTCTAGGTCATGCAGGATTTTACAGAAGGTTCATAAAAGATTTTTCAAAAATCACGCGCCCTTTGACTCAACTTCTGTTAAAGGAAGCAAAGTTTAATTTTTCTTCAGATTGTTTAAATGCTTTCAACAATTTAAAAGAAAAATTAACAACAGCCCCGATAATGGTCGCTCCAAATTGGAATTTGCCATTTGAATTAATGTGTGATGCTAGTGATTTTGCAGTGGGAGCAGTTATGGGACAAAGAATTGAGAAACATTTTCAGCCAATCTACTATGCCAGCAAGACGTTAAACCCCGCTCAAGCAAATTACACCACAACTGAAAAAGAATTGCTTGCTGTGGTTTATGCTTTTGAGAAATTTCGCTCTTACTTGATCTTGTCAAAAACTATTGTCTTTACTGATCATGCTGCCTTGAAGTATTTATTCAGGAAAGAAGACTCTAAGCAACGATTAATTCGTTGGATCATGTTACTCCAAGAATTTGACATCGAGATTAAAGACAAGAAAGGCATGGAAAATGTGGCTGCTGATCATTTGTCCAGATTAGAGAATCCCAACATCGAAGAACTCAAGGAGTCTGAAATAAATGACAAATTTCCAGATGAATCCTTGATGATGATAGGTGAAGAGGTACCTTGGTATGCAGACATTGTAAACTACTTGGCTGCAGGATTTCTTTTTAAAGGAATGACACATCAACAGAAGAAGAAATTTTTTTCGGACCTCAGGCACTATTATTGGGATGACCCTTACTTATTCCGAAGTTGCGCGGATAATGTAGTAAGGAGATGCGTATTCGGAAAAGAAAGTCGTGAGATCATGAAAGGATGTCACGCTGGACCGACTGGGGGGCATCATGGTGCTAATTACACAGCAAGAAAAATCTTTGATGCTGGATTTTACTGGCCTACGATTTTCAAAGATGCTCACATCTTCGTGAAAGAATGTGATGCATGTCAAAGGGCCGGTAACATCTCTTCCCGAAATGAGATGCCCCAAAACAGCGTCCAAGTATGTGAAATTTTTGACATTTGGGGAATCGATTTTATGGGACCATTTCCTTCCTCACGAGGAAACAAATATATTTTGGTAGCTGTTGACTACGTATCAAAATGGGCTGAAGCGAAAGCTTTACCTACTAACGATGCTCGTGTAGTAGTCAAGTTTTTAAAGAATCTGTTTTCACGTTTTGGTTTCCCTAAAGCTCTGATCAGTGACAGGGGTACACACTTCTGCAATACCCAACTGGAAAAGGTTTTGCAAAAATATGGTGTTCACCATAGAATCGCAACGGCCTATCATCCACAAACCAGTGGGCAAACTGAAGTCACAAATCGAGCTTTAAAAAGAATTCTGGAACGATCAGTGGGAAGTAACAAGAAGGAATGGGCAGATAAACTTAATGATGCGTTGTGGGCATTTCGAATTGCATACAAAACACCTATTGGTAGAACACCATATAGGATGGTCTTTGGAAAAGCATGTCATTTGCCAGTCGAAATCGAACATAAAGCATTTTGGGCATTGAAATCATGCAACTTTGATCCTGTGGAAATTAAAACTAACCGTCTTATGCAGATGAATGCTCTGGAAGAATTAAGGGATGAAGCTTATGGAAACTCTCAAATCTACAAAGAGAAATCAAAGAAATGGCATGATAAAAGATTAAGCAGAGACAAAAAATTTACCCCTGGAGAAAAAGTATTGCTATTCAATTCCAGGTTGAAACTTTTTCCAGGTAAACTGAAGACGCGTTGGTACGGTCCATTCACAATAAAAGAAGTCTTTTCACATGGTGCAATCGAACTAATTGGAAAAGATGGAGAAAGCTTTAAGGTAAATGGACATCGAGTGAAGCATTACCAGGAAGGAATGTTAGAAAAAGAAGAGAAAGAGGATATACCCCTCCAACTCACTGAAAACAATTAAGTGAGGGGTAGAGTCTGGCTCATGACTCAGTTAAAAAGAAGCGCTTGCGGGAGGCAACCCGATGTTTGTTTTGATTTTTAAATTTGGTGTGTTTATTTTCTGTATGTTTGGTGTGAATTTTCTTTTTAGTTTGTGTTTTTGTTTTCAATAAAAGTGCTTTTTAATGGTTTTATTTTTCTGTGAAAGTTACTTTTCAGCTTAGAAACAGGTGATGGTCAGAATGGTGTAAAGTAAATTTCTGAAATGCAAATTACAATAGGAGAAGTGGCATCACATAAGTGTGGGGTGATTCCCCACAAAGAACAGGATGAAGAACTGAAGCTGATACTGACCAACGGGAGAGTTTTATTCGAAGGATAAAGCAAGTGTTCGGCCGACACAAGTCAAATCAAATTCACTCAGCGAAAAGGAGTAATTGATCTAATAACGCAATGTGTACTTGGCCAGTATACAAAGCATTAAATTCCAGAATCGCGTAGAGAATACCAATAATTGCATTACGCGACGTGTCCAAATCTTATACGCGACACGTAAATGCACCTGTTCAGAGAAATTGTGCGGAAAAAGATTCAGATGCCACACTTGCCTAAATCTCCAGCTGGTTCAAAAAGAAAAGATTTACATGCACTTCAACATCACAAACAGAAAAGTGCACTCAACACTTGTCCCACGAAAATCAGGATTTCTACCTCGCCACTACAATACCCCAGGGGAGTCTGTTCCTTTTTCTCCCTTTTTACTTTTATGTTCTTTAATTTTGCATACAATGGGGACATTGTATGATTTAAGTGTGGGGTAGGGGGGTCGAATAAGGAAACCAAGCATTTTTGATAAAAAAAAAAAAAATTTTGAAAATTTTAAAATTTTTGCTAGATTCACATTTATTGAATAATGGTTTAATTCAGAAATCTAGTAAAAATTAAAAAGTTTTATTGTGTTGAAACTTAAATTGCAAACGTTGTGTAGGATGATCCAATGCGAACTCAAATGTTTAATTGAACCAATAGTATGTTATAGTACATTTGTGGCTTCCCTATCCTAGTGAAATCATGGAACAAAAACACAACCTTGCTTAGTTTGAGGGTCATAATATGTTTAGCATCGTGTACCAGAAATATATCCAGGAGAGCTTATGTAGTCATTGCACTCTAGACTAATATCTCTAACCAATAAGAGTTGAAGTTAAGTTCCCTTGCTTAAGCATATGTTTTTATTTTTTTAGGATTGCTAGTAAAAAAAAAAATTACAAAGTTTGAGAATAAGAGTCTACAAAGCTATGAAGATCAAGAAATATCATGAAGAAAAGTTCCAAAAATCAAAGAAGACTCAAGAATAAAGGCAATTTGTCAAGTTATTAGTTATTGTAGTTTTTATTTCTAGGTTATTTTTCCATATGTATGCTTGGGGACTTAGTCAAAAATTACATTGAGGTTAAGAAAGATTTCTGAGGATATATTCGGAGGGATACATAAAATGAATGTTGTTCAAAAGAAGTGGGCAAGTGTTTTTGAAGATTGTGAGTATTTAGGATTGGGGAAGTTTTAGAAATCATTAGACACAAATGTGTGCATTGAGGTTTCGATGTAATGGTTGGGTTCAAGTCGGATTGTCTTGTGCGATGTTGGTAATGAAGGTTTTGATATGATGACATGCTTAAATCAGTTTTGCTTGAGGACAAGCAAAGTTCAAGTGTGGGGTATTTTGATATCACAATAATTATACATACATTTCGAGCGATATTTATGTATTTTTAGCTATATTTTGGTATGATTTAAGATAAAAGGTACTTATAAAGTTTGAAATTCCATTTTACAGCTAAAAAATCATTTCTGAAGAAAAAGGAGAAGAAAATGTGCAAAAATCCGCAAAAAGAAGTGAAAGAAAGTACACGAAGAAAAACGAGATCAAAAAGTCAAAGAATTCAAAGATAGCCACGTTGGAAAGACGAGAAAACAAAATAAAAATATAAAAAGAATTTAAATTAATTAATGAGGTTTAATTAAAATAAATTATTGGGAATTAATTATTTAATTTATAAATAATTTATATTAATTAAATTAATTTAATTAAATTTAAATTGCAAAAGAAAAAAAGAAAAATAGAAAAGAAACAAAAATTGAGCCCAAACTCGGAACTAGCCCAAAAACAGGCCTGATCCAAAATCGCGACCCAGATCCGGGACCCGATATCCGAAGCGCTCCGCCCCGCATCCACTTCCCCTCACAGACTAACCCAATATTTCCGATCCGTACCCGATCCGACCCGGGTTTAGGGACTACACCGGGTTTGTTTTATCGACATGTTTAACATTCTTAATATGTTTTCTATGTATGTTGTAACCTTAATTATGAGCTAAATTCTCTTTGCTTTCACTTGGATAATGAAACCTTGAAAATATGATTTGATTTAAAAAAAAAAAAAAAAAAAAAAAAAAAAAAAAGAGAAGTCATTGCAATTATGCATTTTGATACACAAATTTCTTCCAACCTTTGAACCACAATTGGGGATTCAAGAGTCAAAAAAAGCTAAGGAATTGAAGATTGCAGTGGCATTAGGGACTACATCGGGTTTGTTTTATCGACATGTTTAACATTCTCAATATGTTTTCTATGTATGTTGTAACCTTAATTATGAGCTAAATTCTCTTTGCTTTCACTTGGATAATGAAACCTTGAAAATATGATTTGATTTATATTATTCGGATATTAATTGTTATTTATTTTATCATGCATATTTGATCATTTATTTGTATATGTTAAGTTTTTGTAATTAATTTTCCCATAACTAAGTTAATATTTTTAAAAGATCACTTTAATTATATTATCTTGAATCATAAATTTTTCATAACCATTGATATTTATGACTAGTAAAGGACAATATTCTAGGAATTGGGCAAAATAAAATACTAAAAATTTAACATGTATATTTTATATCGTACGACCAACTTACGATTCCTATTTGTTTTACTACCACTAAAATGAATAGTTTGATCAAATGTTTGCATGATACAATGAATAGTTTGATCAAATGTTTGCATGATACGAATTAATTATTGTTAATAAAATTGTTAATTGCATGACAATTGTTTTTAATTAATTTTATTATCAAAACGGTAAAAAATTTAGATCATGATTTTTAACCAATTTTAGAAATCGGTAAATAACTAATAATATCCATTGCACTTAATATAAATCATTCATTACTAAAAGGTGGAATTTAATCTAAGTGAAAGCATCCTTATCATTCTTGATTCTTAAAAACCAATTCTTGTTCTATATTTATTCTACACTTTAATTGTTAAAATTCTCATTATTGTCTTGTTACTAGAAATTCCCCCAAGTTACTTATCTTTTAAGTTAATTAGCGACAAATAGTCTAATATTAAATCATACTCGTTTCCCCAAGTGTTCGACATCCGTTCTTACCATTGCTATATTACAAATTCAATTAGGTACACTTGCCTAAGTCGATAGTAAATTCTAGTATCGGTAATTTCAACCTTATAAATTTAAGACTAGATAAATTTCACATCAGTTGCTGAAGTTGTTTCAGATACGTGGGGATTGCTAAGATAGTCCATTAAAAAAACCTAATTAATGGTAAAAAGTACACATACTTCATTTTTATATAAAAAAACTAAAGTGCATTGTTGTATTTGGTAAAAAAAAAAATTGTAGTAGCAAAAAAAAATAGTTTATGGGTTGTGTGAACTTCTTACTACGACACAAATATGAACCTAGAAAACAAAGTCAAAGCCAAAACGATGCCAAAAAAACTTTTAACCGACCAGGGGCATACTGGTCAATAAACGGTTTGCACTACCATATAATTATTATTTTTTTGCTACGAAGGTTCATTTCTAATTTCATCAGTTTACTTAAAAATACTTGTTACCTGCCGAAATAGTTGCAACTCAAACCTTCATCTGAAATAACTGCAAAAAGAAGGCAAATAATGTATAAAAATAAAAACCGTCATGCATACAAATTATTCATATTTTCCATATTTTCCTTAACATCAAAAACAAAAAAAAGAAAAAAAATGCAATATTTAGAAATGATACAACTCCAGGATAACAACTTCAATATTAAAAATAAAAATAAAAAAAAAAAAAAAAAAAAAAAAAACGGAAAATTTCATGTTTTACCTGAAAGGTCAAACATTTGATCAGCATCATTGATGACTTTGATAGCAACACTACCCCCATTTTGTACTGTAACTATTCTATTGAACATCATCAACAGGATTATGTTGATTTGCAAGTTCAAAAATCAGAATCTTCAAATACAGTTGCTCACTCTTTTTTGTACAACTCTTATGTTGTTTTATAAGTACATAATGTTCTTTTGGTCGCAAATTTTGTTACGGATATGTTGATTTTGTTGATTGCTCTACTATCTAAATGTGGCACAAATAAATCATTGATGAAGGAAATCAAACATAAAGACATGGAAACGGATCAAAACTGCTACGCTCTAATAGAAAGTTTTGAATAGTGATGATATAATCCATAATCTATAAAAAAAAAACAAAATGAAATGTCAAAAAGCATAAAATTTGTTAAAAACAGATATTGTCTGTCAAAAATTTAAAAGAGCTCCTTTGTAGGAAATATCAAAATTGGGTTCCGTTTTGTAAGAATTTTCAAAATTAGGTGCCATTTCGTAAGAAATATTTTAAATTATAAAAATTTAACAAAACATCTATTTTTACCCATATACATATAACTTAATTTTTTTACCAAGTTTAGTCTGAAGTGAAATCAAAAATATGTAAATATTTTCACATTTTCTGTTTTTGCCATTTCGTAAGAAATATTTTAAATTATAAAAATTTACCAAAACATATATTTTTACCCATGTACATATAACTTAATTTTTTTACCAAGTTTAGTCTGAAGTGAAATCAAAAATATGTAAATATTTTTTCACATTTTCTGTTTTTCCTGAGGTAATATTAGTTCTTGAAGATCATTAACCTCCACCTGGTTCATGATTAAAAAAGGTGTTTAGTTGGATGGAATTGAATGGACACCATAATGAATAGCCTGTTCCATTATATTAGCGAAACAAACATTTTTTGGCATTCCGATGGAATGGATGATTCCATTCCATCATACCAAACACTTTAAATGTAAACAGTGGAATTACCTCCAATTGGTTACCACCGTAAGTGTAGTTGATGTGCAGTTTTTTCATTTCAACGAAATGCAGATCACAAAAAGCCATGATTCCTGATTTCTTTACTGAAAGCCTCTCTATTGATCAGTCAAAACTGAAAGGTTGCTACATTGTTAAAGGTAGACGCTTTGTTCCAAGGAATGGAGGTAAGGTACCAGTGAATGCATTCTGATCAATTTTTCTGCAGAGGTGAAAGACATTATGAAGATTAATTTGGATTAATAATTTTGATAGAAAAAAAATGAAACGGTTGAAAGGAATGCATACAATACAGGAGGATAAGTTAGAGCAGGGTGTTGCTATCGGCACCTAATTATATGTTCAAAACCATTGGCTCAAAACCACCATTTGATTAAAACCCAAATTGAAATGACAGCCTATTCAAATATATTATATTAATCTATTAAAAACAATGAATTCATACCTGATGATTGAAGACCTGAGCAGCAAAAGCTAACAACAATGAACGAAATATAGAAGTGTGACTTTTAGGGGGTCAATTCCAGATACGTACCGAGAGAAAGGCAGAATCGATCTCCCTTCTCTGTCTTCCTCAGAGATATTTGTTTTCTTTCCATTCACAGTTTAGCCCTAGAAAAGACACACAAATGACATGAGAAGAGAAATCATCACTGGATTTTTGAAGAAATCGAGTTTGGAAGACAGATAGATAGAATCAGAAACAATGAAATGATAGGGGTTTTGGGTGCTCTATGGTGGCTAATGCTACGTTGTCCTTCTGGTTTTAGATTGTTGGTTCTTATATCCCCCTTTCTTGAACACCTATAAAGCACAAATCATAAAAATGTAATTACTCAAATACGGTAGGCATAGGAAACAAAACTAAATAAAATTATGAGGTAATTAGGGTTTTTAGAGAGACGTATCATAACAATTTTGTGATGTTCCAATCGATAAAAGGGAGACTACTGGAACCCAATATCGATGTATGAACGCAAAAGGAACAGAAATTGGTTTCGGACCACCGATTAAAAATTTAGGACCACATTAATTCAGTCACAGAAGGAGATTCAGCTGTAGAAGTCGAAATACACATCAGGCTTTTGGTCATAATCAACATGATTACCCGAAGACGTATCCCTCCATTTTGAAGCTGAAATTAAAAAAAAAAAAAAAAAAAAAAAAAAAAAAAAAAAAGTGGACCCTTTATAAAACTCATCAAGAATATCTATAAAATAATATGAACCTTAAAATAAGTAATAGAAATATATACCTAAACCAATTTCTGTCGGGGATTGGAGATGTGAGATTATTGGAGAAGCCACTGTTATCTGTCAAAACAACGAAAATTACAACAATTTAATTTGTAAGCAAGTTGAACCACAGATTTGAGGGGAAAAAATTATGTTGCCCATATTGGTAAAAAGAGTAAAATACATTGCTATTTATTGTATTCCGACTTATATTTTTTACCTGAATCATACGTTACACATACCATCAAGCTTCCCTCGAAAAAACTGGAGCCATAATCTCTACAAATCTGGAAAAGAAAAAGAAAAGAGAAAGACGGAAAATCATAATACCAAAAAATAAGAATAATACATGTAGATAAAAAGGAATTTGAAAACTATTTAAGAATATTACCTAAACATTGAAAAGCATTTTTGCAAAAACCATATTAGGAAGAGGATAACAAAAACTAAAAACTGTAATGATCATCTGATGCAAGTGAGGGAAGTAGAAATGATAAAGAATAGTTTCACTTAGAAGTCAATAGAAATCTATTAAAATGATAACACTATTCACAAATCAAGTGCAACTGTATGAAAATGGATCTAATAATCTAATAGTAAGTATATTATATTTGCTTATAAGGATATTTACCAAATATGAAAGAACTTTGATATTGAAAAGATAGCCCTCTGACATGTTTTGCACATATAAGTGAAAACTTCTATCCTGAGAAAAAATTTAATATAAAAACCATTAATTTAATTTTTTTTTTTGTAATTAAGCAACTTGATAAGTTGTAATCATCTTATTGTAATTGATAATTTTCAACCCATTTGGCATAAAACACTCAACTCATTAAAGAAATAATATAATTCTTCCTAACTATCAAAAATCATTTTTGAAAACAAAAAAGGTCAGAACTACAGATCAACCCCTTGGAAGTAGTAAATAATCAACTCTGCTTAAAACAGTAAAACTATCAGTTTGTACTTTTTGTAGGCTCTGTACTTATTCTGATACATTATGTAATCTGTCATCAAGTAATTTGAGAAAACAATTATTCAGAATAATAATAGTAAAGTGGACAAAATGGTTTTATGATAACAGAATATTCAAGGGTTTATGTGGGATGAAGCTAAAGTGAATACAAAGTTAAAGATGTGTAAAACTCACAATTGTGATTTACGTATGGGAGCTTTTATATTGGGACTCAATTGTATTGCAAGAGAATCAAAAGTAAGGGTATTCTGGTCAAAGTACTTGATCTGCCTTTCCATAATACCAATTTATCAATGGAGACTGCAAGAAAAAACACACATGGTTAACAAATATCATTCGGTCATGACAAAGATAGGTTGGTGACGATCTAAATCAAAGGGCAAACATGTCATTTTGCATTACAGGTCAAAATCAATAACATATTGTTTCTTTTCAACTTAATAAACTTCATTGGACGACATGTAAAGTTGACAAAACCATAAGGACGATGAATGTAAATCTGTAATCTAGCCTAAGATAATCTAAACCCCTCAACAATGATAGAATTAGTAGATAAGAATAAGATGAAGTTGTTTAACATGCCAATCATATTTAAGAAACTAAAAATATTGTATAATTTATATAATGATCAACTGAAATATATAGAAAACACACAGCTCATTGCAGAATGTGTGCTAATAATGTAAGCAATAGAAAATATTTCAAGTTTCAGAGTATAGAAAACAGATAGTATTTACTAATATCACCCACCTGAACAGATTTGTAAGCTAACAAAGTGCTTGTAGCAACTTCTTTCCTATCACAAACTCACCTATACACACAGACCAGGCGTTAATATGAAAATAAAACATAAAAATTTTCAATGAGAAAAGAACTTATACCTCAGCACGATTCTCCAATTTCTAGAAAGTGAGGGGCAGAAAGTAAGTAGTTTTAATAGCTACAATGGATAGGTCGTTCCTATGCCAACAGGTGCACCGGTATTGGAAGCTGAATCGAGGATGGTCATAGTAGAGAGCAGGAGGCGACGTCCGACATGGGAGAAGAGGAGGCATGGAGGGATGCGAGAGACCAACAATATTCGACAGAGGTAACTAAATCTGGCGAAGCCGCCCTTCACCATGGAAGCACCTCTATCACTTTGCCCTAGACATCCATCGGAAGTCGGACATCGACCCTAAGCGAATGGCATAACGATCAGTGATAGAAGGGACGCGATGGAGGTAGATAAGGGAAACGGATCGGGTTAAGGGGAACCAGCGAAGAAGGCGAGCGGTGGAGAAGATGGAGTACACATCGAGAGTGGAAAATGGTGGCAGATTTGGGGATATGGGGTGAAGGAAACCGCAGGAGGTGGAGTGCTTATCTAAAGAACCCAGAAGCATCGAATGGAGTCGGTGTGAGGCGGTGGGCAAATAACACAAAACGTAAATATGAAAATGTCAAAATATGACCCTAAAATAATAATAAAAAAAAACAATTGCTACAGCAAATGCAACTACAGGGATACAAGACCATTGTTGCCAAAAATACGTTAAAATTTTTCACAATCTTAATATATATATATATATATATATATATATATATATATATATATATATATATATATATATATATATAATAATTAGTATTTTTTTAAGTTCTAGAAAATAAACAAAGAAAACCTTGACTAGTCAATCCAATCCAGCTTGACTCGCAACGAAAATTTAACTGTTTTGACTGAAAGCCATTCACCATGTTGTTCGATTGTGTGTGTATGATGTCGACTACAATGTTCCCAAATTGTCAAATTTGAACATAAAACTACATCTATAAATTATCTATATTTTGACTAGTGGTAGGGGTGAGTGCGGTGCGGTTCGGTGCATTTATTGGCCAAAACCTCACTACTAACCGCAAATACGGTTAATCCATTTTAAAACCGTTTGGTGGGGTTATTTTGCGGTGCGGTTAGACGGTTATTTTTGCAGTGCGGTTTTGTTTTTTTTGTGTTTCGGTTATTAACCGCATGGATTTGGTGCGGTTATTTTGTGTGATTTTTAATCGTTATTTAGAGTTCAAAGGGTTTTAAGAGTTCAAAGATATTACTTGTAATAATAAAAAAAGAATAAGGTATAAGACAATTAACTTAAATCACAAACAACTAATATCTTAAAAACGTGAAGTCACTAGTAATTAACAATAAATATCTTAAAATTGTGACATTTCATCATTTTTCAGTGTTAAACATAACAAAAAACCAACACTTTAATCTTCTAGAATTTTATCATGATTTCATCCATGAAATTTGTCTTATTTTTAATATTTAATATATTAATAATTAATAAAAAATTGTATATCATATATGCGGTGCGGTGCGTTTTTTTTTTTTTTTGCGGGTTTTGAAAACTAATAACCGCACCGCACCGCAAATTTGCAGTTTTTGAAAAACAGAAAACATCACCATCGATATTTATTGCGGTTGCGGTTTATCGGTTGTGGTTTATGCGGTTAGTTTTAGTTACGGTGCGATTTTTGCTCACTCCTAAGTGGTACAAGTAGTATATGCAGAACATAAACCAATTTGAGACTTGTGATACAAAAGGATAGACACCAATGGAGGTTCACTTGTATGGGAGCAATAATCGTTGTTGCAACTTATCCTGAACCTTTTTAAATAGAGTTTTTTTATTTTTATTTTTATTTTTCTTCTGAAAAGTCTAAATATTTGGCGAGTTTACGAAATAGTCTTAAATTATTATTTTTTTACAAAAAATCCTAAAAATCGTTAAAATGTTGCATTCCGACTCTTTTCTCCTGATTACCTTTGAATCAACATGTAACAATGTAACATCCGAATCCCGAGGTACTTCACATTTTTAATTTTGGCATTTTAGGGTTTGCCACGACGTGGTGGGGGAACCACGGCATGACAAATCAAGATAAAATCATGTATTCATTTAAGCCACCACAACATGGCAGTATATGGCCACGACGTGGCAACTGGTGTGACAACCCGAAATTTTTTTAAATTTAAAGCCCAGTCAATCAACTCAAATGAGTGTCAAACTCATTAGTACTGAGTTCTAGCCCGGTTAAAGGTCTTTCTAAGGAGTTTTAGCCTAGTACACTTAAGAAATAAGTGTTGGATTTTATCTGCTAAAGGCCACAGTACAAGATTCAAGCCCTAAACTCCATCCTATGGAGTTTACGACCGTAAACATGGAGTTTACGGCCGTAAACTCATGTAGGCCGTAAACTCCTCCATATAAGTTCATTTCCTTCACTTTTCTTCATTCTTTCACTTTCACTTCAAGAACACATGAGTTTTCTCTCAAGTATCATCCCGATCTTCATGCTTGATCTTCAAAAATCGTAAGTGTTCTTTCTCTAGTTTGTTGATAATCCTTCTTAACTAGCTTCATCCTCATGATTCATCCATAAAAATCATGTTTTCTTAGATCTTCAAGTTTCACCAAAAACACCAAGAACACACACTAGTGTTCTTGGCCAATATCAACCATTTCAAGCTTCTAGATTGTAAGTACATTTCCCTATACTTCGTATCTAGTTAGTATCCATGCTTAGAGACTTGGAAACATCAAGAACACGAGATCAAAGGGAGTTTACGGCCGTAAACTCCCAAGACCGTAAACCCCTTTTTGGTGGCCATTAGGGCCATAAACCCTATAGGATGCAAGGCAAGTGACCCAGAACCCTTCCTTGATGTTTGAAGGACCTTAAACTTCACTCAAGTTCACAATGACCATGAGTTTACGGCCGTAAACCCCTTTGGGCCGTAAACTCATCAAAAGCCTCATTTGAGGTGGTCTTCCTCATACAAGTATAAAGCAAAAGTCCTTAAAGCATCCATAACTTTCAAACCAACACTTAGCCATGTTTGACCATGAGTTTACGGCCGTAAACTCATGAGGAATGGTCCATGGGCCGTAAACTCTAAAAAGTGGTGCAATGGTGCCACAATTACTTCCTAAGGCTTGGACTTGATCATAGTATGCTTAACCTTGACTTGTTAGACCTTAAAACACCAAATGGTAGAAGTTACCATGGGTTTACGGCCGTAAACCCATTAGGACCATAAACCCTAAACCGTAAACACATGTTAGTGCCATTTCACTTTCCTTTGATGAATCACATGTGATTCCAACACTTGGTCAAGGTGTTTCCTAGTCCCGGAAGGTGTTTCCTTTCATATAGTCGTTTATAAACACTATATTCATGTCAATATGTGTCCTTATATGTCATTTAGGACTTATTGAGTCTCGGGACTTCATTCGTGGAACTTCTCATCCTTACACGCATACCCGTTTGAATCACCCACATCAGGTGAGTTCATACCCCGTAATGAATCTTTTAACTGTTTTAACTGTTTTAAGGGGGGAATACAAGTTGAACACAATGATAATTGTGTAAATGTTTGTTATAAACATCTTTCAAAATGTTACTTATGTCATTTATAAGTCATCAAAACATTTCAAAACTCTTTTAAAGTTATGTTACTTTCTAGTTATACAAAACTTTGTTTTTAAAGTACAAACATAACTTAGTAGATAAACGAGTCTTTCCAGTAACAGTCCAAGTAGAACATTAGTAAGCTATAATAGGTATAGTTAGGAGAATGCTATTCATTACTTCTAGTACAATGAAGCACACAAAGAGTCAATACCATACAGAACAGATAGTGAAGAGAATCAAACAATACCATACAGAGAGAACACAAAATTACTAGAAACAAATAGAACGTACAAGATACAGTACAAAACAAGTTAGGTTGCTATAGCATGAGAACACACATACATGATCTAATTATACCAATGAATCACTAACTCATTGTTTTAAACAAAAGGTGATAGTTATATTGGGTATACATGATCATATACTTTAATGTGAATTACATGGCTTGCAAGAATTTGCAGAGGTCGTGTTTAGTTCCCCTAATCTCCTGACAGGGAGAGCGTATAGTAAGGGTTCTAGCCTTCACATTATAACCATAATAAAACAAATATGTTTTTAGGTTATTAGTACATCCGCATGTCATTATAAACGACAACTGTGTACTTACACTTCCCTTTCTTTCATAAAGTGACGGTACCACTTGAAAGTCCAACCCAAACTATTTTCGAGTCAAGATAGTTATAAACTAGGGAAAATATACATTCTTACAAACGACAAACGGAACAGTCGAGTCTAGCACATAACAGAAGATGCCTTGGTAGAAGGATACGAGTAAAAGATAGGACCATAATGCTAGTCTTATGATTCCTTAATGTATACATAACAGGATATATATATATACCAATAGGGTCCGACAGGTAATAGGATGTGTGCTCTCTGCTTCATTTCCTGTTCCTTGTTTGGTTGTGGGCTTGGAACGAATTCACCCAATCTATTTTCTACCCGATTCTATATATATGTATGCTTAGTATACATTGAGTCATCATAAGGGTACCAGGTATGGGTCAGGTTATAGGACACAGAGTCAAAGCACAGTTTTTCTAGTACAAAACATATTTTTAGTACTTTTGGTATACAAAACTAGAAACTTCCCGGTAAAGGGTTTAATCCATTTTATTAAACCAGTACAATTTAAAAGACCTTAGGTGAGTAACTCTATAATACCTTAGTTTATACACCATGTTTATGTATAAAACTAATACCCAATAGGTAGTTGGATGTGTGTTTTCCGCCTTAATTTCTGTTCCTCGTTTGGTTGTGGAATTAGGGCAGATTCGCTCAATTAACTTTCTATCCGATATTAGATTATATATAGCAGTATAAACTAAGCTATTATAAAAGTAGTCACTATGGTTACTATTTTATTATAAGAAATAAGGGTTTTCTTAAAGAACTTCTTCATTAGATATAAAGGAAACATTACAATTAACTCCATGAGTAACAAGTGATTACACCAGGGTTATATATGACGATGATCTAACAACCAATGGAATGTGTGCTATCCGCCTTAATTCCTGTTCCTTGTTTGGTTGTGAGCTTAGGGCAGATGCGCACAATTGATTGTTTGTTTACTCTGAGTCTTATATAACTTGTACCCACTTAGTACCCATAGAATGGGTTGTAGTGTCATTTTTACTTAAACTTCCATCAAAGTAGGAAATATATGATTTTCTAGAGGAACAGGTGAACTTTACAAAACAGGACTTACAACTACATGTTATAACTACATTTTCAACACCATTTTACATCTACATTTTTAACAACACTTTACAACTTACTTACATCACTAAACTCTTATGAACTCACCAGCTTAATTGTTGATCAACTCTTTCAAATAACTTGTATTCTCAGGAGACTATTAGACAGGTGCTCGTGCTGGGAATTCAGAAGATGGAGCATTATAGCTTCAAGTCTTGTTTTGTTATTTGTTTATGAATTCTATGTTTTATGAACACACACATTGTAAACACTTTCTTTCGAAATGAAATGGTTGTTCATTACTTGCTTACCATATACATATCTCTTGATACTACACATGACGTCCTCCACCCCTGAACGTTTCCGCCGTTCCGGTTTTAGGGTGTGACAACTGGCAAATGTCAAACCTATTTTTCGGGTTTTGCTCCCTATTTAAAGGAATGAAGAGGCTAGGGTTTGTTCACCCTCAGCCTCCATCAGTATCCTTAAGACCTGAGAAACTCTAATCTCCTTCATCCTTTATTTAAGCCCTTTTTGGTGTTCCTTTAAGCCATTGAAGGAAGAAAGAAGAAGAAGAAGTGAGTTAAGATTCAACAAGCAAATCATCATCCTTTGTTATAGCACTCTTCTAGACCTTTGTAAGTATTCAAGACTCGATTTTTATCATGATAAGTTGTTAGATTTTAAGTTTTGTCCTTAGATTTCATGTTCTTGTTGGTTGGGGTGTGAGATCTCATAAAAGTTGCAACTTTATGAATCTCCAGACCTTTTGGAGTATTTGGTGCTTTGGATCTGGATTAGAAATGAGTTTTGGTGCCAAGCATGAATTTTTGGCCATAAACCCTCGTTTTGACCTAAAAGGAGTTCAAGACATGCATTGGACATGCATGTTAGAAAAACATGGATTTTTATGTTATTTATGATGCTAGAAACCTTTCTGGGAGTGTTGGACTAGAGGTCTTCAAGATTAAGTGCTTATTGAATTAAGCCAAGTTGCGTTTTGCCCCTTTTGGATCTAGGATTGAGATCTCTATCTCTTGGAGAGTCTAAAGGGATAAAGTTGGAAACTTTATCCAATTAGACCATAGAATGGACCAGATCTGGGCTTTAGAACCCTTAGAATCGAATGAAACGACTTAACTCATTAAGCGGTTAGGAGGCCAGTGCCCACGACATGGCCTTAGGTCACCATGGTGTGGCGACTGGGCTAAGGCTCGTCTGTTTTTTCGTTTAGCGGCCACGGGGAGGCGACCGGGTAGAGGTTGACTTTTGACCGTTGACTTTGACCAAGTTTGACTTTAGGTAATCTAGGATGTTTTGGGTAGTATTTGAGCTATGGATTGAGGATTGGTCCTTCTTTTGCTATATAGGTGACCTGCAGAGTTGATACTCGAAGTTTTGTTCTATAACATCCCAATGATGAGCTACTTCTAATTTTGACCCTATATTTGAATAATATTGCATTTTGGCCCCCCTAAAGTTGAAAAGATTGCAATATTGGCCCATAGTGGCATTATGGTAGTTTTTGGACTTGAAGTTAGTATGTTGGGGGTACGATGTGTACACTGAGCATACTAGGGCGGACCCTAGTACGTTGGGCGTACATCTCGTACGCAGGGCGTACGCGCAGGATGTCCAAACCCTAATTTTTAGGGTTTTAGCCATATATAAACACAACTATAACTTCATGCTTCATATCCTCAGTAGCCTCCCTATGTGAAAAACGTCTTCAAGCAATCCTAAGTGAGAAGAGTCCATTTTTGAGCCCGTAGGAGTGTTTTGGAGGTGTGTTTGAAGAAGAAGAAAGTGGTGAGAAGAACTTGGAGCTTGAAAGCACTTTGGATATGAGATTCCCTTCTTGTTTGCAACCTCTAGGAGGTATAAAGTTTGCATCTTGATCACTCCATCTTGTAGATCTAGGCATTTCACTCCTTTAAGACATTTTTTGTCCCAAAATGGTGATTCTTGAGCAAGGCATGTTCTTGACCCATTAAGTCGTCCTTTCAAACCTTAGGAAAAGTCTTGATTCATAAAAATGTGGTCTTGATGGTTGGTCTTGCTCCATGCATTCTTTATAAGGTCTTAATGCATTAAGATGTTGAGTTAAGCACTTATTGGACATGCAAAGTCATAAAGTTGGAAACTTTATGACTCATAGTGATATTTTGGTCATGGATCTGCAATTGGACGCATTAAGTCGAAGTATTAAGCTCTTAATGTGAAAAAGAGAAGTTTTGTGAGTACCTAGTGTGTACCTATGTATACGCCAAGCGTAGTCGATTAACCACTGATATTTGCATATTTAGTCATATATTTAGTATAGATTTTTATCAATTATTAGCTAATTATTTACATATTATGGACAAAAGGTACTTAATAATGTTTAAATTGTATTTTCAGTCCAGAAGTCATGCTCGGGAGCAAAAAGGAGGAAGGAGATGCAATTAGAAGCTGCAGAATGAAGAAAGGAGTACAAACCTGAATCTACTCGGCGAGTCCAATCGTCTACTCGACGAGTTTCCACGAAGATTCGCGAAGCAACACGTAAAGTCCTTACCGTACACGGATTCACAAAGGGTACTCGGCAAGTCGGTTGTCTACTCGACGAGTAGCCCCTGTTTTGAGTTATCTATAAATAGACGCAATAAATCCGATTGGAGGACTTTCTAGCTTTTCTGGAAGATACTTTGCGACTAAGGAAACCCTTGGAGACCTGGAGAACGTGAGAAGAACCCTAATCTCTCATTCTTAAGAGATTCAAGGCAACTTAGGTTTAATTTTCCACTTTATCTTTGAATTGAACAATGTTTGAGTTGATTACTTTCGTTTTTAGCTTTTTGACTACTGTAATCATGAGCTAAATTTACTAGTTTCTGTTTAGGGAAGACAATTTTACTCTTATGGATTAATTTTATGGTTTGATTAATTGTTAATTGGTGATTTTGTTAAATTAAGCTTGTTAAAGATCCTTATGCATTAACCATAACTATTCTCTGTTAATAGGAAGGCAATTAGGCTGCATGAACATCTCTTAATTGTTTACCTCATATGATTTATGTGAACACTTTGTTATGTGCCTAGGACTAGTGAATATGAAACTAGGATTAATTAGAGAATGGGTAATGTGTGAGCTTGTTGATAAACCAACAACAAGAGGCTAATTGAATTAGTAATTTGATTAACCAATTACAAGTCTTATTTAATCCAAATAATTGAACTAGGGAATTAATTAGCTTAAACACTTGATCACTGCTTAAACTAATTGATTTTCTAAGGATTGGTAATAGCGAATGCGAATCTAATCACTTTAGTCGGTAACCAATAACAATTAATCTATTGCTTTGCCATAAAATTAACCATATGAGTGAATGAGTTGAACCTAAGCAGAAACCTTTTATCAAATTTGGTGAATTTTTACTTGGTTTTAGTTGATTAGTTAATTGCGTGTTAGTTAGTGTGTCTAAGTTTCTAGTCTTGTAAAACTAGAGAAAACCCTTTACTTTTATTACTTGTTGGTTAAAATTAGTTATTAGGTTAATTTCCGTTCCTCGAGTTCGACACCCTACTTATTCAACTATACCACTAAAAGACAGGTTCACTGCCTTTGTGTGTTTAAATTATATTTTTAGAGTAGGAATAAAACGAGTTGGTTTTACACACATCAAGTTTTTGGCGTCGTTGCCGGGGAACGGTTCAAAAATTAATTCTAATTTCTAGTTTTATCGATCCTTTGTGTGAGCTTATCTTACACAAAGTTATTTTTTTCAGTAATTCAGTAATTAGGTTAAGTTTTAGTATTTAATTGTTCTTATTTTTTTTTATTTATTTTAGGCTTCTAGGCAGTGTACTCGCCGAGTGCAGTCGAACCGACTCGGCGAGTTTAGTGCTGATTTCCAGTTTCGTTTTTATTTTCTTTCTGTTTCGTTTTTATTTTCTTTCTGTTTCGTTTTTGTTCTTTTTACGCGTTTTTCTTGCTTCAATTGCAGAGTGTTTATGACCAGAGGAAGCAATACACCTTTAACTCCACCACTTGAAGACCCGGAAGCTACTTTAAGGAAGAACAAAGGCAAAACCATTGGAGAATCCGCTTCTTCAAAGAACTCACCTTTGAAGAATCTCAAATCCGTTTTTAGCAAGAAAAAGAGTAGTAAATCAGGAGCATCCAACACCTCTTCCTTGGCAAACGAAGACCCAATCAAGGAAGACATCGTGTACGAATCCGAAAAGGAAGAAAGCGAATTTGAAGAAGGTAGCGATCTAGAAGGCGGATTCGGCGACACCATGGCTAACATCGATGAAGTTACCATGGGCGAGTGGAAGAAGAGGATGCATGAAGACACCGGTCCGGGACTCGTGCAACCCGCAATTCCAGAAAATGCCAACTTCGAACTTAAAGGCCACATACTCGCCCAACTTAAAGAAATTCCGTTCTATGGAAAAGATCACGAAGACGCGTACAAGCACCTAGAAGAGGTCAATGATATAGTCGATTACTTTAACTTTCCTAATGTGGCCCGCGACACCGTTCTGCTTCGCATGTTACCGGTCACGTTTAAAGGCGCTGTAAAAGATTGGCTAAAATCACTCCCTCCAGGATCCATCACCACATGGGCTAGAATGAAAGAAGAGTTTATTGATCAATTTTGCCCACCATCAAAGATAGCCAAGTTGAAGAAAGCTATAGCTAATTTTGAGCAACGAGCCGGAGAATCACTTTATGAGGCGTGGGAGAGGTACAAAAGCTTACTAAGGAATTGCCCACATCATGATCTTAATAGTCAACAAGAAGTCTCCATTTTTTATGATGGAGTAAATGTGACAACAAGGCAATTACTTGACTCGCAAGGACCGCTCACAAAGAAGGCACCCCCGGTGATAAAGCAACTAATTGAGGAATTCTCTAAGCATTCTAGAGAATACCACAATCCAAGGAATGATGTGACAAAGGGATCAGCTTATGCAGCTTCAGAAGATTTGTCGGCAGTTATGGCAATGTTGAAAACCATGGATAGGAGGATGGATAAAATGGATCAAACAATCCATGCTATTCGGGTAAGATGTGAGAATTGCAATGGGCCTCATCTAACTAGAGATTGTGATTTAGACGAGAACGGGAATAAGAAAGTGCAAGTATGCTATTCTAGTGGTGATAGATTTGATGACGATTGGCGAAAACCTAAGAAAGAATGACTTCCTTATGATGAGTACAAGAAGGCGAAGGAGGAGAAGTATAGACAAAAGGCAAGGGGTTTTTACCAAAAGGAGGAGCCGGTATAAGAAAAGAAACCAAATTTAGAAGAAATGCTCACTAAATTTGTAGCTGCATCCGAGAAAAGACACAATGACCACGATGCTGCAATACAAGATACAAGAACAATATTAAGGAATTAGCAAGCATCTATTCACAACATTGAGAAGCAGCTGGGGCAACTTGCCCAACAAATAAATCAAAGAGCACCGGGAGAACTTCCTAGTAATACCGAAAACAATCCACGAGGCGCACATATAAATATTGTGACAACTAGGAGTGGAAAGATAATTACTCCTCTGGCCCCTATTCAGAACGAAGATCCGAAGCTGGTACAAAAGGAGGAGGCAGAAGGGCAGAACCAAAATCAGACCCAGCTGAATCCAGACACTACTCACCGAGTCCAGGATATGGACTCGACGAGTCCGACACCTGATCAGAAAATTAAGTCTCTTGCTAAGCCATATCAGCCTCCACTGTCATATCCAGCCCGAGCTAGACAAGAAAAGAATGAAGAAGACTACCAGAAGTTTCTAGAACACATAAAGGCTCTTCAAATTAATATACCATTCATATAAGCGGTTGCAGAAATGCCAAAATACGCCAAATTTCTCAAGGAGCTTGTAACTAATAGAAAGAAGATGGAAGAAGTGAAGAAAGTGGTTCTAAATGAGAATTGTTCAGCTACCATGTTGAACAAACTACCGAAGAAGAAGGGTGATTCGGGAAGCTTAACCTTGCTTTGTCAATTCGGAAATTTAGCTACCATCTATGCATTGGCTGATTCAGGGGCAAGTGTAAATCTCATGCCATACTCATTTTTCAAGAAATTAGATCTCCCGGAGCCAAGGCCAATTCGAATGGCAATTCACTTAGCAAATAAAACAGTTACATTCCCAAGGGGAATATGCGAAGATTTATTGGTGAAGGTTGACAAGTTCGTGTTTCCCGCGGACTTTATAGTTTTAGACATGGAAGCGGATCCTCAAGTCCCGATCATTCTTGGAAGACCTTTCCTTAACACCGCAAGCGCTATAGTTGACATGCGATATTCCAAACTTACTCTACGGGTGGGGGATGAATCAGTCACTTTTGGGGTTGATCAAGCCATGAAGCACGCAAGGAGTAGTGATGACACAGCATTTTCGATTGATATGTTGGAAGAATTAATGGAGGAATGGAATAATGAAGAACCAAACAAGTCCACCATCACATTTGATGAAAAATTCGATGCTGAAAGCGACCTGCTGGAATTAGAGAGACTACTTGAGGTAGCTGATTATAATGAGCTGCTCAAAAGTAATGAACAGTCTACTCGCCGAGTAGACTCAACCTACTCGACGAGTCCATCCAAAGAATCCCGATCAGACGCAAAATTTGCCCAGGACTCGACGAGTCCCCTTACTGGACACGAAAACTGAGTTGAAAGCACTACCAGGTCACTTGGAGTATGCATTTCTTGAAGAGGGTCAACAAAAACCTGTAATTATAGCTGCTGATTTGACCAAACATGAGAAAGAAAGTCTTGTGGGGGTACTAAAAAAGAGGCAAGGTGCTATAGCATGGAAGATAACCGACATCAAGGGAATTAGTCCAGCTTATTGCTCTCATAAAATTAACTTAGAAGATGGGGCTAAACCTGTAGTTCAACGCCAAAGAACACTAAACCCGAACATGCAAGAAGTTGTGAAAAAGGAGGTGGTAAAACTATTAGATGCCGGGATTATTTACTCAATTTCAGATAGCCCGTGGGTGAGTCCGGTGCAGGTGGTACCGAAAAAAGGAGGAATGACGGTGGTAGTAAATGAAAATAACGAATTAATTCCAACAAGAACGGTGATCGGGTGGCGTGTTTGCATCGACTATAGGAAACTAAATGATGCAACATGCAAGGATCATTTTCCATTGCCATTTATTGATCAAATGCTCGAGAGGCTGTCCGGGCATCTATATTATTGCTTTCTCGGGATATTTTCAATTTCCAATTGACCCACAAGATCAAGAGAAGACTACTTTTACATGCCCAAGTGGAACACTTACATATAGACGCATGCCTTTTGGGTTATGCAATGCACCGGCTACTTTCCAAAGGTGTATGATGGCCATTTTCCACGATATGATCGAGAAGTTTATGGAGGTTTTCATGGATGACTTTTCGGTTTTCGGGTCCTCTTTTGAAGATTGTTTGTCCAACTTGGATCTAATGTTAGCAAGATGTGAGAAGACCAATGTGACATCCCCAAATTCACGGCCAGAAAAGACCGGTTTAAATTTATGCTTTTGAAATAATTTCAAAGTAATCATTTGATTAAAAGTGTTGCGGAATTTGTTCCCAGAAAAACATGATAAATATGTTATCAAATCATTTCTGAAGAAATGTATTTTATTCACTTAAACCATTGGGATGTCATTGTCAATACAAAAACATAAGCATAAACAAAACTTACATTCATTTACACTAGTGATCTACTTCTCTTTTAATCTCTCAGTGTAAAGCAACTTCGTATCGATACCTGTGATACAATTAAACTGAGTGGGTCAGGCTTGGGAGCCTGGTGAGCATATAGGGTTTTCAACCCACAATACATAATAAACTTATTAAGTTCTCAATCAATAATAAATTTATTAATTTCATCAACCAAATAACCCTAATTACCCATTCCCATTATCCTCACTTTACGTCCCTAAAACAACTATCACAAGGGACCCAGCCTAAGGATTTTCACAAGGGGTGACAACATTGCTTTCCTCAACAATTTATGTCAAACAAGACATCCTAACATAAAACAACCAACAAGGTGACAACATTGTTTCCCTCTGCAATATATGTCAAATAAGATAAACACCGGGGTGACAACATTCCTTTCCTTCAGCAATTTATATCAAATAGGCACGAAGTCACATCGTCGTCATGTGCTAGTCCATAGCTCTTATTCATCGACGGTATTTCCCACGGGAGTTCCCCCCCCCCCGCGCAATACATGTCAATGGGTTTTCCATATGCTAAGTCCATAGCTCTTATTCATCGACGGTATTTCCCACGGGAGTTACCCCCCGCAATACATGTCAATGGGTTTTCCATATGCTAAGTCCATAGCTCTTATTCATCGACGGTATTTCCCATGGGAGTTCCCCCCCGCAATACATGTCAATGGGTTTTCCCATACAACTAATGAACATACTAAGGGGTTTCCCCAGCCATACATGCCCTAAAGGCACTCATGAGGGGAATAGAGTACAGCGAATGAACACTCAAGTCCATTAACACCTACAGGTTACGAGCCTGCTAGTGTTCCACAGACCGTTTAGAACAGTCCATGGTTGTCATCCATACTCTGCTGAATGACGGGGGTCAACGTTTGGGTAAGGGCTTTTCTCATATTGCACCACTCACGAAGGGGAATAGAGTACAACGAATGAACACTCAAGTCCATTAACACCTACAGGTTGCGAGCCTGCTAGTGTTCCACAGACCGTCTAGAACAGTCCATGGTTGTCATCCATACTCTGCTGAATGACGGGGGTCAACGTTTGGGTAAGGGCTTTTCTCATATTGCACCACTCACGCCAACGTTTGGGTAAGGGCTTTTCTCATATTTCACCACTCACTCTCAACTCATGATCTATATCACTGATCATCTCATTTATCCAACTCAACTTTCATTACACACCCACTATTTAACTCATGATCTATATCACTGACTCATGAAGCTCGTCCGATCACTTCATAAAAGAAACAAAGACTCCAAAGCTCTTCAAAATAAAAGTATAGGGAAAATACTGATAAAGTACTCCCGTACGCTCCCGTACCCCGACACGTAATAGTGTCAAAAAGAAGAACTAACAGATGAACACTTAGTTCAAAAACACCTAATGAACATATAGTTCAAGAACACCTTATGAACATATAGTTCAAACATACGTACCGACTACAAGTCTGCTAACGTTCCACTAGACTATCTAAAATAGTCTGTGGTCGTTGTCTATACTCTGCTAGATGACTAGATCATCTTAAACATCGATATCTCTCATCACTTTTATTTCATCACACATCATCTAATTTATCTACCCATGTTTTACCCAACATATTTGTAGATAAAAATACATACATAGTTTAAAACTTGTATAAAATATCAAGTCAACAGTCACCTCAAATAAACAATTAATATATTTACACATAGCACGTATTTTAAAGTAAATACTTCATATATATGTGTAAGGTGAAAGTAACTACACACTCACATGATTTAACGATAACCGGGCAGCACTTCGTTGCCTAAAACAATCGTTTCTAATAAAACCGAGAGTTTTATTGAGAAACCGGGCTCTGCGAAGGGTCAGGCTTCAAAACCGAAAAAAATAAATTTTCCGGGCTTCTCGGGCACTTAGGGACATGTTCCGGGTGCTATAATTAAAACCGGGGCTTCGGGGGATGTGAAAATAGCTAAAATATTGAAAAAGGGGCCAAAATTGCCAATTTTCTAACTTTAGCCGGGAGGGTTCGCACCCTCCTATTTATAGTATGCGAGGGTTCGGATCCGAGGGCTGAGAAGCCTCCACGCGTCAGCAAATCCGGAGCGAGGCCATGTGGGTTGTGCGTGCGAAGGGTGTAGGTAAAATTACGCTCTACAACTTTCGTTTAGACTTCGTCGGCTAATTTTGACTTTTATTTTTATATTATTATTTTTAACAGACCGGGACAGGAAATCCGTTAAAAATTCATAACTTCTTCATCCGACGTCCGTTTTCGTCAGACTTTTTACCGTTGTGCTACTAATGACGAGACCTTCGATTATCATTTAGGTTGTGTCGGCTAAAAATCTCTCGATCTAAAATTCGAGTTTTTAGCTGTCTACTGCTAAGCTGAAACTTCGAAAAATCATAACTTCCTCATACGAAGTCAGATTTGGACGTTCTTTTTATACCTACTCTCGGTTTAACGAACACTACAAGTTTCGTTTAGATCACTAAGGCAAAAAGTAGTTTATCAAAAACTCACTTTTTACGACATTCGGCACTGTGCCGGTTTTGTCGCGAAACTTCGACAGGTCATAACTTCTTCGTTATAACTCGGATTTCGGCATTCTTTATATATCCGTAATCCTTGTCACGCCCATTACAAGTTTCCTAATAGATATCGGCTTTATCTAATATTTAATTTTGACGCTCTTTTTTATTCTTAATTAATTAAACCCTAATAATTAAGCATAAAACACATAATTCACATAAAATTCACATAATTCCTTTTCATTTCTTCTAAATGGGTTACAAAGGTTAACCTAGACCATTATGTCAATATTAATGCCTAGCCTAGAAACACGGGCGTTACAACTCTCTCCCCCTTAGAATGATTCCGTCCCCGGAATCACACATCAGCAAACAAATACAGGTAGCGACTCATCATGTCACTCTCCGTTTCCCAGTTGAGATTTGACCCATTCGTATGTTTCCAATGCACAAGCACTAAATCGACCACTTTGTGTCACAACTTCTTAGTCTTACGGTCAACGATTGCCTCAGGTTCTTCAATCAACCTCTTGTTTTCATCCAACCTTAATTCAGAAATGGGAATTATGTCGGGCACATCTCCCGTAAATTTTCTCAAATAACACACATAAAAGGTATTATGAATATCCTCCAGTTCTTCCGGTAATTCTAGCTCGTAAGCTTGATTCCCGATCCTCTGAAGAACTTTAAATGGTCCAATAAACCTTGGACTCAACTTTCCCCTTCTACCAAATCCTATAAGTCCCTTCCACGGCGAGACTTTAAGTAAAACCGAATCTCCAACTTTGAATGATATCGGTTATCTTTTCTTGTCAGCATAGCTCTCTTGAGCAGCTAACATCCTTTCCCTAATCACTTTCAACTTTTCAGCAGTCTGATGGACTATTTCAAGTCCCATAAACTGCTTTTCCCAGCTTCCAGTCAACATGACAGCATTCGACACTTTTCCCCATACAAAACGTGATAAAGTGCCATCTTGATGCTTGAGTGGAAACTATTACTATAGGAAAATTCTACTAGAGGTAAGTGTTTACCCCAGTTACCTTGGAAATTCCAGGGTACATGCCCTCAACATATCCTCCAACGTTTGAATTGTTTGTTCGCTCTGACCATCGGTTTGTGGATGGTAAGCTGTATTCAAACACAACTTGGTACCCAATTCCTGTTATAGACTCCTCCAAAACCTTGAGGTAAAACGGTTGTCACGATCGGATACAATCGTTAACGAAACACCGTGAAGCCTCACACTTTCCTTCACGTAAGAATTCGCAAGTTTATCCATAGACCATTTCTCGTTGGCTGCTATGAAATGCGCACTCTTAGTGAAGCGATCAACGACCACCCAAATCATGTCGTGACCGTTCCTTGTTCTGGGCAGTTTAGTCACAAAATCCATAGTGATACCTTCCCATTTACCCATGGGTACAGGTAAAGGTTCGAAACTCCCATACGGTTTCTGATGTTGTGCCTTAACCCTAGCACATGTTACGCACTCGGCCACATACTTAGCAACATCGAGCTTCATCGTCGGCCATCAGTAATAGGGTTTTAGATCCCTATACATTTTCGCACTGCCGGGATGAATTGAGTACATGGTCTTGTGAGCTTCTTCCATCAGAAGATCTCTTACTCCTCCCGTCTTAGGTACCCAAATCCTATTTTTGAATACCTTCAGTCCTTGACCATTTGTATCAAACACCAACGTTTTGCCCAAACGTTCTTCCGTTCGGTCATTTTTCTTTAAAGCTTCCTCCTGAGCTTTCTTTTATACTTCCCACAATTGTAGAGACAACTTCAATTCTCAACGCTCTTGGCTTTTTTTTTCAACATTTACCTTCTGACTGAGAGTATCAGCAACAATGTTTACTTTACCAGGGTGGTAAAGTATCTCACAGTCGTAGTCCTTGAATAGTTCTAGCCAGCGCCGTTGCCTCATGTTCAATTCCTTCTGATTAAAGAGATTTTGAAGACTCTTATAATCAGTGAACAGTTTGCACTTAGTACCGTAAAGATAGTGCCTCCCTATCTTTAAGGCAAATATTACCACTGCCAACTCCAGATCATGAGTGGGGTAGTTCTTTTCATGTCCCTTTCAATTGACTCAATGCATATGCTATCACTTTATCCCTTTGGGTCAGAACACAACCTAATCCAACTTCTTTAACAACGAACGCGATACTTCTATTGATCGCTTTGATCATATTTCACTTCAATCTTCTGGCTTAAGTCAAATGCTACATCGAACTTGGTTCTCTGAACCACGTAATAAACTCATCGTAGTCGGACTCGATTTGATATGACCACTAGGGTCGGAATAACAATCATCTTCTTAGTTATTACCGAAACGATGGTAACGACAGATTAGAATAAGACGGAATCAATTACGAGCTCCTTGGTAACCTTGTGACTTTCCCTGATCCAAGTGTGAGTCCTGTGCTTCCAGTAGTATAGATCTCTACTATTATTCACACCTACTCATACTCATCCCAAGTACTGTCTCGCAGTCCCCAAGTCTTAAAATCACAAAACAATTTAACACATACGAATGTGTCCAAGTAATCATAAAATTTTCCTAGACTCTACTAGGACTTCTTCCATGCGTATCTTCAATCATCAATTCTACTTCAACTTGGTTGGTGATAGAAATTCCAGACGATGGAATAACTTCAAGAATTACACCAACCATTCATCATCCTGCCAATCGGAGGTGTACTTCAGACGTACCGTACCCCTCTAAACGTTCCGTTATTTTATTAGACATATTCTAAAGACAAGATACCATTCTTACGATATCTCCTGATAGGTATCATTCACTATCATAAGCTTTTCATTTCCTCCATCTACTCAATTCTCTACGAGTCTTCACCATAATGTTTTGTACACCCAAGCAGACGTTCGGTGTACTGGGCGAGAATTTAAGATAAGAAAGCTTTATTTACGATAGACGTATAAATCTCCTTATCACTTCGAAACGTTTACATGTTAGTTCTAATCTCGTAATCATACGCTTAGAATCCTACACACATAAGGTTTCCAGATCCGGTCGGCAACAGACCATAGATCCGAACAAATAATACCATATAAGGCATCCTTATAGCTATAACATAAAATATTTAACACATAAAACATTTTAGGCATCTTTCCTAAAATAAACTTGAGCTCGTGTCTAAAATATAGCAGACACTCATCTCACAATCATCACTTAGCATTCTAAGTTTAAGTCTAGAAATCCTACAAATTCCTAGTTCGCTTAAACTAATGCTCTGATACCAACTGTGACATCCCCAAATTCACGGCCAGAAAAGACCGGTTTAAATTTATGCTTTTGAAATAATTTCAAAGTAATCATTTGATTAAAAGTGTTGCGGAATTTGTTCCCAGAAAAACATGATAAATATGTTATCAAATCATTTCTGAAGAAATGTATTTTATTCACTTAAACCATTGGGATGTCATTGTCAATACAAAAACATAAGCATAAACAAAACTTACATTCATTACACTAGTGATCTACTTCTCTTTTAATCTCTCAGTGTAAAGCAACTTCGTATCGATACCTGTGATACAATTAAACTGAGTGGGTCAGGCTTGGGAGCCTGGTGAGCATATAGGGTTTTCAACCCACAATAATAATAAACTTATTAAGTTCTCAATCAATAGTAAATTTATTAATTTCATCAACCAAATAACCATAATTACCTATTCCCATTATCCTCACTTTACGTCCCTAAACCAACTATCACAAGGGACCCAACCTAAGGATTTTCACAAGGGGTGACAGCATTGCTTTCCTCAACAATTTATGTCAAACAAGACATCCTAACATAAAACAACCAACAAGGTGACAACATTGTTTTCCTCTGCAATATATGTCAAATAAGATAAACACCGGGGTGACAACATTGCTTTCCTTCAGCAATTTATGTCAAATAGGCACGAAGTCACATCGTCGCCATGTGCTAGTCCATAGCTCTTATTCATCGACGGTATTTCCCATGGGAGTTCCCCCCCCCCCCCCCCGCAATACATGTCAATGGGTTTTCCATATGCTAAGTCCATAGCTCTTATTCATCGATGATATTTCCCACGGGAGTTCCCCCCGCAATACATGTCAATGGGTTTTCCATATGCTAAGTCCATAGCTCTTATTCATCGACGGTATTTCCCACGGGAGTTCCCCCCCGCAATACATGTCAATGGGTTTTCCCATACAGCTAATGAACATACTAAGGGGTTTCCCCAGCCATACATGCCCTAAAGGCACTCATGAGGGGAATAGAGTACAGCGAATGAACACTCAAGTCCATTAACACCTACAGGTTACGAGCCTGCTAGTGTTCCACGGACCGTTTAGAACAGTCCATGGTTGTCATCCATACTCTGCTGAATGACGGGGGTCAACGTTTGGGTAAGGGCTTTTCTCATATTGCACCACTCACGAAGAGGAATAGAGTACAACGAATGAACACTCAAGTCCATTAACACCTACAGGTTGCGAGCCTGCTAGTGTTCCACAGACCGTCTAGAACAGTCCATGGTTGTCATCCATACTCTGCTGAATGACGGGGGTCAACGTTTGGGTAAGGGCTTTTCTCATATTGTACCGCTCACGCCAACGTTTGGGTAAGGGCTTTTCTCATATTTCACCACTCACTCTCAACTCATGATCTATATCACTGATCATCTCATTTATCCAACTCAACTTTCATTACACACCCATTATTTAACTCATGATCTATATCACTGACTCATGAAGCTCGTCCGATCACTTCATAAAAGAAATAAAGACTCCAAAGCTCTTCAAAATAAAAGTATAGGGAAAATACTGATAAAGTACTCCCGTACGCTCCCGTACCCCGACACGTAATAGTGTCAAAAAGAAGAACTAACAGATGAACACTTAGTTGAAAAACACCTAATGAACATATAGTTCAAGAACACCTTATGAACATATAGTTCAAACATACGTACCGACTACAAGTCTGGTAACGTTCCACTGGACTATCTAAAATAGTCTGTGGTCGTTGTCTATACTCTGCTAGATGACTAGATCATCTTAAACATCGATATCTCTCATCACTTTTATTTCATCACACATCATCTAATTTATCTACCCATGTTTTACCCAACATATTTGTAGATAAAAATACATACATAGTTTAAAACTTGTATAAAATATCAAGTCAACAGTCACCTCAAATAAACAATTAATATATTTACATATAGCACGTATTTTAAAGTAAATACTTCATATATATGTGTAAGGTGAAAGTAACTACACACTTACATGATTTAACGACAATCGGGCAACACTTCGTTGCCTAAAACGATCGTTTCTAATAAAACCGGTAGTTTTATTGAGAAACCGGGCTCTGCGAAGGGTCAGGCTTCAAAACCGAAAAAAATAAATTTCTCGGGCTTCTCGGGCACTTCGGGACGTGTTCCGGGTGCTATAATTGAAACCGGGGCTTCGGGGGATGTGAAAATAGCTAAAATATTGAAAAAGGGGCCAAAATTGCCAATTTTCTAACTTTAGCCGGGAGGGTTCGCACCCTCCTATTTATAGTATGCGAGGGTTCGGATCCGAGGGCTGAGAAGCCTCCACGCCTCTGATTGGACCGAGGTCTAGGTCCGAGACTTCGGACGTGGCACCCTCTGCGAGGCTCGGACACGCACCAAAGGGCACGCGTCGGATTCTTAGTGGACCGCGGCTTCGGACTCGGAAGGATCGCGACACGTCTTCGATGACTCAGCGGATTTCGCCACGTGGCTCGCATGACTCACTGATTTCGGACACGTGGTACTCATACATCGAAGGTGACATGGCCGAAGCCACCTATGCAAAATTTCTCGGTTTTCGCGCCAAAACTTCTAAAATCCATAACTTTCGCATACGAGCTCCATTTTTAACGTTCTTTACATGCACGCGTAGGTAAAATTACGCTCTACAACTTTCGTTTAGACTTCGTCGGCAAATTTTCACTTTAATTTTTATATTATTATTTTTAACAGACCGGGACAGGAAATCCGTTAAAAATTCATAACTTCTTCATCCGACGTCCGTTTTCGTCAGACTTTTTACCGTTGTGCTACTAATGACGAGACCTTCGATTCTCGTTTAGGTCGTGTCGGCTAAAAATCTCTCGATCTAAAATTCGAGTTTTTAGCTGTCTACTGCTAAGCTGAAACTTCGAAAAATCATAACTTCCTCATACGAAGTCAGATTTGGGCGTTCTTTTTATACCTACTCTCGGTTTAACGAAAACGACGAGTTTCGTTTAGATCACTAAGGCCAAAAAGTAGTTTATCAAAAACTCACTTTTTACGACATTCGGCACCGTGCCGGTTTTGTCGCGAAACTTCAACAGGTCATAACTTCTTCGTTATAACTCGGATTTCGGCATTCTTTATATATCCGTAATCCTTGTCACGCCCACTACAAGTTTCTTAATAGATATCGGCTTTATCTAATATTTAATTTTGATGCTCATTTTTATTCTTAATTAATTAAACCCTAATAATTAAGCATAAAACACATAATTCACATAAAATTCACATAATTCCTTTTCATTTCTTCTAAATGAGTTACAAAGGTTAACCTAGACCATTATGTCAATATTAATGCCTAGCCTATAAACACGGGCGTTACAACCAACCTTGTCCTTAATTGGGAGAAGTGTCATTTTATGGTGAAGGAAGGAATCGTGCTAGGACACAAGGTCTCGAGGATGGGGATAGAGGTGGAAAGAGCAAAGGTGGACACTATAGCCAAATTGCCACCTCCAACAAATGTCAAGGGGGTAAGAAGCTTTTTAGGCCATGCGGGGTTTTATAGGCGCTTTATTAAAGACTTTTTGAATATCACAAGACCCTTGACTCAACTTCTTTTGAAGGACGCCCCATTCAACTTTTCTAAAGAATGTCTTGAAGCATTTCATTTGTTGAAGGAAAAGTTGACTACTTTGCCTATTATGGTAGCTCCAAATTGGAGTCTTCCTTTTGAGCTAATGTGTGATGCTAGTGACTTTGCGGTGGGAGCTGTTTTGGGACAAAGAATTGACAAGCATTTTCAGCCAATCTATTATGCAAGTAAGACCCTGAACCCAACACAAGAGAACTACACTACTACAGAAAAGGAGCTACTAGCAGTGGTTTTTGCATTTGATAAATTTCGCTCATATTTGGTTTTGTCAAAAACCATAGTTTTTACTGACCATTCTGCCCTTAAGTATCTTTTTGCTAAACAAGATGCTAAGCCAAGGTTGATTCGTTGGGTATTGCTGCTACAAGAATTTGACATTGAAATACGAGATAAGAAGGGGATGGAAAACGTGGCTGCCGATCATCTATCGAGATTGGAAAAACCGCACTTGGAAGAGTTAGAAGAAAACAAGATTGGAGATGAATTTCCCGAAGAATATTTATTGGTTATAGCATGAGAGATTCCATGGTTTGCAGATATAGTTAACTATTTAGCTAGTGAATACATCCCAAAAGACTTGACCCGCCAACAAAAGAAGAAGTTCTTTTCATAAATTATGTATTACTTTTGGGATGAGCCATACCTCTTTCGTAGCTGTGCTGATGGTATGATAAGAAGATGTGTATCCGGGAAAGAAAGTCGGGAAATCTTGAAGCATTGTCATAGCGGGCCCACCGGAGGACATCATGGAGCGCAATATACGGCCAAGAAGGTTTTTGATTCGGGTTTTTATTGGCCTACTATCTTTAAAGATGCTACAAAATTTGTCAAAGAATGCGATTCATGCCAAAGATCGGGAAACATTTCATCACGAAACTAGATGCCCCAAAATAGCATTCAAGTTTGTGAAATATTTGATGTTTGGGTAATTGACTTCATGGGACCTTTCCCAATGTCAAAGGGAAATAAATACATTTTGGTAGCAGTCGATTATGTATCCAAATGGGCGGAGGCACAAGCATTACCCACGAATGATGCTCGAGTAGTGGTACGTTTTCTCAAGAAATTATTTTCAAGATTTGGAGTTCCAAGGGCTCTAATTAGTGATCGAGACACCCACTTCGCCAATGATCAATTAGCTAAGGTATTGCAAAAATATGGTGTCCACCATAAATTTTCAACATCCTATCATCCTCAAACGAGTGGGCAAACTGAAGTTACAAATAGTGCGTTGAAGAGAATATTAGAAAGATCGGTTGGAAGTAATAGAAAAGAGTGGTCGGATAAGCTTGATGATGCACTTTGGGCGTTTAGAACAGCTTTCAAAACACCTATTGGTACTACACCATATAGGTTGGTTTATGGGAAGAGTTGCCACTTGCCAGTAGAGATTGAGCATAAAGCATTTTGGGCTTTAAAGATGTGCAATTTTGATTTGGCTGAACTTAGAAACAACCGATTGATGCAAATGAATGCCCTTGAAGAACTAAGGAATGAGGCATACACTAGTTCCTTGATTTACAAAGAAAAGACCAAGAATTGGCATGACAAAAGACTCAAGGGTAATAGGGACTTTCACGAAGGACAAAAGGTGTTACTTTTTAATTCAAGGCTCAAACTTTTTCCGGGCAAGCTAAAGACACGATAGGATGGTCCATTTATAGTGAAGGAAATTTTTCCACATGGAGCTATTGAGCTAATAGCAAGAGATGGAACTCCTTTCAAAGTGAATGGTCATAGGGTGAAAAGATATGAAGAAGGAATTCCGAGAAATGAAGAACTTGAAGAAGGGCTGCTGCTGGAAGGGATTACAGAAACGTAAGCGGGAAGGAGTCCAGCTAATGACTCCTTAAAAAGAAGCGCTTCCGGGAGGCAACCCGAGTTTAGAGTTTGCTTTCTTTTTCCTTTATTTTTCATTTTTATTTTAACTTTTTCTTAGGATCTGCTTTTATCATTCTTCTTCTGAGTTTCTGATGATTGCTTGAGGGCAAACAATGCTCAAGTGTGGGGTGTGGCATAACAATTTAAAAAAAAAAATTCGATGTTTTTAGCTTCCTGAATAAAAGACTCGTCGAGTCCCTAAACCTGCTCGGCGAGTCCATTTGAGAAATCCCGATTAAATGCGGAATCGCGAAACTACTCGGCGAGTAGGTACACCTACTCGGCGAGTCGAAGTATTTACCAGAATTTTTTTTTTCACATTCAGTAAAAGGGGTTTTTAACCCTAATTGAGGAACATTTCAACATTTCACAGCCGCCACCCATACACGACGAGCGAGTTCTCTCAAGGTTTTCATCTTGATTTCTTCCATTTTCTTCCAAATCCAACCACAAGGTAACCATTTTCTACTCTTAATCTGTTAAAAGTTTCAATCTTTGGTGAAAGTAGACCCTTAATTTCTGCAAAATCCCAATTTTGACTAAACTTGGATTTTAGGGTTTTGAGTTCTTGTTAAATTAGGACGTTTTAGAGAAAATTTCTTACATAGTTATGCTCCTGGAACATACCGAAGCAAACCCCTGAAGAAATTTTCAGATTTGGCCGGTTAATTTCATGTAACAGAGCTGGACTCGCAAAGTTCATCCTGCTCACCGAGTCGGTTCGTGGACTCGGCGAGTCCATGTTGCAGAAGCCAGGAATTTTTATGTTTTTAATCTTTCTGTGTTTTGTTTTTGGTATGTTTGGTTGTGTTTTGCAGTCAGAATGTCTAGAAGAGGGCAGAGTTCCAGGGGAGGTAACTATGGGGATCTTTCATGGTTAAACTTTCCAAGCATTACCTCAAAATCTTCATTGGCTCGTGCGAAAAACAAACTGGAAGCATTGAAACGTAAGGAAATATATGTTCCAAATGCAATTGACTGGCAGTGGATTGGTCAAACTGGGTTGGAGGAGGAGTTGACCCCTTATTTGGTCAAGTCTTTCAACAATGAGGGGGTGAATATAGTGTGCGATGGCTGGAGCCGACTCTTCAAAATTCAAGAGCCCGTTTATCAAGAGTTGTGCTGGGAATTCTTTGCTACTATTTCCTTCCGAGGTGGTAGTGAATATTACAATCCAAACACTATTACTTTTTGTCTTGGAAGGGAGTTGCATCAATGTAGCATTGCAGAGCTTGCTTGGAGGATGGGGATATATGATCAAGCTGTGATTATGTCCGAAGATTTTGAAACCTTCCTAGAACAATGTCACAAAGATTTGCCCGAGGGGGTGGTGGCATCGACTTGGTGGAATACTATCGCCAACCGGGTCTATATTCCATCTTCCGCCCAAGAAGGCTTTATCCGTTCACCCATCAATCATTTTATCCACCGTCTCGTTGCTAGCACCATCAACATGAGGAAGGATGATGACAAAGTTCCCACCCTTGACATTTTCTATATGTGGAGTATTATAACTCCCGATGTTTTCTGCAACTTGCCATATTGCTTGGCAAAATATTTAGCAGAAGGGGCAATCAAAGAGCGGATCACCTCAAAGATCAATGGGGGCATGTTTGTCACAAAGCTTGCGAGAACATATGGGATTTTTGAAAAAAGGGAAGCTCGGATGTTGACAATGGTTCCGTCCCCTCCTTTTAGCACCACCTTATATAGGAGGGCGATGATCATTGACGACTATGGTGGGGGGCACATTGGCATCCCCAATGCGGACGAGGTGTTGGTACCGGAGGAGCCGGGAAGAAGGGTGAGGCAAAGGAGGGAGCAAGTCCGAGAAGACCCACCGGTCATTCCCGCGGATGATGAGTTGCCTATGGATTGGTACCACGTTGAGGAAAGAAGGTACCAAGATGACCTTGGTAGAAGTATGAATTATCACAACGAGTCATTTGTTTATCTCTTTGAACAAATGAATATTGCGTCGAGGCCCAAACCCGGATACCCGTATGTGATGAGTTGGGAGGAGCGTGTGCAGAGGAGGAACAATCAAGCGAGTGGGAGTGGAGCTGGAGGAGATGATATTGAAGAAGATTGAAAGTTTATGTTTTTTATTTGGATGTTATTTTATTTTGTTGGTTTTGTGTTTTGAACTTTTATGTATTAAGACTTACTTAGGACTGTGCTTGTTTTCTTTTACTGTGGTTGCCTTGTTTCTTTTCAGGATTGAAGATTAGGATGCAATATAAGAGTCTCATTGGTCAAGGCTAGAGTGAGGATCGGGTCTAGATGAGAGTATGAAAATTCAAGTTTAGGATCGAGTCCGTTAGGAATAAGGGTGACAAAATGTGTCATTTACTGAAGAAATCAAAGAAGAGTCGCTGAATTGTCATATTCCAGCAGCTTAGCAAAGGAAGAAGGCAGAACATTATTTTTTTTCCATTCAGCGCTCTACTCGCCGAGTGCACGTATTGGGCTCGACGAGTCCATCTGCAATATCACGATTTTCTGCTTGGAGTCAATTTACTCGCCGAGTTCCCGTTCTACTCGACGAGCCACTCAAGATTCTACTCTCATGATTCGAATTTTGGGCACATTCGCTGCAGTTTTTACTCATATTATCATGAAGATTAATTCCTGGAGATTTCTAAGAGTTTTTTCCTTAATAATTGGAGCTATTTAGATGTTTTTCCACACGAGACATGACATCCAAGACATGGATGAGCTGTTCCCATGTCTAAAGTCAATTGAAGATGGAGCTGAAGAGAAGAGATATCAACCTCGCCACTGCTATCCCAGGGGAGTTTGTTCCAATTCCTTCTTTATTTTTGCATTTTTCTTTTCATGCATAACATGCAATGGGGACATTGCATGAATTAAGTGTGAGGTAGGGGGTTGGTTATATTAGTAAATTTAGAATGGTTGGTTATGTTAGTAAATTTAGAATCCTAAATTAGGCTTAATTTTTAAAAAAAATATTGCTAGGATCTTAATTTAGAAAATTTTGGTAAAAAGCAATTAGGAATCATGCTAAGTGTTATGTTTGATGATTGCATGAAGACCCAAATGTTTAGTTGAGCCTATACACGTTATAGTGCATTTGTGGCCCCCTTTGTTCTAGTGAAATCATGGGACAAAAACATAACCTCGCTTAGTTTGAGGGATGCAATAAGTTTAGCATCGTGTACCAGAAATGTATCCAGGAAATTTTTTATCTTTAATCAATAAAGGTTGAAGTTGAGCGCCCCTACTTAAGCATGTAGGTTTTGAGTGATAAAAAGTGAGTTACATGTAAAAAAAAAGAGAGAATTACAAGAAAAGTTTGAAGAATTTCTGGAGTACAAAGTATGAAGATCAAAGATCAAAAATTCTGAAGAAATTTCAAAAAGTTGAAGATACCCAAAAATCAAAGAAAATAAAAAAGGTGGCAAATTTGAAGAATTCAAAGAAATCAAAGTTCAAATTATCAAGAAGGTGAAGAATTCCAAAAAGCTCCATAGTGGTATCGAAAAATTGTAATTTTTAGATTATGTATGCTTGGGTTGCTCAACCAAAAACACCTTGAGACTAGGAGGTTTTCTGCGGATGGATTCGGAGGGATGCATAAAAGGAGCATTGTTCAAAAGAAGTGGGCGAGTGTTTATGAGGATTGTGAGTATTTAGGATGAGGGGGGTCGTTTAGGAAAAATTTAGACACAAATGCATGCGTTGCGGTCTTGGCATAATGGCTGGGTTTGATTGGGATTGTCTCATGTGATTCTAGTGTGCAAAAATTCAGTTTTGCTTGGGGGCAAGCAAAAGTCAAGTGTGGGGTATTTTGATATTTGCATATTTAGCCATATATTTAGTATAGATTTTTATCAATTATTAGCTAATTATTTACATATTATGGACAAAAGGTACTTAATAATGTTTAAATTGTATTTTCAGTCCAGAAGTCATGCTCGGGAGCAAAAAGGAGGAAGGAGATGCAATTAGAAGCTGCAAAATGAAGAAAGGAGTACAAACCTGAATCTACTCGGCGAGTCCAATCGTCTACTCGACGAGTTTCCACGAAGATTCGCGAAGCAACACGTAAAGTCCTTACCGTACACGGATTCACAAAGGGTACTCGGCGAGTCGGTTGTCTACTCGACGAGTAGCCCCTGTTTTGAGTTATCTATAAATAGACGCAATAAATCCGATTGGAGGACTTTCTGGCTTTTCTGGAAGATACTTTGCGACTAAGGAAACCCTTGGAGACCTGGAGAACGTGAGAAGAACCCTAATCTCTCATTCTTAAGAGATTCAAGGCAACTTAGGTTTAATTTTCCACTTTATCTTTGAATTGAACAATGTTTGAGTTGATTACTTTCGTTTTTAGCTTTTTGACTACTGTAATCATGAGCTAAATTTACTAGTTTCTGTTTAGGGAAGACAATTTTACTCTTATGGATTAATTTTATGGTTTGATTAATTGTTAATTGGTGATTTTGTTAAATTAAGCTTGTTAAAGATCCTTATGCATTAACCATAACTATTCTCTGTTAATAGGAAAGCAATTAGGCTGCATGAACATCTCTTAATTGTTTACCTCATATGATTTATGTGAACACTTTGTTATGTGCCTAGGACTAGTGAATATGAAACTAGGATTAATTAGAGAATGGGTAAATTAATGTGTGACCTTGTTGATAAACCAACAACAAGAGGCTAATTGAATTAGTAATTTGATTAACCAATTACAAGTCTTATTTAATTACCACCCCGATCACAGACAAGCTAGAGTACGCCCTGCGTATGCGTTCTGTGTCAACTCGACTGAGTTGACTCGGGTGAGTTAGCTCGGCTGGGTTTACTCAGTTGACTTGATAGTTTTGACCAAGTTTGTGTTGGGTTTTGATACGATATAAAAGTTTGTTTTTCACAAAAACCGGCAACGGAAGACTTTAACAATAACAAGTTTATTTTTAGTTCATAACAAACCGAACCATCATGGATCCATTTATAGAGGTTAGAATGAAATAAAAACAACAATAGGATGTTTTAGAGATAACCTTTGAAGCCTTTGAACCTACTTGGTTTTGGGGTGTTGATAAAGATAACAAAAGATCAAAGTGTATGATCTTCTCTACAAGTATCCACCATCAAGAGTAAGGCACTTGGAATGCAATTTCCTTCTTGTATTCTTGAGTGTCTGTAGTGTTGTTGATTATGATGGCATGTGAGGAATAATAAAAGATATAGTGAATCATCATGTAAACTCAAGAACACAAAGAGTAAATCAATCTGAGTTTAGCTCTCATTAGTATTGATATCAAGAGTACAAATGGGTCTTGCAATTTCTCTCTTTAAACTAATGCTCTCAAAGTGTTCATCCTAAATATGAGTGTCACTCACTTCCTATTTATAGGAAAGACAACTCATTTACACAATATAAGTGGGTAAAGCACAAATACATCCAAGCGTGACTTTGCACCCTAACATTCTCCCCCTCAAAGTTAGGATTGGATGCCCGGCTTCAATATCCAACGAACTCGCGCGATCAAGACCAAACTCCCCCTCGAAGTAACACCAGTCTTCAAATCCGCAAATGAATACCCGAAAAACTCGCTTCGAATACCCATCATTCTCCCCCTTTTTATAACCAAAAAATGATTATAAAACCCATTAAGGGTGAGAAGCTCGCGAGGAATGAACTTGAAAATACTCCCCCTTGATGTGTACCAAAAATGAAACTCCCGAAAAACTTGCACGGAAAAACAATCACGAAAAAGCCTCAAAAAAATTTCCAATTTGTGAAATTTTTTGACTTTTTGGGTGAAAGTTGCAAGATTTTCCAAAAACCGGGTAGAAATTGTCATTTTCTGAATTCTACAGGGGCCCGTTGCGCCAAAAACAGCCAAATATGTGAAACTCTCCCCCATTTGTGAAACTGGGTAGAAAGTGTAAATTTGCACAAACTGCAGAGACCAGAAATGAACATTCTTCAATTTCTCAGCTTTATAACCCCATTTACAAAGTTGGGTATGAACAGCCAAAATTTCGAAACATCAGGGACTACTTTCGAAACTTCTGCACACTTCTTCAAACTTTCTAAAGGTTTAGTCCTTATTTCGAAAGTGGGTGCAAACTGTCAATCTTTCAAAAGTTTAAGGACCAATTTCGTAACTTAATTGGTTTCTTCTCTAACGAAAGTAGCAGATAGCGACAACCAAAAACCTTCGTGAAAAAAACTTCATTAGTCGATACCAAAACCTTCGTTTTCATTAAGGACTCAAAATTGAATCAACATCACACTTCGTTTCCTCAAAATCAATCCATCCGCGAAGATTTCCAAAATTGAATTCTGCAACTATTCGCTTCGCTTTTCAAACAAAAATCTTCGTTAGTCCCAGTATACAAAACCTTCGTTTTTCAAAACCTTTGTTATCAAAAGTACAAGACTTCGTTAGCAAGCTTGTTCCATCAATTTTGATATATTGACTCCAACATCGTCGTTCTTCGCTTTTCATTCACCCTAAACATTGACTTCCCAAAATCAATCAATACATTCGACTGATAATCTCCAACCACGCTAATTGAAACAAAATCATCACATTCGTTACCAATCGACTTCTCAAGGCTATCAATCGTAAATCGAACCCAACACACAATTGAAATCGATTCCAACACCATTTTCAAACCCAATGAACGAACATCTGAGTTCGTTATTCTCAGTTCATTCCTAAACCATCCATTGATTCCAAATGCATCGACATCAAAGTTTCGTTCAATTGTCGACTTCCCAAATACTAACAACTCAATCACCAAATCAGATTCGACACTCAACATACAATCGATTCCATTTTCAATTCCAAACCACATACATGCCTTCGAAATCTAACCCCAAAATCGATTTCACTTCTCAATCTACTTCTCAAAACCTTCCCAGTTTGTTAGCCAAGTCGATGTTTGTTCATCCCCAAACCATCGACCATTGAACCTGATTCCAATATCTTCATCAACAATAGATCATAGTCCTTCGTTCTCAACTATCGATCCATCAACAAAATTCGTTTCGATAAGACCAGCAAGAATGAAATTCTTATTTCAATTAAGAAACTGATCACTGTACACCAAGAACATCTATTTTGACTTTTACCATTTGACCCAAAAACATCAAATCATCTAAGCATTCGATTTCCAACAATCAAACCTTCTAATCACTAGCAAACCAAAACAGATTCCATTTTCGAATCTATCATCTCCAAAAATCCTTATCGATTTTGAACAAACAACAATCAAAAATCGATATTCAAATATCGATTTCAATCCACTCGATGTCGAACACAAGTACTTTTCGATTCCAAATGAATTTCCAGTTACAAGCAAGTAGTAGCAACCATCGATCCTTATCCCCACCATTCGAAATCAAAACTTGAACTAATTCGATCATCGAACACAGAACAAAAAAAAATCTAATTTTGACTTTATCTTCGATTTTGACGTTAAGAATAAACAAACATATTCGTTGTGACATTGGGCTTTGAATTAGATCGGATGGAAATTTTGATTTAGAAATGGGCTTAACAAATGAACATTAATCGAATTTCAGTTTGGGCTCAAAGTATGAAGATGGTCTAACTGGGCTTACACAAAAATGGATTTCGAACAGTAAAAAAATTAGAATTTGATTTTGATTTTGGGGGTTTGATCTAAACAAAAATAATTGGATCAATCAACGGGGTTGAAACATATTTGATCCAATGAGACAAAGCGATAAAAAATGAAAAACGAAAAATACAAATCGAGATCATGGACATTTTGGAATCCATTTGAGAATTTAAGATACCTTTTTGACGAATCGAGACCCATTTGCAAAGAACGAATCAAATTTAGAAGATCTTGGTTCTTTTGATAGAACGAGAAAATCTCGAATTTGAACATTGTACCACCCATTATGCGTGATGTACAACTCGTTCTTCGTGTTCTTCATCGATCCAAGAACATCTTCAAAAGAACCACCAACACTTTTGGGTTTTGACTTCAAATTCAATGCAACATTTGGAGATTGTTGCTTTGGAACCCAAATTTGCTTCATGGATTTCAGATTCACAACAACATTCGACGATTTTTGTGAATAAACTCGCTTGTTCTTCCGTTTAATCTTCTTCTTCTTTTTCTTTCTCATCTTTTTGCACCTTGAAGACTTGATTTCATGAACAAACCCACTTTCCACAACTTCAACTTTTTGAGTTTGAATCAAATCTTTTGGAGTTTGATACTTGTGAATTTTTTGGATCACCGGCTTCCGATAAGGAATCATTCCTTCAAACGAATCACAAGAACATAAAATATCATCGGTTTGAACTCCAATCGAGCAAAAAACTTTTTCATCTTCATGAGAATCAACTTGAATCTTCTTATCATGAACTTCAAGAACATCACATTAAACTCCATTGTCAAGAACTTCAACAACCTTAAGAGCACGAAGATCATTTGGGTTTTCAATTAGAGAAATGTATTTCTTATTAAACAAATCTATTTCTTCTCCTTCCTTTTGATTTCTACTACGGACTAATATGGACAAAGCAATTTTATTCATCCATACAATCTTACAAAGTGGTTGAAAAATCAAGCTTCCATTATCATCCTTCAAATCTCCATAAGAAACCATATTACCCCATGAAATCAATCTGCTTAACACCAACCCATAAAATTGATCTTCATTGACTTTGTATTTGATATCTTCAACGATCACAATGCAAGAATCATATGACAAATCCACTATGATCATAAGAACTTGAAATTTTCTAGAGAGAGAAAGTGATTTTTAATGGGTTTTCTAGAGAGAGAAAGTAAAAATCACTTAAATTCTAGTGAAGAAAATCGAATTATGAATAGAATCAAAGATGAATTCGATTTCTAGAATCCAAAAACTCTCTAAATCACGAAGATCAAAACACAATGAAGAGTCACCAAATCTAGAAAGCCATCATGGATCAATTCTTGATCAAATCAAGAACACCCGCTCTGATACCAATTGTAGTGTTGTTGATTATGATGACATGTGCGGAATAAGAAAAGATCTAGTGAATCATCATGTAAACTCAAGAACACAATGAGTAAATCAATCTGGGTTTAGCTCTCATTAGTATTGATAGAAAGAGTACAAATAGGTCTTGCAATTTCTCTCTCTCTAAACTAATTCTCTCAAAGTTTTCATCCTAAATATGAGTGTCACTCACTTCCAATTTATAAGAAAGACAACTCATTTACACAATATAAGTGGGTAAAGCACAAATACATCCAAGCGTGACTTTGCACCCTAACAGTGTCTAAAGCCTTTAAGTGCTTAACTCAATTAATCACTAAAGGGAACAACTCAAGAGGTCTTCTAAACACCAAACTAACTTCAAAAGAGAGAGAGGAAGAAGAGAAGAAGAACCCACGGTTCTAGAGAGAAAAGAGAGGAAGAAGAAGAGCTTCACTCTTGCACCAATGCAAGCCTCATGCATCTCTTATATTGTCCATGAAAAGTAAGGCCTAACCATTAAAATAATCTAAAGTAATGGTAGCCTTTAGAAGCATGGGAGACAAAAGGTGGAAGGTTGAAAAAGCAACCTCCCACACTATCATTATGCCTTTTAAAAAGTTAAGATTCTCTATTTTTTATAAACTTCAAGTTTATAAAATATAAACTTTGTCTTTAGGTAAAAGACAAAAGAATCCAACTAGTCTAAAATGTTGTGCATGACTTATTAATTCATACCATATGAAATAATAACTAGTAATACTCTTTTATAATTATTATTTTCACAAAACAATAATTATTCCCTAATTAAAATACAAGAATCGATATTATTTATTAATAATCATATTAATAATAAATATACAAAATGTGCCAACTTGATAAAGGTTTGACCCTATAGGATCATATATTATTAGCAATATCACTCCATAATGATTCTTGAGCATATACATCCAACAGTTTGACCAAGGGTAATTTGGGAAATTGTGATTATTTTATTAATGGTAAATGTTTGGACATTTAGGACTTGGGTGGAGTCGGTATTCAGTATCAGAGTATTGATCTTTTTTTTTTCAGGTTGTGAGGTGAGTTTTCCTCATTGTACTTACGGGTCCAAGACACCAAGGCCGACCCATTCGATTGATATCCTGCTATACATTGATATGTTGAGTATGAGATAGATCTGTATGATTATATGCTAGTTATTGATATGCGTAGACTAGTAGATCTATAGGACTACCTGTTATTTCTGACCGCATCATTATCTGTTTGATTGATTATGTTTGTTATCTGTTATATGCCGACATATTGTGTTGGGTTGAGGTTGTACTGCTTTGTGTTGTAGCCAACAAACCCGGGAGCATTCCAGATATGAGCTGAGGGCCGATTGGCATGCCAGACTCATACTAAGGGCTCGGGAGCATTCCAGATACGAGCTGAGGGACGGTTGGTATGCCAGACTCGTATTGAGGGCTTGAGGGTATTTCAGTCTGATGACTGAGTGGACCCGATGTGTATTGGCATTCCAGTCTGATAACTGATTGGTTCATGGGTAATCAAGACCGATGGCTCTAAGCCTAGGGGTATTCCAGTCCGATAACTGATTGGACCCAATATGCTTGTTTGTTTATGATATGTGTGCTATGTGGTGGTACTTTGGGGGAACTCACTAAGCTTTGGCTTACGATTTTTAGTTTATTGTTTCAGGTACTTTTGATGATCGCTGGAAGGCGAAGGCGTAACCGTACACATCCTCTGTTTATGACTTTATGATTTTAGGATGCTCTGATATGGATAAACAATTTGGAAACAATGATTTTGTAAACATTTTATGACTATGGGTCATTTTTAAAACTTTAAATTTGTTGTGATTTTTGAGTCGTTACAAGTTGGTATCAGAGCCTTGGTTTCAGCGAATTGGAGGAACACCCGTATGAATCTAGTTTCAAACTAAGGAACTGTAGAGGTTTTAAAAATGATTTCCAAAATTGTTTTCAAATATAATCAAGAAAGTATGTGGTGTGTACAATCAGCCGGAGCCAGTAAGTTAACCACAAATTACCACACTGTTATTTGATATTATGATATGTTAGAACAACATGCTAGTGATAGGTTAGGGATCTTCAGGAATTGCATGATAGAATTGTCTGATTATATGATGCGGCCAAGGTTCTAAAAAGCTCTCCATGAATCCAAGGCTTGTGCCTGCCGCCAAGCTTTACCAAAACGCCGCCTTAACTCATATATATTTATAAAATAGAATAATAGTTGAAAATACATATAAAATATTAATTATATACACAATTGCCACCTTAAGTCACACCTTACAAAAGACGTGGCTCACAAAGGCTCGAAAAATCTTGAGGCTTGACATTGCCGCCAAGTCATGCCTTACGTTATCTAGAACCTTATTGGTAGCCTAGGGTTTCTTTCTTATATGGAATTGACATTAATATTGTAGTTGCTTAGTGTATGCATCAAAAGTGTACATAACTAAGATTTTATAGCCAGAGAATGTTTGATGTAGCCTTATTTCTTGTTCCTTGTTTGGTTGTGGGCTTAGGGTAGAATCAAGTATTTGACTGTCTATAGGATCCAATGTTATGTATGATTAGCATACACGAGTGTTGCAGGGTTGGTGGAAGTTTCATGGATAAGTTGTGTGGAGTCAGCCGACCCGTCGAGGGATGCCTGGCCTTTCTCTAGGAAGTGAGAATAGGGCGTATGTGTATTCCAGTGAGTGTTGTTAGGGTTGTTGTGATGATCCTCTGAGACAAATACGGGTAGGTGTGGAAGGTAGTATGGGTCGTACTACTGGAAACACAAGACCCGTACGCATAGCAGGGAAGTCACAACCCTAGGGTTTTGTGGGAATGGTCCCTATTGTATTATATGTGTTTTATCTGATATCTCCCTGATTTATTTTCAGTATGGTGTTTACAAGACGATTTGAGTCAGGATCTGGATTAGGAGCCGGAGCAAGTGGTCAGGATGGGCCAAGATTGACTGAGGACCGGGTTAGGGAGATCCTTTGTGAGGAGGTTGTTTATATTGTCTGGGAGTAGATACCAGAGTTGTTTGGGTCTATCAATACCGTAATGATTGAGTTCTTCGATGACCAATAAACTGCACTTTCTGAGGCTGCTGCTGCCGCAGCCACCGCAGCCGTTCCTGCTAGGGGGATTGGCGTTGGGAGGGCTTTCCATTATGGGGACTTCGACAATACGAAGCTGTCACACCCCCAAACCGGAACGACGGAAACGTTCGGGGGCGGAGGACTTCAGGTAAGTATCACAACATATGCAATATAGTAATCAAAGTACAAACAACCATTGCATTAATAAGTATAAGTTTTACATAAGTGCTTAAACATTACATATTCAAACACTAAAGTAGGTACAGTAGAAGACAAGAGTCGCGGTACGATACTAGGTAGTCTTCTCAAAAGCTTCGGAAGTGTACCTGTCTACTGGATTCCTGAGAATACAAGTTATTTGGAAAGAGTAGATCAACATTTAAGCTGGTGAGTTCATAAGTATTTTAGTTCTGTTAAGTATACCCTAAGTTCTTTGGATAAGTTCACTGGTTTCTCCAGGAAATCCTATATTTCCTAAGGTGATTAAATGATAACCTCAATAGTTTCCCTCTGTAATTACTTAGTTTATACTGATTATATATAACCCAATATCGAATGGACAGTTAAATGGGTGTATCTGCCCTAAGCCCACAACCAAACAAGGAACAGGAAGTAAGGCGGAAGTCACACATTTCACTGTCAATCGGATATTACTTATGTATAACTATGATGTAGCAACTAAGGAATTATAGAATTAACCACTAAAGGTCCTTTATGTTATACTAGTTTACCGAAAGTGAATGACTAGGTTCCCATTTGTAAAAGTGGTTTAATCCCATAAACCGTTCTCTTTGTATTAATGTTTTGTATTTGTATTCCTTTATGAAAACTTGTAACTGAGAGTGTGCCTGGCTCCACCAGCTGTTATTGAAAACTGTATTGAACCATTGTATTTTGTATTCTGTAAACTGGTACTTTGAAGGTGTACTTTCGTTTAGTTGTTTATACACTAACGTATTGTTAATATCTTTTTAATGAGTTATTATAACCATACTATGACTGATGGCCTGAACAAACGCTTTGTCGGCGTTTAAACTAGTGATAACAATTGCCACTCATCGGCGTGTATGCCTGACTGTAGCTAGCAGCCTGAGTGCGGGGTTGTCAATCCCGATATAGATCTACACACAACTTGTTTCGATCCCCGGTTGGAGATTCTGGTTATAATGTCAGGGCTTTTCCTATGTTGTCTAAAATGAATTAAACAACCTGAATTGAATGTCTCATAAAAAAGCATATAAACGTTACATGTATATTATTTATGAAAACCCAATCATTCTGAAATAAATGATTGGCAGTATGTTCTTGAATTAGTATTCCGAACACGTATGTTCTTGAATCAAAACCCAATCATTCTGAAATAAATGATTGATAGTATGTTCTTGAATTAATATTCCGAATACGTATTTGATAAGTGTAAACCCTTGATTTGTTCTGAATCAAAACCCTTGTTTCTTGTAAAACAGTGTATTCTAATATACTTGAATCATGAATTATTGTTCTATGTATAAATTATACATATTATAATTTATATGTACTTTCTGAATGTGTATTTAACTATATTTTCATGTAATCCCTTGCTCAGCATGTTACAAAGGTAGTTAAACTGATGAAATAACTATTATATTTATATACATATACAATTTTATATATAAGTAAAATTTAAACGACACTCGGACAAATAACCGGTACTATAATCCCACATCCAAACAAGGAAAAGGACCCAGAATGAGTTATCAGTCCTAAGTCTTTTAAATCTCATTTATATATATATATATATATATATATATATATATATATATATATATATATATATATACAAATATGAATTTTGGGGAAAAATATAAGTTTATAAAAGAGTTTAATGTTTTGAGTATTTTTAATGATTTAATGTTGTTTTATCATGATTTGAAATCATGATTTTATAACACAAAGTTCTTGTGTTATGCTTGTATTCCCCCTAAAACCGTAGAAATTATGAAAATACGGGGGTATGTACTCACTTTGATAAGCGGTGATTTGGGTAGAGTTTCGTTTCCCGGAAGGAGTTTATTTGACGAGAAACCGACTCAAATCGGGAAGAGTTTCAACAGGAGAGAGGATAAATTCTCGAGAATTCCGGGGCTCCGGGGCTTGCTTCAGGCTTTAGACACGATACCGGGGCCTTGGGGGTTCATGAGAAAGTCGAGGGGGTGAAATGGTGCCAAATGGGGAAAATTGGGGTGAAAAATCCTTCAAATCCGAGAAGGCTCGCACCCTTTATGTAGGGGTGCGAGGGTTCGGCTGAAGGAGGTTAGTCATCGGACAGCTGGCGAAGGCGAGGAGTCAGCAGCTACGTAGCAGACATGCGAAGTGTACACGGGGCGAGGCTTCGGACGTGGAGGCTTCTGAGTGGGCCGAACTTCGGTCCAATAGGGAGGTGCCACGAGAGTCCGAGGAGCATCCGAGCAGTGTCCGGGGGTGTCTCCTGCGAAGGTGTTCGAGGTTTAGTGGACCGCGGACTTGGTCCAATCAGAAGGCGACACAGCGAAGCTCGGTCCTATCAGGAGGTGACACGTGGGGGCCTCGTATGCGAGGGATGACGTGTCCGAGGATGACTCATGCGAAATTTCCCGGTTTTCAACATTTTCTTGATTTTTGTGCCAAAAACTTGCGAAAATCATAACTTTCGCATACGAGCTCCATTTTTTACTTTCTTTATATGCACGCGTAGGTAAAATCATACTCTACGACTTTCGTTTAGACTTCGTCGGCTGATTTTGAAGTTATTTTTAATATTATTATTTTTAACAGACCGGGACAGGAAATCCGTTAAAAATTCATAACTTCTTCATCCGACGTCCGTTTTCGTCTGTCTTTTTACCGTTGTGCTACTTTTGATGAGACCTTCGATTCTCGTTTAAGTTGCGTCGGCTAAATATCGATCGATTTATATTTCGAATTTTTAGCTGTCTACTGCTAAACCGAAACTTCAAAAAATATAACTTCCTCATACGAAGTCAGATTTTTACGTTCTTTTTATGAACGTTCTCTGTTTAACATATTCTACAACTTTCATTTAGATTGTTAAGGCTAAAAAGCCTTTTATCGAAAATTCGCTTTTTACACTGAACAGTGTTTTGCCGGTTTTATCGCGGATTTTCGATTGGTCATAACTTCTTCGTTATAACTCGGATTTCAGTGTTCTTTATGTTTTTGGAAACCTTGTTACAAACTCTACCACTTGGTTCATCCCAATTACGATTATTAGTCAATTTATTTTTGACCAAAATTTGACTGGTGTCACAGAAGCCCCCGACGTTTAATGGGGTTTAGCATCCGATCATTACCATGATGTGGCTATCAGATGTTGAGGGATGTTTCTTTACATGCTTTTGCCCAACTGATCATAGGGTCAAGTGCGCTCTGAACCTTCTTAGGTCCGGAGCGAAGGATTGGTGGAGACTGATTACTAGTTCTTATACTCCAGAGCAGAGAGCTGCAGTATCATGGGAGCAATTCTCTGAGATGTTCTGCTTGAGGTATGTTCCATTGGTAGAGCGGGAGAGGTTGGCTCAGGAGTACTTGGATCTGAGACAGGGGACCGAGTCAGTGATGGAGATCACCAAGATGTTTACAAAGAGAGCTATGTTTTGCCCTGAGTTTGATGCTTCAGAGCAAGCTCAGATGACCTGGTACTTGAGCATGCTCCAGACGGACATCCGATAGTTTGTGTCTACACAACGTTACGGTTCACTGGTGGAGTTGCAGAAGGTCGCTAGGCAGCAGAAGATTGAGATGGAGCTCCAGAAGAGGGAGTAGAGGCAGGCCCCAACGCAGTCGCAGCCTGCGGCAAAGCGGTTCAAGGCCGCTGATGTTAGACCTGGGAGTCAGAGAGGCCGCACTTGTGGGAAGTGCGGAAAGGTTCATGATGGTTCTTGCCAATCTTCTTCTAGATGCCACAAATGTGGCAGGCAAAGCCACGTTGCGAGGGATTGCCACCAGCAGGCTCCAGTACCCAGCACCTTGATTTTTTATCACTGCAATCGGGTTGTCCATGTGAAGGCCAACTGGCCCTTGCTTGCTGCTAGGCCGGCGCAGGCTCCAACACCGTCTACTCTGAGGATCACGGATGGGAACCAGGGCCGGGCGGAGCGCCCTAGGGATCGAGGTCACTCTTTCCAACTCACGGAAGAGGAGGCCAGGGCGGCAACAGACGTCGTGACGGGTATGTTTCTATTTTTTTTTGTTCTGTCGATTATTTTATGGTATGATTATATTTATGATTATTTTAGGTACCATCCTAGTGAATTCTTTTCCTGCTCTTGTGCTTTTGACTCGGGTGCGAGTCGGTCTTTTGTATCCCAGACGTTAAGTATGGAGTTTGATATGCCCATTGGGGAGTTAGAGTGTCCGTTGCGGGTTTCTATCGCCAACGAACACGGATTTTCTGCATCCAGAGTATATCAGGGTTGTGTATTGAAGATATTTGGGGTGCCCTATCTGATTGATCTTATCCATATTCCCATGGGGATATGTGCGTGATAGTAGGGATGGATTGGTTGAGCAGGTTTGGTGCCATGATCGATTGCGAGGGCCAGCGAGTGGTAGTTCGAACCCCAAGTGGGGGAGAACTGGTTATCTGTGGAGAGGGTACCAGGGTTGGTTTAGGGTTTTGTTCGGAAGCCATGGATCGACAGTATATTCAACATGGGTGTGTGGGTTATCTTGCTTATATGGTTGATACAAGGGTAGGGGATCAGGTTTTGGTTTCAAATGTGCCAGTTGTTAGGGAGTTTTCCGATGTATTCCCAGAGGATTTACCCGCTGTGCCTCCCGTGAGGGAGGTTGAGTTAAGGATTGATCTAGTGCCAAGTGTGGCTCCGATTTCCAAGGCTCTGTACCGCTTGGCATCGCCTAAGATGCAGGAGTTGTCCTCTCAGGTTCAGGAGCTGTTAGGAAAGCAGTTCATCAGACCAAACACTTCGCCATGGGAAGCGTCGATACTATTCGTCAAGAAGAAGGATGGTTCACACCGGATGTGCATTGATTACCTGGAGTTGAACAAGTTAACGGTGAATAATCGTTATCCCCTTCCACGGATTGATGACCTCTTTTACCAGCTGCAGGGTGCATCTTGGTTCTCCCATATAAAATTGAGGTCGGAGTATCATCGAGTGAGGGTGACAGAGTAGGACGTGGAGAAGACTGAGTTCCAGACTCGTTATGGGCATTACGAGTTCGTGGTGATTCCGTTTGGGATCACCAATGCCCCTACAATGTTCATGGATTTGATGAAACGGGTGTGTAGGTCGATGCTCGACCGATCTATTATCGTGTTCATTAATGATATATGTCACACCCCCAAACCGAGATGGCAGAAACATTCAGGGGCGGAGGACGTCATGTACAATATCATAACAATGAGTAATAGTTAAACAAGCAACAACATCCATAGTATTGAAAATATAGTAATTACATTTGTGTTCGTAGTATTATTTGTATGACACCAAAATGTATAGCAAAAATAAAAGACGAGTCTAGAATATGCTCCGTCTTCTCAAAAACTTGTGTGAGTGTACCTGTCTACTGGTTCCCTGAGAATACAAGTTATTTTGAAAAGAGAGTATCAACATTTAAGTTGGTGAGTTCATAAGCATTTAGTATTAGAAATCTGAATTTGTTTCATGAAAATGTTAGTGTGTTTCTCCAGAAAATCCAATATTTTCTATAATAAATGAAGTGTAGTCTTAGGCCTTAAGACCAAAATGTTTTTGTGTTATTGTACTCTGAAATAGTATAAGTGTATATTTTCCATAAATGTATGCCTTCTTTACTAGAAAATAGTATAATGTACTTGTATGAACTCTGTTGTATGCATGATGTGTAGTCTTATTACTTAAAATAAAACCACTGAAGCGATGTTTGTTTGGTAAACCAAAATGTTTAGTTAATGTTTAATGTGAGTGGGATTATAACCATACTAAAATGACTAGTGGCCTGCACGACGTTCTTCAGGCGTCGGAATGTTATGACATTTGTCACCCCAGACCTGCCGGTCTAACTGTAGCTAACAGTTTAGGTGCGGGATTGTCAGTCCCGTATAGATCTATACACAAATTCACGCTCTCCCTCCAGGAGACTCTGGTTATAATTTAGGACTTTTAGCATGTACTCTAGTAGGTACCATGAAGTAGTGGCTCACATTTTAGTATTAACTTGTTTACGTATAATGTCTATTTGTTTTATTGTTCTTGTAAATGAATAGTGTACTTGTAGTGAAAAGTAATTTATACTTATGTAATGATTCATGTAATGTATCTTTGAACTAAAAAATAGTGTTTCAAAACTATACCTTTTATAGTTTACATGTTGTTATGTTTGTACTGAAATGATTCAAGGAAATACCCCTTTGCTCGACATATACAAGAAGGGTTAAAAGGTTATTGAAATAAGTTTAATATTCGAATATATATTTGGCATGTATAAATAAGGTTTAAAAGACAGTCGGACAAGTGATCCTACTCTAAGCCCACAACCAAACAAGGAGAGTTAAGGCAAGAGCACCAGTCCTAAGCCTATTAAATCCTAATTATACATAAATATATATATATGAACATAGTTTGATTAAAAGCATTAGTTTAAGTAGTTGAAAAACAATTTAAAATGGTTTGACAGGGTTTATAAAAGCATTAAATATTTTGAGATGACTGGTAATCGTATTTAAGTGTTAACACAACTACTTTGTGTTTTGCTTGTATTCTCCCCCTAAAAGCATTGGAAAATGGTAAAACATAGGGGTATGAACTCACCTTTAAGTGTGTGCTCGCGAGGGATACGGAGTAGTAGTGCTAATCCTCAAGTTAGAACCCGTATCAATATCCGTATCCTAATAGTTTTTAACGCATAATATGTGTATAATTAGTGGAAATAATAGTAATTATGCTAAAGAATAACGAATTATGTAAGAATTACTCACAAAGAAAGAGTCTTAGAAATGAACCGAGGGTATGAAAGACGTTTTCGGAGTGCCTGGGTAATTTCGGTTGCTTGAAGATGTGAGGAGTGTTCTTGGTGTTCTTGGTGGAAATAAGGAGATTGGGGTGTTTTCGGTTGGTGATATGAAGATTAGATGGTGATTTCGGTTGGTACTAAGAACACTTGAAGATTTTGGCAAGATCTTATGAAGATTCAAGTGAGTTTTCGGATGATACTTGAGAGAAAAGATGATGATTTCGGTCTAGTTTTTGAGAGAAAAAGGGAGGTTTTCGGTCAGAAAGTGTGTGAATGAGGATATGTTTTCGGTCCAACATATAAGTATGGAAGAAAATCTGATGGGATGTTTGCCTTGGAAATCGCATAATCACCTAGAGTTGCGTGCCAATGGATAGAACTTGCGAGATTTCGGTGTGGAACTCTACTAGAGAAAAGGAGATTTCGGCCGAGAACATGTTTGCGGTCCGAAGAATCAGCTTCACACGTTTGCGGTCTTGACCGCAAACATGATTGAGGTCCGAAGGGAGGGCATCCATGCGAAGGTTTTCGGTGGGGATTTCGGTCCTCGCATTTGGTTCATATTTTTGTAACACTTATTCAATAAAAGGTTTATATATATTAAAATATTAGTTTAGCCTTAATAAATCAATAAATCAACAAATTTGACTTTTATTTATCAAGTTTGACTTTTGTTGACTTTTACAGACTTGAAAATAACAGGTTGTCACAATATATTGATTTATTCCAAGACCAGAGAACAGCACATGGAGCACCTTCGAGAGCTTCTGGGAGTGTTGAGGCGAGAACGACTGTATGCTAAGTTCTCGAAGTGTGAGTTTTGGTTACGAGAGGTCCAGTTCCTGGGACATATCTCTAACCAAGATGGGATTTTGGTCGATCCTGCCAAGATCGAGGTTGTGATGTAGTGGGAGGTTCTGAAATCTCCCTCAGAGATCAGGAGTTTATTGGGTTTGGCGGGATACTATCAGAGATTTATTCAGGATTTCTCCAAGATCACGGTACCCCTCACTCATCTGACGAGGAAGGGAATGGATTTCTGATGGGGCCCTGAGCAGCAGACGACATTTGAGACTCTACGGAGGAGGTTATGTGAGGCCCTGGTATTGACCCTCCCATAGGGTGTCGAGGATTTTGTGGTCTTTTGTGATGCATCCATCACTGGTTTGGGGGCGTTCCTTATGTAGAGGGGACGAGTGATTGCCTATGCTTCGCGTCAGCTGAAGCCGCATGAGGCGCGGTATCCTACTCATGACCTGGAGTTGGGGGCAATGATGTTTGCCCTCAAGATTTGGAGACATTATCTTTATGGGGTCCATTGTACTGCGAACCTGAACATGAGGCGGGGCAGGTGGCTGGACGTGGTCAAGGGATATGACTGCGAGCTTCTTTACCATCCGGGTAAAGCAAATGTGGTAGCGGAAGCACTAAGATCCTTTACCATCCCTCCATGGTCTTCAATGGAATACCATGGGCTCCCCCATGGTCTTATACCCTCATGCCATGGGCTCCCCCATGGTCTTGACAAGTGTCATGGGCTCCCCCAATGGTCTTTACATAAACCCATACATAAATCAAATAGCAAACCATTACACATTCCAAAAGAAAACATCTCATATCAATTAATGGGCCGGCCTTGGTGCCTTCTGTAACGTCCCAAAAGTATTGACATAAAATTTCGTTAATTTATAAAAGAAGGATCATCAATTACTTGTTTAAATAAAACAGATACAATATAATAAGAGTATAAACCCCAGAACAAGTCACATGAGGAACAATAAGTGTGCATGTCATGCAGTCAACCCGAGCTCTTCCTTTTGAAAACCGAAGTACCTGAAACATAAACTGAAAACCGTAAGCACAAAGCTTAGTGAGTTCCCCACGATACCACATACCATTCATATCATACAATAATGAGATACGGACCCCGCCCAATGAGATACGGGCCCCGCCCACACTCAGATAATATTGAGATACGGGCCCCACCCACACTTGAATAATAGGCCCCGCCCAATGCGATACGGGCCCCGCCCACACTCAGATAATAATGAGATACGGGCCCCGCCCACACTCACATAATAATGAGATACGGGCCCCGCACACACTCGCATAACATATATCGAATAAACACATACACATGCAACATAGATACATAGCATGCAAACAGTCATCAGGCCCCGCCCGGTCATCGGACCTTAGCCCGGAAAGCATTTAAACACATACACATGCAAGAGTCATGAAGAAAGCTAGCATACTATCATAGCATAAACATGGGCCGACATTAGTGCCTTCGACCCGCTAAACCCAGTGAGGAAACTCACCTCGCACTGCTGAATCACGCAGATGATCCATGGCTGCTGGCTGACAGATTCCCGAACTGTCAACATCAAAACACAACCCAATTAACAATTGGGTTCCAGTCCATAACCATAAATCCATTCTTGGGGTAAAAAGACCATTTTATCCCTAACCTAGCTTGGTCCAAGCCCAAGGCCCAAACTCACACTCTGAATGCTAGAACCCAAATAACCAACCAAGACCCAAATATGGACCAATTTTCTAAATTGGGCCCAAACCCCTTACATGGGTCTTACCCTAAATCCCATCCAAGTATCCTACTCCACAAACTTGTTCTCAGATCGCCCAACAAAAACCCAAACACCTAAGCCCAAAAGAAAGGCCCAACTCGAAGCCTAAACACTAATAGGGTTTTCACAATAAATGACGATTAGGGTTAATTAAAACACTTAACCCATTAAGGACTTAATCCATTAAGTCCATCACTCTAAAAGGTCAGTTATACTATACGGTCGGGCATAATTCATAACTCTAATCCAATGGTCCAAAACGCAGATCTCGGCAAGTTCCAAACAAAAGTCTCCAAGATTAGGGTTTTCTAAACCCTAATTAGGGTTTCCAACCCAAACACATGCCAACTAAGTCCAAGATTAAGCTTTTAGGTCAATTAGGGTTTCACTAGGTCGGGAACCACCCACTGCCACCTCGGGCGGTAGTGGTCAACGGCAGTTCACGGCGGCAGCCACCACCTTATGGTGGTGGTGATTATGATTTTAGGCCAAAACGATGCCAAAAGCACTCCAAGCCTCAGTCCAATTGCACACAAATGCACACAGCCACCGGAGATGGTGGCTAGTGGTGGCAGAAGGTGGCAGCCCCCACCTCACGGTGGTGGTGATGGGTTTTCTTCGGTTTCTCAGCCAAGCCAAGTCCATACAACATCATAACCGTAAAATGCTCACCCACACACACTAAATCACACACACACAGACACGAGAGATATCGCAAACACACACCCATATCAGCCACGTCGGGTGGCAGGAAGCAACCGGAGCGCAACAGAAAGTAACCGCAAGGAGTGACAGCAGCGGCGGATGCGAGCTAGCTGCCGTGGAGAAGAAACGGGAGGAGGACGGACGGTAGCAACGAGGAAAATGAAGGTTGCACCTCCACCGGAAAAACAGTAGCAACGGTCCCGGTTCTTGGAGCTTCCGACATCCGCGACAGTTGCAGCTCCGTCCTTGACTTCACCGGCGAGGGAGCGATGTTGGTTCAAGCCACAGCAAGGAGGTGGTGGTGGTCGAGCTTGATGGCGGCGACTGGAGATAGGAATAAGTTGGCGGTTGTATGAAGGCTTTAGGTTTAGGGTTTGCATTAAGAAACAGAGGGGGGGGGGGAAGGTACCAGATTTAATTCTCTTGTCCCTATCCAAACATTATTTCCATTTGTCCAAGTTTAGTCCCTCTTCACCAGATCTTTTTCAAACTAAACCTAATAATTACCAAACAGCCCCCCAACTTCCAAATTCATTTCAATTTAAGTCCAAATGTTACAATTCTCCCTACTTAAATTAGATTTCGTCCTCGAAATCATTCCTTACCATTCCCAACAAGCCAACAACCCGAGCAACAAGGCCACAACCTAGAGCATACCACATCCTTCCCAAAGCAACCGAAAGCAACCCTCACAAGGCTCTCTAACTTGCAGATGGATGAATTCCTTGCAACATAATCACATTTACTCAATCTGAAATCTGAAGTCTCTAGATGGTCTGACTTCCTGACAGACCGTCCATACTGAATTATTATTGAATCCATCCTATTAATTTCCCAACTGACTACTCACTTCTGATACTTAAGATTCCCATTAATAAAACAGAATCACAGACCAAAAATCCATGCAGAACATTTATACTTGATAGTAGGCTCAGATAATCCTTCGAGTAGGAGACTCACCCCTACAACGGTTAGACTCAGACGAGGGCTACGCAAGAGGATCAAATCATCTACTATGAGATTATCCAATCCCAACTGCAAGTGACCTAACACCTCCTCCGTATGACAAGCTACTCCACACATAAGTTCCAAATCAATAATACTACCTCGACTGTAACGACCCAAAAATCAGGGTTAAAAATTTCATTTCTCATTATAGTCAAACACAAATGCTACTTCATTCAATAATTCAAAAACATTGCTTAATTAAAACATTTATCAGAGTTACGTCCCAAAATCACATAATGCGGAAAACACGGGTGTGTGCGCTGCGATCAAGTCGGGCCCTTCCTTTCCAAACCAATGATACCTGAAACCATAAACAAAATTGTAAGCACGAAGCTTAGTGAGTTCCCCACATAATCCTTATAATCCATATGAACACATAAATCATATCAATTACATAGGCCATATCGATCACATAAGCCATATCAATCATATAATCCATGCATATAAACATATAAGGATGTCATGGTCTCCCTCCAAGGTCTTGCTCCAGGATGTCGTGGGCTCCCCCAGGGTCTTACACCTATATGCCATGGGCTTCCCCATGGTCTTAACTATTTGCCATGTGCTCCCCCATGGTCTTGACCTAGATTTCCATGGGCTCCCCCACATGGTCTGATATCCAAGTGCCACGGGCTCCCCCCATGGTCTATCATGCAAGTATCACAAAGGCAACTAGCAAATCACATATCACATAAACAACTAGTATACCACATATCACATAAACTTGTATACCACATATAACATAAACAATGCATATAAACTTATAAGGATGGTGTGGACTCCCTCCAGGGTCTTACTCCAGGATGTCGTGGGCTCCCTCCAGGGTCTTACACCTATATGTCATGGGCTCCCCCATGGTCTTAACTATTTTCCATGGGCTCCCCCCATGGTCTTTACCTGGAATACCATGGGCTCCCCCACATGGTCTGATATCCAAGTGTCACGGGCTCCCCCCCGGGGGTCTTCCATGCAAGCAACACATAGTCAACTAGCATACCACATATCACAGAAATAACTAGTATACCACATAACACATAATAACTAGCATACCACCTAACACATAATGGCTAGCATACTACATAACACATAATGGGCCGACCTTGGTGTCTTTGACCAATTAGTATGGTGAGGAGACTCACCTCACACTGTCGAAGTCCCGCGGATAAAACCCTAGCTGCTGGATGGCAGACTCACGGACTGTCCATATCAAAACAACACCCAATTAATAATCGGGTTCCAATACATAACCATAAGTCCATGCTTGGGGTAAAAGACTACTTTACCCCCAACCTATCTTGATCCAAGCCCAAGGCCAAAACATACACTCTAAAGGCCCAAAAGTCAAACAATGAACCAAAGTCCAACATATGGCCCAATTTTCCAAATTGGGCCCAAACCTCTACATGGTCTTATCTTATGGCCCAACCATTTATCCTAGTCCAAACATTTGGCATTCCGATGGTCCAATATCTCATAATCATCAAGGCCCAATTATGACCCACCTATGGCCTAATTTTCCAAATTGGGCCCAAGCCTTTCCAATGGGCCTTATCCTAAATCCCAATAATTTTCTTAGTCCATAAACGTGTTCCTATTTGGCCCACCAAGGCCCAAAGCAACTTAGTCCAAGAAATGGCCCAATAAGAACCCAAACCTAGTTAGGGTTTTTTCACATAAAATGACGATTACGGTTAAGTGTTCTTACTTAACCCATTAAGGACTTAATCCATTAAGTCCATCACTCCACTAGACCAAACATACAATGTGGTCGGACGTAATCCAAAATTCCAAATCCAACGATCCAAGCGCGGGTCCCGACTAATCCAAAACTCATATTTCCAAATTTAGGGTTTTCTAAACCCTAATTAGGGTTTCCAACCCAATCGCGTGCCAATTAGTCAAATGATTAGGTTTTTAGGTCAATTAGGGCTTTATTAGGACAATTAGGGTTAAGTAAGTCGGGCACCGCACTACCACCTCGGGTAATGGTGGTCAACGGCGGATCACGACGGCGGCCACCACCTTGCGGCGGTGGTTATAATTTTAGACTAAATATGTCCAAGCATCTAAATTGACAATCCAATCAAACAATGCACAACGCCACCTAACACGGCGGCTGGTAGCGGTAGCCACCACCTCACGGTGGTGGTGGTGGGTTTCTTCGGATTTTTCGGTCATACAAATGCATTATACAACATATTATCCGAAATAAAACACACATATAATGTAACACACACACACGCACAACCATCCTTGTGGTGGCCGGCGGTGGTGGCAGCCACCATGGTTGGCCGCCATGGTGGTTCCCTTACAGCTTCCAGACAACAGAAAATACGCACACACCATTGGCAGCAGCGACACTCGACTTCATACGCTAAGAACGGATGCCACCACCCACCTGGCGGCGTGCAGCGACGGCAGCGGCATGGAATGGTGGGCAACATCGGCGTTATGGCGGCAGTGGGACAGCCGGAGCAGTGAACCGAGTAGCAGCCGGAGGAATCGATGTCGTTGACGGCCGCATGGGCGGCGACGGACGTCGGCTAAAGCAACGACCATGTTCTCCGATTTCCAAACTAGTCTCAAGTCACCCTTGATCTCGTCGGAACAAGACCAACAACGGCAGCAACAGAGCGGGAGCTTGTTCGACGGCGACTTCGTCTTCAGCGGGATTGGAGCGGCGGCTACGTTGTGGTTTTCTGGCGACGACAGGGAGTTGGTGGCTAGAGGGAGTGGAGGCTTAAGGTGGCAGCTATAAGACTCATTAGGTGGTTATGGGACAGGAAGTGACGGGTTATATGCATCCATCCCAACTCAAACTTGTGACCATATTAAAGCTTTCAAACCCTCCTTCTCTTTTCCTTTTAATTTAAGTCCAGATTTAGCATTTAGCCCTCAGCATTCCAAAATCCCTTCAATTTTAGTCCAACATTTACCAAACACCCCTGACTTCTGAAAATATTTACAAAATAAATTCCAGAATTACACTTTAACCCCCGGAAATCCAAATTATATCATTTGGCTTCCCGAAACCAACACCCCGCAAATATTATGGATTTTAGGGCTACTATAAAATAATATAAAATATAAATTTACATCTTGGGGTTCCGGGTTTATTATTTAATTACTCTATTTCAAACAGAATGTTACATCGACTTATCTTGATGTCCCCACAAATAGAACCAATCCAAGACACAGTCACAAAAGTTGGTCCACCATCCAAAACTGAATATGTTCTTTACCTTTGAACCCTTAGATCGATGCCATTGACATTTAGATACCCCAATCCCCAACCCACGGAAACAAAAATCCTACACAAAACACTCGTGATACCCGACTCGAGATCCTACCGATAAACCAACCCGATACTCAACTCATAAACCGAGATCCACAGATCAACACTTGTATTTCACTTAAGACCTTCTGATAACGATAACCCTTGCTAGATCGAGATATAGAGGTTCCCAAACCAACGCTGAGACTACCAATCTCGCACCTGGTCTAACCACCAGGTTCCCAAGAGTCCACATAACAAGGCTACCCAACCTATAAACCTCTCTGCGTCACACACTCACCATCCACTTGGTCCTGTGACTCAAGGTCCAAATTCTTGACCCAACGGTCCTCACCACATCCCACCTGTATTGCCAAAATCACACGGGCCTCGCCCACGGGTCCCACCCAACTATATCATGGAGTCATACAGGCCCCGAATCTGCTACGGACCCCAATGGTCCTCAACCTAAAGCAGAGAAATACTCCTTGGCCGTCCTGGCCGGCGTGCCAAGGGCACAACTGGTTTCCTTTTTACGCTCAGGACCACCTCCAACGATAGTCCTGTTGGATATAGTGTCTAAGTCCATAACTTTATTTGGTATGTACTTGACCCGACCCGGCATGGTCCATTTGGGTTGCATGGCATTGCAATACTTGGATAGACTAAATGAGAGAATAAGGCACTTAGGATTATTAATATATTATAAGTTCTAATATATTAATAATAGTATTATTTAATTAGTATTGATCAAGTATTAATCTAGTATTAATTTGGTGATCAAAGTGAGACTAATTAAATATATAGGGTTGATTATGACAATCATCAATTCTTTTATGGTGGATTAATGATCCATGGTTTATGGGTTTGGTTATAACCATATGGAGCTCCATGGATAGTCCATGGGAGTTACAAACCCATGGGTCATGAGAAATCAAGAGTCATGACAATTAAGGGCATTCATGTGTAAACCCTAATTGTGACAACACTATAAAAGGAACCCTATGGCTAGCAAAATCGTGACCTAGTGTTACTAGAGAGGGCATAACCGATTTTGAGTGTTAGAAGTATTCTCTCAAGTTATTCCAAGTCTTGTGGTGTTGTGTGAAGCATTTGAGGCACAACATTTGGGGTGCTAGGCTCACAAAGTCTTGAAGGAATCCAAGCAACAACAAGGTATGTATTTCTACTAGTTTTTATGTTTTATGTAATCCCCGTGCCATGCTAGTTAGAAAATAACATTGAAAAAGATATTTGCATGTATATAGAGAAAACATAGATTCAAGGTTATTAGGGTTGCATGTACACTTAGGAAGTGTTAAAATGCTCAAAACCCATCAGTGGTATCAGAGCCTAGGATTGTTTTCTGTATACTTGTTGCAAAACTGCTTAAAAATCGAAAATTCTGCACTCTGACGACTGGACTCGCCGAGTCCATGGGGAGGACTCGCCGAGTCCATGAACAAATTCATCCTACTCGACGAGTAGAATAATGCACTCGGCGAGTAGGAGCGTGCTGGGCAGTTTTTTCGAGTTTTGTTGCTGGAAATGGATTAAGATCATTATCCCAATCTGTTTTGGACTTGTAAAATCTGTTTTTCAAAATGATAATGATTATGTTAACCTATTTTTGCATGACTTTTATCAATTTTCAAGTATTGTATATAGTTATATGATTTCTTGAAATTGCTTGACATGAATTTGTGTTCTTATGAGTTTTTAGAAGATCATAGGAATTATGTGTAACCTCCATGTGTGTTTAATTCATGATCTTAATGGCTATGATGGTGTCCATAACTTGTCCTCAAGTTATGGATAACCAAGAGTCACTTCTTTTAATTATGATTAAAGAACTAAAGAGGTTTCATAAAATGAAGAGTCTTCATTTTTATGAACCATTAAAACTCATAAGTTACAAATTGAAGAGACTTGGAATAGTTTCAAATCTTGCCCTCAAGTTTTGGAATTTGAAAAGTCTTACACTCTAATACTTTAATTCCAAATTAAACCTTAGATTTTTAAAAAGTTTAAAAATCAACACTTATACTATTATTATAATTTTATTATATAGATATGTATAAGAATATGTCATTCTTACCGTTAGTAGGCCTCATTCACGAAGCCGGTCTATAAGGGGGGTATAAGGTTGTTGCCTATAAAATGGTGACTTAATGGGTGTCCACTCTCACCCACCGCTTCCTTGATCGGTGGAGGGTCGTTAGCCGAACGGGTAGGATACGACTTTAAATACTCGTTAAAAGTATAATGAATTATAAAGTAACTATACATTATAAATTCCCAATCTTAGTTACTTTAGGAAAATGTGAAATTGGTGCTAGCCCATAAAATTACACTTTGTACCTTACCAAGTCGTTAGTGGAGCGTGTGTGGTTAACCGGCACACTAACATGGACTAGTAAGAGTGGCAAAGGGTAACTTGACCTTATTATAGATCGGTGGAGCGTGTGTGGTTAACCGGCACATCGATTAGGTAATATTGTTGAGGGTACCAAGTCAATTTGTATGGTTATTCACACCTTGTTTGTGATCCTCGGCATCCCAGTCACAAACTTGAGAGGGCACAATCGAGATTCAAACATGCCATTGAAAGTTCAATGTATCTCAAAAGATCTAGGAGTTTCAAATCCAATTAAAACTTAATTATATTTCGTTTTTCATGGTGGAAATTGGTAAATCGTCATTTACCTACCTTTAACTATTTTATAATTTGGATTACGGCATCCCTCTTCCAGTTATAAATAGGTTATTGGGTCCTAGCCTTAATATTTCATATTGGGTGTTATATTAAGGACTTTAAATCAACTAACTTGAATTTCTCCCATTATAGATGTCTAGTTTAGACAGCTATGGTCTTCCCAAATCTTTAGGAAGAAGCTTTCTAATGAAGATGATATCCCGAATGGCAATCAAGGTGAAAGATCAATCCCTTTGTTATGCATTAGTGGGACTGAAAATCATACTTCACTTCCTCCACCTACTCCAATAAATCTCCCTATCCCACAAGTTTCAAGACATGATAAGTTCTAAGTCACTCAATCCCTATTGGCAAACAAAGTCTATATGTGCTTAGGTCTTGGAGATTAAGTCACATATTGACAAGCCGGGAGAGTCGGGTGTTGACTTGGTCACTCCCTGATAACAGATCACGACATGACCCTTAATGATCTTACCTAGTTGCTTGATGATGCTGAATCAGCAATGATTTGGAGCATTGGTAAAGCAAAATTTGATTGGAAGATCAACTTCCCAAACTTCCATGGACATTGACAATGGTAACATTGGAAGTCTAGAAAAACTTTCTCTTCCCAATTGAAAGGGATTGGCTATAGTCAACTCGGTTGACCAAACGGTAAAGAGAAAGGCTAAGTCTGTAATAGTCCCGTGTACCGTTTCCAAAGAGTCCATATGTTTCTGTTGCCAAAGGAAGGGCATTGGTTGCGAAGCTGCCAAATTTACCTAAAAGTCCATAAGGATAGTAAAGTCAAATGTTTGACTCTACTTCAGGTAAAGTCCATTGTCTAACTCTATTAAGTTTCTATTCTGAGATTCTTATTGTATGATGTGACTAGGTCACATGTTGATGTTTTAAGAATCAAAGAAAAGTGAAGAAACCTAAAGAAAGTATATGTTGATTCTGATCGCGAAGAGGGATTTTGATCGCATGGTTCGGTGATCAGAATTTTGAGCTATTACTTTAGAGTTGAGACATATTGCTTAGGAATAGATAACAACAAGGTTTTCATATGGGTTGTAAGGATAAGTTTTCCGCAAAGTTTTAAAATAAAGAAAAGTTTTGATTTTATTTATTTTAAGTATCCTTACAATGGCATTTGTGAAAAATTGTTGATTATATGTTTCCATTAATAGCAATATTTGAAAATGGATTTGATTCTTTCATTTGTGGTAGTATCATAATTTACCAAATAAGGAAAGATTCTCATCGCCCAAGTTTCAGTTGGATAGAAACTTGGAATCATGCAACTTGTATTGTATGATGAATGAGAAGTTTTCGTCTTTGGGAAATTAAGACTAATTCCTTGTTCACATGTACATGTGAGTGAAGTGAAGGACTAAATGATTGGGTACACTTGGTTGTGTGCTGGTCAGGTCCACCACAAAGGTAGATAAGATTATTCGTTATGATTTACTAAAGTTTAGTAAATATGGTTATGCTTACGAGTTTAAGTGTAATTCTGAAACATTGGAAAAGTTTCAATGTATGGCAGAATGAATAAGAAGAATCAAATAAGGCAGAAAGATAAAATTTTCTCCAATCTGAAGAGATAGGAGAGTACTTGTGTATTTTGTTTTATGATTATCTTAGTGATTATGGAACCATATCACAATTGATCCTCTAAGGACACCTTAGTGTGTTTGTTGCCTGAGGAGAGGAATCGTGAATTGTTGAAATGGTTAAATCAAAAGATAATTCATACTTCGTGCCAAAAACAAATCCTAGAGTTGTACTCCAAGATTGTAACTTGAGTGACATAGTCTTTAGAAAGTTCATAACACTTGTCAAATGTAGAGTAAGATGTTTCCTATTCTTGTACATTTGAGATTGGTAAGTTGTGATGTTTTGGATAAAACAAAGACCAGCTAAGACCAATAGTTAGAAGTGTTTAACTTGATAAGAATCCGCACTAGCTCTTGAATATTTGTATTGTCAAGGAATGGTTCTTGACAAAGAGAAGTCTTATATGTCAAGAGGATAGTGGGAGTCTAAATGATTCTGAAATAGGTTCAAGAACTAAATCAAGAGTTTTGTTAATCACTAGCCCACGACTTGAGGTTTGTTAACCTATCGTGTTGACATATTCTTGTTTTTGTGTCTATTCCAGTTGAAAGTTGATTATGCTTGTGAGTTCTATGAGTTCTCAATTGTTTGCATAACAACCCGGAAGCAATGGTGGGCATTGTGCTACCAGGTGGCAAGAAATTAAGATTGCACAAGTTCAGTCCATATGAATTTGGAACTGTCACTAACCTAGTCCTGTGATTATGGTTATGACAAATTCACATGGATAGGAACACATACACCATAAAATCTAAGTGTCATAAGGTTTCTCTTCGATTCATGAAAATGATGGTGAGGAAACGCTTCCACTAAGAAGATTTTAAGTAGATAGCGGTTGTGATATTTGCATTCTCATATAGTTAGTGGAGCGTGTGTGGTTAACCGGCACACTAACTAGTGAGAATTGCAAAAGGTCTAGACAAACATGTGAGCTATCTAAGGAAAGGTGTATGTTTTTGGTAAAGTCTTATCAAAGCAACCTAGTATCAGAAATATGAACTTTGGTAAGAAAGTCAATAAAGTATTGATTTCTAGAAGTCCAGTTGATTTCTGAGTACATGTCAAAGCTAGTGGGAGCATAAAGTGTTATGCTGGTAATCATTATGCTAGTGGGAGCATGACGATTATGTTAAATATTGCAGGTTAGCAATGTTAATTATAGAAAACAAAAGTTTCAATTCGCCTTGAAAAAGTTGTTTTTGCTATAATTAAGGGAGAGGATTTTATACTTCACTCCAATTCTACAAGCTTAGATTGAGAATTTAATCTACTTTAGTCAAGAATATATATGAATGTTATGTTGGAATGGTTTAACATAAGGAAATTCTATATATGTTGCGTTCTCAAAATTCGATTATGATTACGACATCCCTCTTCATAGTTCGAATTATGAAAACATGGCAAATAAAAAATTTTATAGAATAAATCATGTCCCATATGCTTTGGGTATAGGTTTGATTACATGTGCTATAATATTCATCCATTCTAAATTTTCCAAATGCCTAGGGCATTAAGATGGAAAAAGGAATAGAACTGGAAATGACTAAAATGATTAAGCAAAGTTGTCGAGGACAATCTGAGGTTTACCAAAGATTGGTTGCTCATGGACAATTAGAAGTATAGAGTAAGGACCATATTGACATATTTTGAAAAGAGGCAACTCTTGTTCAGAAGTGATGGTCAAAATGGTAATATGGAATTGTCTCCATAGGTGGAAGTTATTCTTTGAATCTGTGTAAGATTAAAGAACTTAATGCTAAGAAGGATGTTCAAAGGAATGTACTTTGAATTTGAGACTTCATTTCCATGGAATTGTTTTCCATTGGAATACTTTGTAATTTCTGTTGCCAAGTCTTTGTGACTTCTGTGCATAGTCATTACAAGGGGATCATTGCATATAAGTTTAGAATCTAACAGATTACAATAAATGGCAAGAGTTTGGTATTCTTTCATTTACAACAAGGATTGGAATTGTGAAATGAGCATCATTGGAATATTGTCAATTGATCTATTTCACAAAGAGAAGACCATATGTAAACATAGTATGCATACTTGGAGTATGGCATAATTGTTGTTTGGAAAACCATAGTGTACATGCTTGGAGCATGGGACAACTAATGTTTTAATTCAAGCATAAAGTTGATTAATCAAAACATAAATAATGAGTAATCAATATGGTGCTTAAATAAAAGGTGTTTTTATTTACACTCAAAGTGTTGGGGCCATATAAGATTAGTATTATTCTTGTGTTTCACTTTGCATGTTTTGACTTCCAGAATAATTATGTTATGGTATATATCATATTATTCAAACCATCCACAGTCAGTCATATGTTGGAAGTATATATGAATCAAGACTGTCATGAATTTGGCTTGTATGATTTGTCTAAAAGTGCTTTGGACAATGCAATGGTTGCTACAACATTCATGAGTACTCATAAGGGCTGAGTATTGGATTCAACCCACGCTCACTTGCATCACTTCATGTAATTTATCTCGAGTGATCGTGAGACGGTAATATCATATAAATCTTCAAACCTAGAGATATGAGTTGTTGACTATGAGTTGGTTATTCATTGATTGTACGAAAACGCATTGGTAACTCGATGTTATAAAACGTGCCTTTGTGAATAATTCAACAAGTAGTTAGTACAAGCATATCAGTCGAAGTTTATCTGTTCCTTCTAGAAATAGAAGCGATATCTGGGCCCCTCGATGATTTGGTTTTGACCTATGTACCGGGCCCGGTCAGAACCTAATTGATGTGTTCAATTTAGTTCTATGTCGAAACAAATCAGAGATCGAGAAACAAATGCTGGACAATAAGTAAGACCATGTTCCATGTGTTTGTCCGGCTGATATCATGAGAACAGAGGATTATATGATCACTTATCTTAAATGGCGTATCATCATCATCTCAGTTCCGAGAGACTTTGAAAGAGCTACGATTGCTAGTCGGATTTTGAAGTCATATTTGCAAATATAGTTATTAGACTTATCCAAGTGGGAGACTGTTGGATATAGTGTCTAAGTCCATAACTTTATTTGGTATGTACTTGACCCGACCCGGCATGGTCCATTTGGGTTGCATGGCATTGCAATACTTGGATAGACTAAATGAGAGAATAAGGCACTTAGGATTATTAATATATTATAAGTTCTAATGTATTAATAATAGTATTATTTAATTAGTATTGATCAAGTATTAATCTAGTATTAATTTGGTGATCAAAGTGAGACTAATTAAATATATAGGGTTGATTATGACAATCATCAATTCTTTTATGGTGGATTAATGATCCATGGTTTATGGGTTTGGTTATAACCATATGGAGCTCCATGGATAGTCCATGGGAGTTACAAACCCATGGGTCATGAGAAATCAAGAGTCATGACAATTAAGGGCATTCATGTGTAAACCCTAATTGTGACAACACTATAAAAGGAACCCTATGGCTAGCAAAATCGTGACCTAGTGTTACTAGAGAGGGCATAACCGATTTTGAGTGCTAGAAGTATTCTCTCAAGTTATTCCAAGTCTTGTGGTGTTGTGTGAAGCATTTGAGGCACAACATTTGGGGTGCTAGGCTCACAAAGTCTTGAAGGAATCCAAGCAACAACAAGGTATGTATTTCTACTAGTTTTTATGTTTTATGTAATCCCCGTGCCATGCTAGTTAGGAAATAACCTTGAAAAAGATATTTGCATGTATATAGAGAAAACATAGATTCAAGGTTATTAGGGTTGCATGTACACTTAGGAAGTGTTAGAATGCTCAAAACCCATCAAGTCCACCTCGACTGGTGAATGTTACGATCCCATAACAGTCTTACAACATTTCAAATCAACCATGGTTACCACCCATGGCCTTACCACACCTTAACCATCACATCCCCACGTACCAGAGTCGAAACCCGCATCCAACCAGGTGTTTGGGTCATACTTCGAATTTCGAACCCTCTTCAGACAAGAACAGGCAACGAGGCTCTAACACAACTCTCGATCTGGATCCATCCAATAACCTGCTATGCATAACAAGAAGATGTCGAACAGTTGTCGAGAGTTCCCTAAACTCCCACTTACAAAACCTCGAACTAAAAGGCCGCTTGAGTTGTCTCTATTCCTGACCAGGATGCGAAACTTTCCCTAGTTCCACACCCGATCCAATTACCAGAAATTCTGATCGATTCTCCCCCACTTGGATTCGGCGAAGCTCTTTCATCCCATATGTCTGATGGATTCCCAACCCATCGAACCTCATATAGCACGAACTGCCTATAACTTGCGCTTACCAAAACTAGCGTTCGATTACTAGCCAATCTCAACGTGTCACACCCCCAAACCAGAACGGCGGAAACTCTATACGCTCATGTATAGTGTCACAACCATTGCATTAAAGTAATCAAAGTAAACACAACCATTATATTAATTAAGTAAAATATTTACATCGGTTTGATTCATGTTTATACACTTCAAATATATAACAATAGTAAAAGACGAAACTCTATACGCTCAGTCTTCTCAAAACTCCCGGAGGTACCTGTCTACCGATTTTCTGAGAATACAAGCAGTTTTGAAAGAGTATCAGCATAAAGCTGGTGAGTTCATAAGCATGTTTTTGAGAGGAAAATCGGTTAATGAATTAATGAATGTATTCGTATGCTTCCAAGAAAATCCATTATTTTCTAACATGTGTATTTTGTTACTGAATCTCATATCGTAATAGTTCATATGTCTAATTACCATTGAATGTCTTGTGTATTGTTTGATTGACTAATAAACCTCTTTTTACATGAAAAACCCTGGTTATCACCAGTATGTATAGTAAGTTCGGAAAGCTCTGACAACTTTAATATGTATAGTAGTTCTATTACTTTGTAATAAAACTATTTAAAGTTATTACCATTCATACATTGATCGTATATTCTTAGTACCAAATTTATGAGTTGTTATAACCATACTTGACCATTGAATTTCCTGAACGACGTTCTTCAGGTGTCGGAATCGAAATGACTTTGTCACCCAGGCCTGCCGGCCTAATTGTAGCTAGCAGTTATGTTACGGGATTGTCAATCCCGTACAGATCTATACACAAACTCACGTTCTCCCTCCAGGAGACTCTGGTTATAATCTCAGGGCTTTTGTTAGTACTTAAGTAAGTACGCGAAGAATGCTCACTCATAAAATGCTATACTAACGATTCAGCGACGAAGTTCTGCCCCTGCAGAGCCCGATTCCTAGCTAAAACCCCATTGTAAGTAAGTTATGCTTATCTATTTTAATATAACTTATATTTAAAATTAGTATTGTTATTATAAACTTATAATAAATATTTGAGCTATTATTATGACTTATATAAGTGTCGTTATAATATCTTTTTAACTACTCGCAGTACGGGGAATCTGGTTTAAAGGGCCGCATAGGGTTGTTGGATTTCAGAAGTGCTATATGCCAAAATGGTCCTGCCCTCCGGTGTTTTATGTCTGGCCCCTGTCTGTACATAGTGGTTGGAAAGTATTGTTTAAACGCTTATATAATGATAATAATAATAAGACTAATAATTAGCACGGTAAATATTAGACTAAAATCTAGTGGTAATAATACTAGGTTTCGTCGAAGGAAATTATTTTAAAGTAAACGAAGCGCTGTCCGAGTACCGAGTCACCACCTTATCAAGTGAGTGCATAGTTACTTTCATCTTACACATAGATATGAAGTATTTTATATAAACTACGTGCTATGTGTGCATATTATCTGAGTACTTGTTGTCTATGCTGGATGAACGATTTTATACATGTTTTAAATGATTTAAACTGTATATATATATATATATATATATATATATATATATATATATATATATATATATATATATATATATATATCTACGATAATATGTTGGTTAAAACATGGGTAGATGTAATAGATGGAATATGAGTTGGATGATGAGTTGAGATGTGTTATAGACCACGAGGTGAGTGTGAGAGGTGGACAATGTGAGAAGCCTTTCCCAAATGATGGCCCCGTCATCTAGCAGAGTATGGATGACAACCACAGACTATTCTAGACAGTCCAGTGGAACACTAGCAGGCTCGCAACATGTACGTGTTGTGAACGATGTGTTCACCCGGTGTACTCTAAACCCTGGCGATCATGCAGACTTGGTGCCTAAACCTTGGTGATCATGCAGACTTGGTGGCAAAACCCTGGCGACTATGCAGACTTAGTGCCTGTTGTATAAACCCTGGCGACTATGCAGACTTAGTGCCTAAAACCCTGGCGACTATGCGAACTTAGTGCCTGTTGTATAAATCCTGGCGACTATTCATACTTAGTGCCTAAAACCAGGTGATGATGGACTTCGTGCCGATTCCTTAGGATGATCCTTAGGAATGAATGAACAAGAGATAGCTGATTCTTAGGGTAGATCCTTAAGAGTAAATAAGATAATGGGGATGGGTAATTGGGTTAATTGTTTGATGATTAAACATAATAATTATATTATTGTGGGTTGAAAACTCTATGTACTCACCAGGTTTCCCAACCTGGCCCACTCAAGCTTATTTGTATCACAGGTGTCGATACGAAGCCACTTTACACAGAGAGATTTAAAAGAGATGTAGATCACTAGTGTAAATAAATGTAAGTTCTGTTTATGCTTATGTTTCTGTATTGAAAATGACATCCCAAGGTTTTAAAAGGAATAAAAATACAATTCTTTGGAAATGCTTTGATAACGTATTTATCATGTTTTTCTGGGAACAAATTCCGCAACATTTTTATTAAAAGAGGTACTCTGATTTTTATAAAGCATAAACAAAATCGGTCTTTTCTGGCCGTGAAAAATGGGGATGTCATATTTGTTCCCAGCAAAACATGATAAATATATTATCAAAGCATTTCCGAAGAAATGTATTTTGTTCATATTAAAACTTTGGGATGTCATCGTCAATACTGAAACATAAGCATAAACAGACCTTACATTTATTTACACTAGTGATCTACATCTCCTTTAAATCTCCCAGTGTAAAGTAGCTTCGTATCGACACATGTGATACAAATAAACTTGAGTGGGTCAGGTTAGGAAACCTGGTGAGTACATAGGGTTTTCAACCCACAATAATATAATTATTATATTTAATCATTAAACAATCAACCCAATTACCCATCCCCATTATCTTCTTTAATCTTAAGGATCTACCCTAAGAATCATCTATCATTCATTCCTAAGGATTATCCTAAGGAATAGGCACGATGTCCATCGCTGCCCGGGGTTTATACTACAAGCACAAACGAACGTCGATCCCCACGTACTGATCCTATACAATGATCTTACAAGATCTAGCCTAAAGGATCGATATGAACAACAAACTGACGAAGCTGCTTCGGAAATTCCTTTGCAGCAAACGAGGATCGATAAAGACATCAAATGAGGGGAATGGAATAAGTTTCACCACGAACCTTCGTTCGTAAAAGAAAGAACCACAAGACAATTAAGTCAGGGGTAGTTATCTAGATAACAATGCCTAGCAGTGGTCTGAATATCGTGAGGTATTTTACCCCCAGACTAACCCTATCCAGCATCGAACTTTGCCTAGCAGTGGTTTGAATATCGTGAGGTATTTTACCCCCAGACTCGCCCTATCCAGCATCGAATTTTGCCTAGCAGTGGTCTGAATATCGTGAGGTATTTTACCCCCAGACTCCCCCTATCCAGCATCGAACTTTGCCTAGCAGTGGTCTGAATATCGTAAGGTATTTTACCCCCAGACTCACCCTATCCAGCATCGAACTTTGCCTAGCAGTGGTCTGACATCGTGAACGGAAACGCTGACACATGAAGCTCGTCTGATCACTTCATAAAAGAAACGAAGACTCCAAAGCTCTTCAAAATAAAAAGTATAGGGAAAATACTAATAAAGTACTCCCGTACGCTCCCGTACCCCGACACACAATAGTGTCAAAAAGAAGAACTTTGTACATGATACTTATCGGATGAACACATAGTTCAAAAATACCTAATCCATACTCCCGGATTAATAACAAATAACTATGTCTATACTCTGCTAGATGACTAGATCATCTTAAACGTCGATACCTCTCATCAATTTTTATTTCATCACACATCATCTAATTCATCTACCCATGTTTTAGCCAACATATTTGTAGATATAAAATACATATACAATTTAAATCAATTAAAACATGTATAAAATTGTTCATCCATCATAGATAGCAAGTATACAGATAATATGCACACATAGCACGTAATTTATATAAGATACTTCATATCTATGTGTAAGATGAAAATAATATGCACTCACTTGTTAAGACGACGATTGGACAACACTTCGTCCCTTAAAACAATATTCTTCGATGAAACTGGATGTTTTCTGAAAAACCGGGCTTCACGCGGGCAGAGTTTCGGCTCGAAAAACTCTTTTTCTCGGGAACTTCGGGCTTTCTTCGGGTGCTACGGGCGTTTCCGAGGCTTCAGGGTGTTTTAAGATGGCTAGAGAGGGTATAGAGAGTGAAAGAGAGTGTGAATTAGCAACCATTCCCGGATACCCTCGATTTCTATTTATAGGCTGAAAAATCGACTCTCACGTCGTGAACCATGTATGTTCACATCGTGACTTTGATCCTGGTCATCCCCTAGGCTTACCGTGTGTCTTCTAGGCTCGAAACGCGTCGTTCACTGAGTTCACGTCGTGAACACTGTGTTCACGTCGTGAATGAAGTCAAATTCTCGAAGTTTGTGCTCCGAACTTCAAAAATTCATATCTTTCGCATACGAACTCCGTTTTTGACGTTATTTATATCCACACGTAGGTGAAATTATGCTCTACAGCTTTCGTTTAGACTCCGTCGGCTAATTTTCATTTATTTTTAATATTATATTTTTAACGGGCCGAGACAGGAAAAATCCGTTAAAAATTCATAACTTCTTCATCCGACGTCCGTTTTCGTCTGTCTTTTTATCGTTACGCTACTATTAACGAGATCTTCTATTCTCGTTTAGGTTGTGTCGGCTAAAAACCGCTCGATCTATTATTCGAATTTCGGGCTGCATACTGCTAAGCCGAAACTTCGAAAAATCATAACTTCCTCATACGAACTCAGATTTGGGCGTTCTTTTTATGCACACTCTCGGTTTAACGTATTCTACGACTTTCATTTGGATCGCTAAGGCCAAATATCGCTCTATTGTAAATTCACTATTTACATCGCGCTATGTCGTGCCGGTTCTGTCGCGAAACTTCGACGGGTCATAACTTCTTCGTTATAACTCGGATTTCAGCGTTGTTTATATGTACGGAATCCTTGTAACATATACTACAACTTAGTTAAGATTACTCCTTCTAAATAATCTTCCATCAAAAAGTCATTTTTGACGCTCATTGTCCTTAATTTGACTAGCCCGAATCTGCAGGCGTTACAATTATCTCCCCCTTAGGATGATTACGTCCCGAAATCATCAACGAAATAGGTCTGGTATAATGAGTCCATACGTCATCTTTCCATCCTAAGTAATAAATGTAATCTATATGTTTCTTCGAAAGAGTATCTAGCTTTTGGACTTCTCGATCGCAGGTAGTGCTCAATCTTGCATCTGCTCTTCGTACTATGTTGGACGCTCAATCGTAACCTTCGAGTTACAAAATAAATCCTTATTGAGGACTCCTTCTTCTTCTTAGGATAAGTACTTTCCTTTAGCTATTGTAACAGACCGATGGGTCATGCTCTAATGATCTCTCATCGTATGATGCAACGCTTAGACTCAAGTCTCTTAGAGTCAAATTCCAGAATGGAATATACCTTCCTTCATATTCTAATGTGATATAATCACATTTTAGCATGTAGCATTTCTAGCTACAAGCTTCTTCAACAACGAGTGCGATGCTATTGATCGCATTGATTTCAATCTTCTGACTTAAGTCAGATGTTACATCGAACTTGGTTCTCTGAACCACGTAACAAACTCATCGTAGTCGGACTCAATTTGATATGACCACTAGGGTCGGAATAACAATCATCTCATTAGTCATTACCGAAACAATGGTAACGACATATTTGAATAAAACGAGACCAATCACTAGCTTCTTGGTAACCTTGTGACTTTCCCTGATCCAAGTGTGAGTCCTGTGCTTCCAGTAGTATAGATCTCTACTACTATTCACACCTACTCATACTCGTCCCAAGTTTGTCTCGCAGTCCCAAAGTCCTAAAATCACAAAACAATTTAACAAATACGAATGTGTCCAAATAATCATAATTTTTTTCCTAGACTCTACTAGGACTTCTTCCATGCGTATCTTCAATCATCAATTCTACTTCAACTCGGTTGGTGATGGAAATTCCAGACGATGGGACAACTTCAAGAATTACACCAATTGTTCCATCATCCTGCCAATCGAAGGTGTACTTCAGACGTACCGTACTCCTCTAAGCGTTCCGTTATTTTATCAGACACATTCTAAAGGCAAGATACCACTCTTACGATATCTTCCGATAGGTGTCATTCACTATCATAAGCCTTTCATTTCCTCCATCTACTCAATTCTCTACGAGTCTTCACCATAAAGTTTTGTACACCCAAGCAGACGCTCGGTGTACTTAGGCGAGAATTTTAAGATAGGAAAGCTTTATTTACGATAGACGTATAAATCTCTTTATCACTCCGAAACGTTTACTTGCTAGTTCTAATATCGTAGTCGTACGCTTAGAATCCTAAACACGTAAGGTTTCCAGATCCGGTCGGCAACAGACCATAGATCCAAACAAATAATATCATATATGGCAAACATATAGCATTTAGCACATAAAGGCATTTTAGGCATCTTTCCTAAAATAAACTAGTGCTCGTGTCTAAAATATGGTAGAAACTCATCTCACAATCATCACTTAGCATTCTAAGTTTAAGTCTAGAAATCCTACAAATTCCTAGTTCGCTTAAACTAATGCTCTGATACCAACTGTGACATCCCCAAATTTCAAGGCCAGAAAAGATCGATTTGTTTATGCTTTATTTGCTAATCAGAGTATATTTTTAAATAAATATATTGTGGAATTTCTTCCCAGAAAAACATGATAAATATATTATTAAAGCATTTCCGAATAAATGTATTTTGTTCATATTAAAACTTTGGGATGTCATCGTCAATACTGAAACATAAGCATAAACAGACCTTACATTTATTTACACTAGTGATTTACATCTCCTTTAAATCTCTCAGTGTAAAGTAGCTTCATATCGACACCTATGATACAAATAAACTTGAGTGGATCAGGTTGGGAAACATGGTGAGTACATAGGGTTTTCAACCCACAATAATATAATTATTATATTTAATCATTAAACAATCAACCCAATTACCCATCCCCATTATCTTCTTTAATCTTAAGGATCTACCCTAAGAATCATCTATCCTTCATTCCTAAGGATTATCCTAAGGAATAGGCACGAAGTCCATCGCTGCCCGAGGTTTATACTACAAGCACTAACGAACGTCGATCCCCACGTACTGATCCTATACAATGATCTTACAAGATCTAGCCTAAAGGATTGATATGAACAACAAACTGACGAAGCTGCTTCGGAAATTCCCTAGCAGCAAACGAGGATCGATAAAGACATCAAATGAGGGGAATGGAATAAGTTTCACCACGAACCTTCGTTCGTAAAAGAAAGAACCACAAGACAATTAAGTCAGGGGTAGTTATCTAGATAACAATGCCTAGCAGTGGTCTGAATATCGTGAGGTATTTTACCCCCAGACTAACCCTATCCAGCATCGAACTTTGCCTAACAGTGGTTTGAATATCGTGAGGTATTTTACCCCCAGACTCGCCCTATCCAGCATCGAACTTTGCCTAGCAGTGGTCTGAATATCGTGAGGTATTTTACCCCCAGACTCCCCCTATCCAGCATCGAACTTTGCCTAGCAGTGGTCTGAATATCGTGAGGTATTTTACCCCCAGACTCACCCTATCCAGCATCGAACTTTGCCTAGCAGTGGTCTGACATCGTGAACAGAAACGCTGACACATGAAGCTCGTCTGATCACTTCATAAAAGAAACGAAGACTCCAAAGCTCTTCAAAATAAAAAGTATAGGGAAAATACTAATAAAGTACTCCCGTACGCTCCCGTACCCCGACACACAATAGTGTCAAAAAGAAGAACTTTGTACATGATACTTATCGGATGAACACATAGTTCAAAAATACCTAATCCATACTCCCGGATTAATAACAAATAACTATGTCTATACTCTGCTAGATGACTAGATCATCTTAAACGTCGATACCTCTCATCAATTTTTATTTCATCACACATCATCTAATTCATTTACCCATGTTTTAGCCAACATATTTGTAGATATAAAATACATATACAGTTTAAATCAATTAAAACATGTATAAAATTGTTCATCCATAATAGATAGCAAGTATACAGATAATATGCACACATAGCACGTAATTTATATAAGATACTTCATATCTATGTGTAAGATGAAAATAATATGCACTCACTTGTTAAGACGACGATTGGACAACACTTCGTCCCTTAAAACAATATTCTTCGATGAAATGGGATGTTTTCTGAAAAACCGGGCTTCACACGGGCAGAGTTTCGGCTCGAAAAACTCTTTTTCTCGGGAACTTCGGGCTTTCTTCGGGTGCTACGGGCGTTCCCGAGGTTTCGGGGTGTTTTAAGATGGCTAGAGAGGGTATAGAGAGTGAAAGAGAGTGTGAATTAGCAACCATTCCCGGATACCCTCGAAACGCGTCTTCTAGGCTCGAAACGCGTGTCGTGTGTCTTCTAGGCTCGAAACGCGTCGTTCACTGAGTTCACGTCGTGAACACTGTGTTCACGTCGTAAATGCAGTCAAATTCTCGAAGTTTGTGCTCCGAACTTCAAAAATTCGTATGTTTCGCATACGAACTCCGTTTTTGACGTTCTTTATATCCACGCGTAGGTGAAATTATGCTCTACAATTTTCGTTTAGACTCTGTCGGCTAATTTTGACTTTATTTTTAGTATTATATTAATATTATATTTTTAACGGGCCGAGACATGAAAAGTCCGTTTAAAATTCATAACTTCTTCATCCGACGTCCGTTTTCGACTGCCTTTTTATCGTTACGCTACTATTAACGAGATCTTCTATTCTCGTTTAGGTTGTGTCGGCTAAAAACCGCTCGATCTATTATTCGAATTTCGGGTTGCATACTGCTAAGCCGAAACTTCGAAAAATCATAACTTCCTCATACGAAGTCAGATTTGGGCGTTCTTTTTATGCATGCTCTCGGTTTAATGTATTCTACGACTTTCATTTAGATTGCTAAGGCCAAATATCGCTCTATCGTAAATTCACTATTTACGTCGCGTTATGTCGTGCCGGTTCTGTCGCGAAACTTCGACGGGTCATAACTTCTTCGTTATAACTCGGATTTCAGCGTTGTTTATATGTACGGAATCCTTGTAACATATACTACAACTTAGTTAAGATTTTTCCTTCTAAATAATCTTCCATCAAAAAGTCATTTTTGACGCTCATTGTCCTTAATTTGACTAGCCCGAATCTGTAGGCGTTACAATTATCTCCCCCTTAGGATGATTACGTCCCGAAATCATCAACGAAATAGGTCTGGTATAATGAGTCCATACGTAATCTTTCCATCCTAAGTAATAAATGTAATCTATATGTTTCTTCGAACGAGTATCTAGCTTTTGGACTTCTCGATCGCAGGTAGTGCTCAATCCTGCATCTGCTCTTCGTACTATGTTGGACGCTCAATCGTAACCTTCGAGTTACAAAATAAATCCTTATTGAGGACTCCTTCTTCTTCTTAGGATAAGTACTTTCCTTTAGCTATTGTAACAGACCGATGGGTCATGCTCTAACGATCTCTCATCGTATGATGCAATGCTTAGACTCAAGTCTCTTAAAGTCAAATTCCAGAATGGAATATACCTTTCTTCATATTCTAATGTGATATAATGTCTCCAAATCTTTAACGCACAGACCACTGCTCCCAACTCTAGATCGTGAGTTGTATAATTGACCTCGTGTGTTTTCAGCTGTTTCGAGGCATAGGCAATAACCTTTCCTCGCTGCATGAGCACACAGCCTAGGCCCTGATTGGATGCATCATAGTAGACAACGAAATCCTCAGTCCCTTTGGGCAGAGACAAGATAGGTGCAATGCATAGGGCCTGCTTCAATGTTTGAAACGCAATGTCTTGCTTTTCCCTCAACTAAAGGTTACACCTTTCTGTGTCAGGGTGGTTAAAGGCTTAGCAATTCTGGAGAAATTCTGGATAAATCTGCGATAGTAGCCAGCGAGACCTAAGAATTGACGGATTTCTATGGGTGTCTTTGGTGCTGATCAATTCTCAATCGCTTTGATCTTGGAAAGGTCCACCTGTATGCCTTCCTCACTAACAACGTGACCAAGGAAGGTTACTTTTCTGATCCAGAATTCGCACTTTGAAAACTTTGCATAGAGTTTCTCCGCCCTTAGTGTTTCTAGCACTAGCCTCAAGTGTTGTCTATGATCTTCCTCGCTTCGGGATAGACAAGTATATCATCAATGAACACTATTAAAAACTTGTCTAGGAAAGGGCGGCACACCTGATTCATCAGATCCATGAATACCGCCGGTGCGTTGGTTAGACCAAAGGGCATTACTACAAACTCGTAGTGTCCATAACAAGTTCGAAATGCTGTTTTGGGAACATCATTCTCATGAAATCGCAACTGATGGTACCCTGATCTTAGGTCTATTTTCTAGAAGTAACTGGCTCCCTGAAGTTGATCGAAGAGGTTGTCGATTCTGGGTAAGGGATAACGGTTCTTGATGGTAAGTTTGTTCAGTTCTCGATAATCAATGCACATCCAAATCCTTCTTTTTCACGAATAAGATCGGGGCTCCCCGGGGTGAGGAACTTGGTCTTATGAATCCTTTGTTGAGCAGGTCGTTGAGCTGACTGGATAACTCTTGCATTTCTGTCGGCGCTAGATGGTATGGGGATTTAGCTACATGAGTAGCTCCGGGAATTAAGTCGATACGGAACTCGACTTGGCGCTCGGGAGGGATTCCTGGAAGATCTTCGGGGAAGACATCAGGAAAGTTGCAGACTTTGGGGATGCTCTCGAGGTCCTTAACTTCCTGCTTTTCGTTAACGACATGAGCTAGGAATGCATGGCACTCCTTTCACATATATTTCTGGGCTTGGATGCATGAAATGATACAAAGATTTGATTTGAGTTTATTGTCGTAAACTATGAGAGTTTCGCCCGAGGGCAGATTGAGACGGATGGCTTTTTCGTAACAAAGGATATCAGCACGATTGGGGCTCAGCTAATTCATGTCGATAATAATGTCGAAGCTCTTTGGAAACTGGCATAAGGTCGATGGGGAAGGAATGATCGTTTAGGGTAAGGGTACAACCTATGAATATGTCGTTAGTGCTCTCTTTCTTTCCGTTAGCCATCTCGACGGTAAATGTTTCAGTTAAAGGTTGGGATTTATGTTTGAGTAGATGTTGAAATGCATGACTAACAAAACTTCTCTCCGCACCAGAATCGAAAAGAATGCATGCATAAGAGTTGTCGAGGAGGAACGTACCCGTAACAACTGTGGGATCAGCAACTGCCTCCTCCTGGCCCATCGCCAGCACCTTCCCTGTGTTACCACGTGTTGTTGCCTTGGGGCAATTTCTCTTGAAGTGCCTAACCTCCCCGCAGCCATAACAGGCTTGACCCATGCCTGCTTCAGTTGCCTGGTTGGTCGGTTGAGCTAGTGTCTTCCAGAATCGTGTTGTATGCCCCTTTCTGCCACATTTGTTGCATTGCATCTCTCTACAAACTCCCAAATGATGGAAGTTGCATTTGTTGCACAAAGGTAGGTTTCCAGCATAGCGGCTGGGAGTTGTTGGAGTAGTGGGAACAGCAGCAGGAGTAGTAGCAGCGTGGACTGCCACTGTTTGTTGTTTCTTGGAGGGCTCCTGCGAACACTGGCCCTTACGCTTGTTCCAAAATTTCTTCTTCCCACCACTCTCCTTTGGTGGTTCGGGAGCGGCTGGCACTTCACCATGATCAACCCCGTGATCTATTAGGGTCTGCGCCAGACACTTGGCGCTGTCAAAAGTGGTAGGCTTAGCAGCCAAGACATTTCCTTGTGTTGGGGGCGTCAATCCCCAAATGTATCTCTCTATTTTCTTGCTTTCCGGGGTAACCATCCCCGGACAGAGAAGAGTCAGATCGCAGAATCTAGTTGTGTAAGCGGAAATGTCGGAACCCTTCATCTTTAGGTTCCAGAGCTTGTGCTCTAACTTCTGCATCTAGCCCCTTGGGTAGTACTCAGCAAGCATGAGTTCTTTTAAGCTTTCCCAACCCATGGCATTCGCTACCGGCAGGGTTAGGGATTTGACTAGACCATTACACCAGGTCTCGGTGAAGGTGCAGGCGGCGAACTTCACCTTGTTGGCCTCAGAACAAGCAAATCTCGAAGATGGATTCGATCTTCTCGAACCATCGGGTTAAGGCAATGACTCCTCCATTGCCATCGAAGGGCTTGGGTTTCGCATTCATGAAGTCCTTATAGGAACACTCCTTTTGATGTCCCTGATCGCCGAGATTGTGGGGATGAGAACCACCTTCAGATCCACTAGCGCCACCAGGGTTTATTTGCGTCATTACTGCAGTCACGGCGGCTGCAACTGCTGCCTGGAACATGGCAAGATCGAACTGAGGAGGTGGTGGCGGTGAAGGGTCGTTGTTCTTCTTGCTGGGTCTCTTTCTGGGAGGCATCTTTTTCTAAAAATAATCAGGAAGAAGAGGACGGTAAGTCCCCTAGATCTTAAATTAAGAGATATGAAACAAGATATATCTCATCCTGATAGATAAAGTGTTCTACTAAGCGATAAACAGAGAAAGGTTACTAAAGCAAGTAAACTATCGCTAGGAAGAAATAAGTAGTAACACTTGGAATGAATCTCTACACTGTATTCGGCTCTAGCTAAAATACTCCTATAGTATTTTAAGTTGTATGCTCTGTTCTATCGATATCTTGATGTGTATAGCTTGGTAAGTTTTAGGCTTGTTGCAACACCATGATCACTCCCAGACACATGTTGGTCATGTCTCAAATAAATATAGTTGATCAGGCTATATTGATCCCAGACATGATTACATAACTATCCAGGTTTAATCACAGTGTCCAACATCCAAATACTTTTGTTTTGTTCTACTCATGATATTGTTTCTGGTACTTATGTATACTTGTATACTTCTTATAAAATACTTATATTTTAAAAGTATACTTTTAGTTCAGAGCACTTCGGCCCCTTAGTGTTTATAGTTGTATACCATGTAAGGTTCGGTATACTTAGTTCACTATAAACAAGAGCTCTGATACCAATCTGTCATACCCCCAAACCGGAACGGCGGAAACGTTCGGGGGCGGATGACGTCATGTATAGTATCACAACCATTGCATTACAGTAATCAAAGTAAACACAAAATTACATTAATTAAGTAAAATATTTACATCAGTTTGATTCATGTTTATACACTTCAAAAATATAACAATAGTAAAAGACGAAACTCTATACGTTCCGTCTTCTCAAAACTCTAGGAGGTACCTGTCTACTGATTTCCTGAAAATACAAGCAGTTTTGAAAGAGTATCAGCATAAAGCTGGTGAGTTCATAAACATGTTTTTGAGAGGAAAATCGGTTAATGAATTAATGAATGTATTCTTATGCTTCCAAGAAAATCCATTATTTTCTAACATGTGTATTTTGTTACCGAATCTGATATCGTAATAGTTCATATGTCTAATTACCATTGAATGTGTTGTGTATTGTTTGATTGAATAATAAACCTCTGTTTACATGAAAAACCCTGGTTATCACCAGTATGTATAGTAAGTTCGGAAAGCTCTGACAACTTTAATATGTATAGTAGTTCTATTACTTTGTAATAAAACTATTTAAAGTTATTACCATTCATACATTGATCGTATATTCTTAGTACCAAATTTATGAGTTGTTATAACCATTCTTGACCATTGAATTGCCTGAACGACATTCTTCAGGTGTCGGAATCGAAATGACTTTGTCACCCAGGCCTGTCGGCCTAAGTGTAGCTAGCAGTTATGGTGCGGGATTGTCAATCCCATATAGATCTATACACAAACTCACGTTCTCCCTCCAGGAGACTCTGGTTATAATCTCAGAGCTTTTGTTAGTACTTAAGTAAGTACGCGAAGAATGCTCACTCATAAAATGCTATAATAACGATTACATGTAGAATAAAATGAATCCATTGAATTTAACTTGTTGTCTATATATCTCATAAAGGACACATTATATAGTTTATATATTTGATTGCATTGAATCTATGTTTTGTACATCGATATGCTAGTTGTTCCATAAACTATACCTATTATAGTTTATATGTTCATTCATGCATTCAATTCATGTTTTACATTGAAAGTTCTGTGTTTATGATGAAAACTTCCCTTATGCTCTGCATAATACAAAAGGGATAAAATATCTATATATTTCATAAAAGTATAGAAACTGTATGATTGTATCAATTGCATCCGTTTTAAGTTTATTGAAATCCTTTTTGTATAAGTTTCACAAAATCATTTATGTTTGGCTTGTATTCCCCCTGAAAACGTTAAAAATAGTAAAGGCATAGGGGTATGAACTCACAGTTAGTTGTGCGCAAACGTAGAATCAACGGACTGAAATGAAGACCCTCGAGTTGTAGTGTGGCACTTAACGGAATCCTAATAACAATTAAATACATATATGTATCTAAATTAGCGATTTAGTTAGATAAAGTGTTAGAAAAACACCTGCTTTCGGTTAAGGAATGTTACCGGGACTTGATTGAATAGAGGAAAGTGGGTTTTCAGTCTAAAGCACCACTTAGGAAATGTGTACGGCCGTGAAGGGGGTTTACGGCCGTGAACTGTCTACGGCCGTGAACTGTTTACGGCCGTGAACTCCTCTCGAAGGGTGTACGGCCTTTGAAGGTTTGAAGGGTGTACGACCGTAAACTGGTGTGCGGTCAATGAAGATTTACAGATTTGAAGGGTGTAGGGTCGTACACTCAAGAACAAGGATGTCGGATTTCGATGAAAAACGTGTTCTAGATGCTCCGAAATGACTCCCAACGGTGATTTTCGATGAATCCTTGAAGAATACGGGTGTTTTTGGGGTGTACGGCCAAGAGTTTAGAGAGAGAAAGAGAGAGTGTCCGGCTGGAAAAGTGTAAATGAGGGGGTAGGGTCTCGTATTTATAGGGGTTCTCGTGGTCGGTGGAGGGGTCAACCCGACGCTTGGCCGTAAACCAGTGTACGGCCGTACACGAGTTTACGGCCGTAAAGTCACTTAGACCGAAAACTGACATTTTGATCGAAGGATAATTCGAGATTTCATGAAGTTTTGGTTCCGACTCATATAAAATTTAATTATATAAAACTAGATGATTTTCTAAACCAAGAAGTTTGATGGAAACTTAATAAAATTCAAATTTTATTAACGGAAATCGGTTAAATTGAAACGGAAAAAGTTTCGGGTTGTCACACAACGATTTCCCAACTCCTGGAATCCGGAAGAATACTCTTGAGATCTTAACCAGTCTGATGATCCAAATCAGCACCCATGATACCATACCAATTCCTTTAGTTCCTATGTCGGCGAATAAGAACCATAAGTCTTGCCATGCACTGACGAACCTCTACTCTAATTTCCATTCTCAAGGAATTACTGAACTTTAACCAACTACAACCCATACATATATAAAACTTCCCTGGCACATCCAGTGACCAAACAAACTATGCAACTGACACCACTATCTTCCTGATACCGCTCCTCTCCGAGCAACTGTGGTGCTGGAACTCAAAAAGTTCTTCCATGGGCAATCGCCGATCATACCCGAACAAATGATAAAACTATTGAACCCTTTCTTCACTAGAGAACTAACCTGCTAACCCTGACCAAGGGTCCTCTAAGAAATACCCTGATTTAGTCCCGATAAAGACCCTGAACAACAATGGGACATGTTAAACCCACTCAACAAGATACGACCCTCGGGAGATTCATCGAAGACTCCCGACATGCAAGATGGCATATCCAGATCATTGATAATATAATCTAGACAATAGTAGAGAATCGAGCCGAGATATAACTTATTTAATCCCAATCAAAATTCCAAAGCAATACAAATTCCCGATATCCACTTTGAAGAAGCAGAAGATAACATACCCGCAAACATCTAAAGGAATCATGATCACCTCCTCCCGATATAACTCGACCATCCTGAGGACATGGTGCAAAACTCCCTTCCGATCCCAATGACAGGAACTAACAATAGGATCCTCCTTCCTGAAGGATTTTAGGGATCCACAAGATTTGGGCTCCAGATGAGCCCCCAACTGTCCTTCTACAATCTCGGCCCGAAAGGCCCCGAGATGATCATCCAAGGGCTCCAAAATCCTTTCCTTGACCGAACCCAAGACCACCGTGGTCCATTCTAAAATACCGCGAGTAATTTCCGATGAGATGAACTTCCACATCCGCGCATCGATCGGCTCAGTACCTGCACCTAAGCCGGAACCATAACCTGAACCCCATTTCTGAGTGCTCACTCCATACCGCAACAACATGCAACAGATCCAAGTATACCCAAGAATCCTCATCCCACAGGCTTCCTAGATTCTCCAAGACTCTTCCCGATTCGAGTATTGATCCTGTTCTTTCAGTAGTATGGGCCCAATACTACCTTCCACATCTATCCATACTTTCCTCAAGAATCCTCCCGAATCCTCTAAGTCACCTTCTCAAATCCATACACCAAACACTCACAAAACGACGCATCAAATCCCACTGAAGCAATCCCTAGGATTTCCTAGGTGCCCAAACCTCATTCTGCCATCAGCTGCTGAAGAACTCCTCATAATGCCAGTCACCCACCTCATGAATACAATCACATGCAACAAAGCTTCGATAATCCTTCGAGTAACAGACTCATCCCTACAATGGTTGGACTCAAACAAGAGTTTCACAATAGGGTCAAATCCATCACTCTAAGATTATTCAACCTTTGTCACATGTGACTTGACATATTCACTTAGTAGTTAACTCCCATCACTTAAGAGTTACACAAAGCACATAACAAGCAACATTCACGCAGTACACTCCAATCCCACATACTACAAATCATACAAGGAGCTCCCACTCCCGTTACTGACTGCCTTACGCATACCAACCAAACCCAACCCAACATCACATGCTTCCTAGACTATCAACCATCACATATCAGGCCAACCTATCACTGGCTAATCAGAACTAGCATGCAAGTCTATGAGCTCATACAATAGGCAAACAAGGCATCTCTCCTAGCATTCTATCATGCAGAAACTGAGCAGATCCTTAGCTCTAACTAGCATGCGGTTCACAAATTCATAAATCAAATCATAACAGATAACATGTATGGGTATTCTGGGAAAACTTACTTGAGCTCGGCTGATTGCATGCACCACACCCTTTTCTATTTTAGAAAAATCCTTTTTAAAATATATTTCTTTTTGAACAAAAAACTTTATCAAATCCTCAGTTTGAGTCCAAACACACCCGAGAGTGTCCCCGAATCCCTCAAACCAAGGCTCTGATACCAACTTGTAACGTCCCAAAAATATTGACAGAAAATTTCGTTAATTTATAAAAGAAGGATCATCAATTACTTGTTTAAATAAAACAGATACATTATAATCAGAGTATAAACCCCAGAACAAGTCAAATACGGAACAATAAGTGTGCATACCATGCAGTCAACCCGAGCTCTTCCTTCTGAAAACCGAAGTACCTGAAACATAAACTGAAAACCGTAAGCACAAACCTTAGTGAGTTCCCCAAGATACCACATACCATTCATATCATACAATAATGAGATACGGTCCCCGTCCACACTCGAATAACAGGTCCCACCCAATGAGATACGGGCCCCACCCACACTCAGATAATAATGAGATACGGGCCCCGCCCACACTCGCATAACATATATCGAATAAACACATACACATGCAACATAGATACATAGCATGCAAACAGTTATCGGGCCTCGGCTGGTCATCGAACCTTATCCCGGAAAGCATATAAACACATACACATGCAAGAGTCACGAAGACAGCTAGCATACTATCATAGCATAAACATGGGCCGACATTGGTGCCTTCGACCCGCTAAACCCAGTGAGGAAACTCACCTCACACTACTAAATCACGCAGACAATCCTTGGCTGCTGGCTGACAGATTCCCGAACTGTCAACATCAAAACAAAACCCAATTAACAATTGGGTTCCAGTGCATAACCATAAATTAATTCTTGGGATAAAAAGACCATTTTATCCCTAACCTAGCTTGGTCCAAGCCCAAGGCCCAAAGTCACACTCTGAATGCCAGAAGCCAAATAATCAACCAAGACCCAAATATGGCCCAATTTTCCAAATTGGGCCCAAACCCCTTACATGGGTCTTACCCTAAAGCCCATCCAAGTATCCTAGTCCATACACTTGTTCTCAGATCGCCCAAAAAAAGCCCAAACACCTAAGCCCAAAAGAAAGGCCCAACTCGAAGCCCAATCACAAATAGGGTTTTCACATAAAATGACGATTAGGGTTAAGTAAAAACACTTAATCCATTAAGGACTTAATCCATTAAGTCCATCACTCTACAAGGTCGGTTATACTACACGGTTGGGCATAACTCATAACTCCAATCCAATGGTCCAAAACGCGGGTCCCGACAAGTTCCAAACAAAAGTCACCAAGATTAGGGTTTTCTAAACCCTAATTAGGGTTTCCAACCCAAACACATGCCAACTAAGTCCAAGATTAAGCTTTTAGGTCAATTAGGGTTTCACTAGGCTGGGCACCACCCACTGCCACCTCGGGCAGTAGTGGTCAATGACGGTTCACGATGGTAGCCACCACCTCACCGTGGTGGTGATTATGATTTTAGGCCAAAACGATGCCAAAAGCACTCCAATCCTCATTCCAATTGCACACAACCACCGGAGATGGTGGCTAGTGGTGGCAGAACAGCGACAGAAGGTGGCAGCCACCACCTCACGGTGGTGGTGATGGGTTTTCTTCGGTTTCCCAGCCAAGCCAAGTCCATACAACATTATACCTGTAAAATGCTCACTCACACACACTAAATTACACACATACAGACACGAGAGATATCGCAAACACACACCCATCTCAGCTACTTCGGGTGGCAGGCGGCAACCGGAGCGCAACAGAAAGCAACCGCAAGGAGCGACAGCAGCGGAGAACGCGAGCTAGCTGTTGCGGAGAAGAAACGGGAGGAGGAGGGACGGTAGCAGTGGGGAAAATGAAGGTTGCGTCTCCACCAGAAAAACAACAGTAGCGGCCTCGATTCCTGGAGCTTCCGACATTCCCGACAGTCGCAACTCCGTCCTTGACTTCACTGGTGAGGGAGCGATGCTGGTTCAAGCCACAACAAGGAGGTGGCGGTCGAGCTTGATGGCGGCGACTGGAGATAGGAATAAGGTGGCGGCTGTATGAAGGCTTTAGGTTTAGGGTTTGCATTAAGAAACGAGGGGGGAAAGGTACCAGGTTTAATTCCTGTGTCCCTATTCAAACATTATTTCCATTTTTCCAAGTTTAGTCCCTCTCCACCAGATCTTTTTCAAACTAAACCCAATAATTACCAAACAACCCCCAACTTCCAAATTCATTTTAATTTAAGTCCAAATGTTACACCTTCAACCCATGAGTGTGGTGATAAGACTCACCGCAATACTGCATGGAAGCTGACTAGGTCGGGACTCCAATATCTGCTCTACACAACCCTAAACAGAAACAATTTCTTAAATACAACTCAAAATGCCCTAAAGCCCCTTAAAGTTCAAACTTGGTCAAAGACTAAGGTCAAAGGTCAAAGTCAACATCCTGAGTTGACCCAACTCGCCGAGTTGTCCCTCAACTCGTCGAGTTTCTCTATCACCCGAACAGATCGGGAAAAATCCCATCAACTCGTCGAGTTCACTAATGAACTCGTCGAGTTGTCCAGAAATCCAACCTCTTAATGCATTAAGCTGATACCATCGAATCTAGGGAATCCAAATCTCAGATCTCATCCAAAATGATGTCTAGAAGGGTAAAGTTTCCAACTTTACCCTTAAGAACCACCCAAATAGAAACAAACCCAAACCCTAGGCTCTTTAGAGAGAGTCTTAATACTTAAAGCCCTTGAACTCTCCAATATAGCCCCAAAACACAGATCTAGTGCCAAAGGTTGGATAATCACATAAAGTTTCCCACTTTACGTCCATGCAAGCTACAACTACCCTCTAGAGCTTAATAAGGACTTAATGAAGGACTTGCATGCATGAATGGGGCTTGGAACTAAGAAACGTTTGCAACTTTCAGCCATGAGAAGTCATGAAGGGGTTAGATTTAACATAATAACCCATGGAACCTTCAACATCTTGGCTATCCCAAACAAAATCCCATAAACATGCTAAAACTTCCATTAATGAGATGTAGGAGATAACAAAGCAAGATGTCGACTTTATACCTAAAGAAGACTTCTTTTGGTGAAGAGTTTCTGGATCTATACTCCTTCTAAACAAGATTCTTCCAACTTCCAAGATCCTTCCAAATAACCACCCAAAATCAATTCTCAAGGCCCACACACTCAATCTTGAAAGGATAACGAACTTGGGGTTTTTATGGACAAAAGGAGGCTGGTAAGGAGGCCAACCAAGGGGTTAAAGTCCTTTAAATAGGGTGCAACACCCTAAAATTAGGGTTTCATCATTAGCTGTCAACTCGTCGAGTTGGGACTCCCCGACTCGTCGAGTTGGATCATTAAAAGCAGCGGACACAAAAGTCTCTACACGACGAGTTGGAGCTCCCCAACTCGTCGAGTTCCCACAAAAACCCCAATGTTGAGAAATGAAAGAATACATGGACCAAGTGTTACAGTATAAAAGGCTATAATGGACTTCCTAGTGCTAAAGTGACTGTATTCATGTTCTACACGGGCCATTTCTCCCGTAGAACAAAATTCTCTTATCATTTGCATTTTCAAATCTTCCCAAGAGATTGCATAGGCTGCATCTACTCCTAAGGCTTTTACCTAGATACTCCACCAGATGAGGGTCTTTCCCATAAGCGTGCAAGTTACCCCAATGCACTTAACCAACTACACCAAACTAACTGGATTGCTAGTAGATGAACCACCTCTATTTTTTTCAAACACCGTCTTCTTAAGATTTTGCAAAATGATCCTTTTAGAGGGTTTTCTCAACTTTCTTACTTTAGGGACATACTCAGGACCTTCATCGTCACCCAAATGACCATTATCATTACTTGTTGTTGTTCACCATCAACATCACCATCTTGGAATACACCATCAACAATATCATCAATAACATCATCATCCATAAGACCATCAAAATCTTGAATAATAGCATCATCATCATTACCAGATGGATGATCCAATACATGTGCCATATCCTGATATTGATAATTACATAAATATGTTAAATTGGAGCAAAATAATTAAAAGATATTACAAAAACAAAAGTAATTCCTTACCAGCTCAACTGGTGACATGTCATACAGTTCCATTTGCTCCTTCCATACCTTTAACTTCTTCCATGCTATATCCTGCTTCCAACATCATTACAATGTCCTCAACATCCACCTTTACTTTCTCTACAAGGACACCATCATCTTTTCCATCATTAAACTCAACCTAAGTTACATATTCCTCATTGCCCCCATTATCAAATTGAGTAGCATCATAGACATTTGATTTTTGTTGAAAACTACCATCCCCTAATATTTCATCCAACCCTTGCTCAACCTCATCAAGTGCTTTGTGTAGTTCCAAACCAACCATTAGAAGTAAAACATCTTCTTGACCAATATGAACCTATTCAACTTGCTCAACAATAAGAACATCTTATCCTTCTTGATTTTGAATGACAATACCACCATCTTCAACTTGATCAACAATAACAACATTTACTCCTTCTTCAGTCTCAATACCATCACCACTATCCTCAATCTGAATACCATCATTTACTCCTTCTTCAGTCTTAATAACAACACCACCATCCTCAATCTGAATACCACCATTAACTCATTCTCTAGTCTCAATACCATCACCAACATCTTTATTTTGAATTGCAGAAACATCTTCTTTTTGAGTTGCGGTAACCTTTTCTTCATGACCCTCCATTCTAATACATAACCTCTTTTTAGCTTTTAAAACCTTGGAACTTGATGCTTCTTTGGGATCACATTGTACATGTCTCTTGTTTCTTTTCTTATTTGAAGGTTGAATGGACTGAGAAAACCTTAATGCTTCATCATGCTCAACTATCAATGGATCTTTCCTTGGCCTGCCCTTCTTCTTTGGTGGTGAGGGCACTAGTGGCTTTTTCTCATCCTTACAACTATTTGGATTATGTTCATACTCTAAGCACTTCCCACGTCTCACTGTTCTTGGTATGAATACCCTTGTTGATGAAAACCTCCCCTCTTGTTCACAAACAAACTTGAAGAATTATAAGTAGATAAATCTTTAATCATGGATGTGATATACTTACCGGTTGAACAACTCAACGCGATAATCACCCAAATTTCTTTCCGCTTGAACAACGTTACCAACAGTATACACCTAATCTTCTTCAAATACCTAGATTTCGTGATGAATTCCTCCCAATAACCCAAGATTTTCTCAATAGAAGGTACGATTCACTGCGAGAGAGTTGACGTTAGAGTGACATGGTGTGGAGCTCTATGTCTAACGTCTTCCTAACGGGGTAACAATCATCGTTTGGTTAACCTAGTCAACAAAGAGGCCACATGACCTTCTCATTAAAGTACCTCCAGTGGAGGAGTAACCGGTAAACCTTCTAGCAACCGCCTATTCGGGAAAAATGCAAAAAATGAGACAAATATGTGGTATAAATGAACATAGATCCCGTCAAAGGGTAAAGTGGTCAATTTCATATAAACTTGAGGCTTTTTCATAGGTTGTCTTTCTTTTCTAGTTCTTTATGAAGCCACCACAGTATCCCGCGCTCTTCTCTGCAATTCATCGCTCCGATTACTCCCCCTAATCTCACCGCCACCAGAACCTGCACCACCATTAACGGAAAACCCACCAACAATCGATTTTGTTTTGAAGTTCATTCATTCTAATTGATGGGAGCTCTCCAATTTCATCAACATCATCATCAACTGCAAATCTCCCCAAAATTCATGACCCCAATTTTTTCCTGTAATCTCAGAGCTATCACCACGACTCTTTGCTTACGTTCCATCGTCTCCGAGCGTTTCTCTACCTCTCTCCCAAAATTATGCACACCTAGGAGTGCTAAAATCAAGGCAATAAGTAAGGTTTCTGCTGACGAGCTCAAAGAGAAATGGTTATATTCTCTCACATGCCCTCCTCCCCTCAAGGAAACGGAAAACCCTATACCAGAAAATGACGTGAGTCGTGGAAATGAAGATGTTCCTACAAGCAATTCCCGTTCACAATGGGTTATCGGAATTGACCCTGATGTTTCCGGTGCATTAGCTGTCTTGAAAACCGATGATTTGGGCTATTCTGCTCAGGTATCTAATAATCCATAGCTAACGTTCAAAACTAGCATAATTATATGTTGCAAGCTGTGTAACTGAACATTTTGCCCATGAATTTTTTGGCGATGATATTTGTTAGTTGCTCACTCAGAAAGAGATAGAACAAAACTACAGTTTTTCAGATTCAAAATTGACAACATTTTTTTAGTTGTTGGAGCCTTTTGTTAGCCATGGAGAACCTTCATCGTGTATGTCTATATCATGATAACCTACTTCTCTTAGAACTCCAGTTGTTATGAATTATGATAATGTGAATGGGACACTCAAAAAGGCGAAATATGATGGGGGCAAAGACTCACTCTGTGTCTCTCATGTGTTCAAAAAGACATGCATGCCCTTCTAATACTCATCATCGAGAATGCCACATAAAAGGTTCTTGAATGAATGAGTCATCAACGAGCTCAGCATAGTCTGAGAATGGGTTAATATATCAGTATATTACAATGTGAAGCTAATCATTAATTTATACCCAAATAGGAAACTATATAAAAGGGAACATCGAGATATAATCTAACCTTTTACTATGTTTATACGTGAATGTAACCCTATACTTTCATTTATTTGTGTACTATAGCATCCTACTTCCATTTCTTTCTATTATAGCATTAAGGCATTGAGCTTTTTTAAAATCACCCATTATAGGATTGCCCTTTCACTTTGTTTCTTAGTAAGACATTGTGCTTTGAAAAATCCACTCATTTTAGCAGTAAAAAATACTTTGTACTCGAACATTAATAAAATTTGGTTCTAACTTATTTAGTGGTATTAACAGGAACAAGATTTAATCCCATTAAGTTCTAACTTGTTTGTATATTTCAGGTATATGATTCTCCTAATGTGAAAGTAGTTGTAGGCAACCGTGTAAGGCGTCGTTTGGATGCAAATGCCATGGTTGAGTTGCTTAGAAGTTTTAATATTCCAGTTGGTATGTTACTCTTTCTGCCATCATTTTTTTCTCCTTTAAAAAAAAAAAAAAAAAATCTACCCAACAACAGCATTGTATTTGGATGAAATTGCTATAATTGGGTAGAATTTTTCAAAGTACAATGTTATATAATAGGAAGAAATCTAAAAGATAGTTTTGTTATAACTTGTTAAGTTGGTTTCAGGAACAACTGCATACATAGAACAATCAATTCCATTTCCAGGGGATGGGAAGCAGGTTAGTTTCTTTGCACTTTTTAACTTAAAGTCATAACTTGTAAGGGGCTTATAGTTTTGACAAAGTTGGTTTAATTTTTGTAGATTTGTTTTCATTATTACTAAATAATAATATTGTTTTGTGTAATATAGGGATGGTGGAGTGGTGGATTTAATTATGGGCTATGGATTGGAGTCCTGGTTGCATCTCAAGTGTCTGTTGTCCCAGTGCCATCTATGCGTTGGAAAAGTGAGTTCAAACTCTCTGGAAATGGCTCAACAAAGGTTTGATTTCTTCCTTAATGCCTTAGGAATATATATACTTTTAATTTTTAAACATAGAAAAAATATATATTGATTGTGAAATTTTGGCAGGATAATAGCAGGGCACTTGCATGCACTCTATTTCCACAAATAAGTTCATCTCTGAGAAGGAAAAAGGATCATGGTACTTTGATTCATGTCTACACATTATTTATAGTCTAATTATCTGAAAAAGACATGAATGCCCCCACATAGTTTGTCTAGTGGATGTCATATTTGTTTTTGTCTTCCATGAATCCAGTTATTGATGCAAATGCATTTCACTGGTTGTTGCTGTAGGCCGGGCTGAGGCTTTGCTAATTGCTGCATATGGGAAAGGCATAAAACTCAACTCTGATTCTTCAAACACCAACACTACTACAACAACAACAACTACTACATAGTATTTAATCTTTTGTTTCAATATATTATAATAACTTCCTCTTTCCCTATTTTGTTGCATTGTATGAAATATTATTTTATATAAAATAAAATGTCTGACCAACACATTAATTGTAAGTTGATTGCTATTCTGCGAAAAAATTAAAGCAGGTTGTTTATATTGGTAAAAAAGATAAGTACATTGCTATTTGGTGTAATTCGTCCTTTGTCAATCATTCTCCATTGCTCTAAAACATTCAAAGATATATTCCTCACAATTATGAATTATCCAAAAATCATATTTAATTAATATTTCTAAGTTTCTAAAGGGTTATTTCATATATAACCCCCTCATGATTTCCAATCACTGATCGGGTCCCATCAACTTCATGGATCTTTAGCCCGTGATTAACCGCTTCTTTTGGTACCATTGCATCCATCCTGCAAAAGAATGTATTAAAAAGCTAATTATTTGGTAATTTCTTAATAATAAAAAGAAATGAAAGAAAAATGCTATAATATACAAATCAATTACACTAAAAAACTTGAAAGTACAATTATTATAGTCATTCCATAATCGGGTGTCTGAAGCATCCAAACAAGATATGCTAAAAATAACCCTAAAAGAAAGAGTCACATACATTTTAGAACGGGAGACATAGGCCAATATGAACCTACATTGCTTTTTCCCATGTTGAAAAAGAAGCTCTTTCACAGTGTCAAAGAGTGGAGGAACACTATTTTGCTGAAAGCTTACCAATTGTCAAGAAATAGCAATGCAATTTCATCGATTTGTTTATAAAAAAGAATTGAAAGAAATGGTAGAAATGATAGGATATAGATGTCAGCTCCAAGAATAAGATCGAATCCTTTCGGATGCTTTTGTAATATTTGGTTAAGTTGATCAGTGTTTCCCCATTCTAGTTTCTCTGCACTTAAAGCTGTTCACAATAATCTTGATATTAGACAGCAAGTTCCAAAATGTGTCTTGATTTACTAATCTTACCAGAACATGAATTAGGGTTGTCAGAAGATTCATGAAGATCTATGTTTTTCTTCAAGATCTGAAAAGGGAAATTTATATAAACAGTTACAACCGAGAGAATAAAAAACTTACCATATATGTATGCAGAAAAATGGAATCTTGCAGACATGCCTTGAGCACTTCATCATTATGATCTGTAAGCACGACTTCATGACAAAATCTGCTGCAAAGTATGCCTGTAACACCTACACCCACACCACCATTTCTTTAGGGGTTTCTGAATATGAATAACTAAAGCCAAAAACTTTCCAGATAGAAATTTAAACATTTAAAACAATTGAATGTAGTCTTTGAAAACATAACTGACCTACACCAGATCCTAATTCTACAGCAGAACATCCTTGTAGTAGCTCAACGTTATTTGAAAGGTATTCATTCAACAGCCTTGCACCAGGCCATACCAACTGTCCAGTTAAATCGAAATCAGCTGCACAACAAAAGGTAGTAGTTTGAAACTAAATCGTATTGAAAGATTGAATAGAATACGATTATATGACCTAATAAGAAATTAGTTGGTTGTGGAAGATGAATCACGAATCAGTCTTACCAGATTCATGCCTGATATCAATTGAATATAGGTATGTAAGACAAAATCAGTATGAACTTTACTTCCTAAAATCAATGGCGGATTATTAAAACCTTAAACCCTAAAAAGGAATGACAAATAATAAACGTGAGAAGTGAAAAGCACAAAACATACTCGAAGATGATTGGAGACAAAGAAGTTGAAGGACATGAGGCCCAAATGTAAACGTAGTGAGCTCATAGCTGCACATTAACATAAGAACAAGAAAATGAATCAATCTCGAAATCGATCAATTGCTGTTCGCGGTTTATTTACGTATTATCGAAGGAGATACTTGTCATCTATGAAGAAAGATTCGCCCAAGCAAACTGTATCATCGTCATCATCACTGTCGACTACATTTGGTTTTATGAATTCGATTTCAGACATGGTGTTTTCTGATGGGCGTTGATGGAGATCTGATAGGTTGAACCGTTGAAGTGTATTGACCGGGATGTATTATTTGAAATGGCTAACACCATCCGCTATGTATAGCATTATGGCCATCGTGGTCGGTCATGGTCGTTATGGTCCGTGTTCCGACCACCAAATAAAACGGCTAATCAAATCGTTTCCAATCGATTTTCTTTCTTTTGAGTCAATTTTTTAAGTTTTACATTTTTTTTTTCAAAAATTTAATACCTATATAAATCTAATAAAATCCTCACATTTCATCACATTTTACTCTCATTCTAAACCAAAAAACACATGGAGGATTTGGAAGTGTTAAATTTTTTTGACTCGGATGATGACAGAGAATTCATTTCGACATTCTTCAATGTTGTGCAACACATTCACGATGAAGAAAGTTCGAATGTTGCTCGTATAAGGTTGGTCGTTAATCGTGATCGTCAAGCCGCACACGACGTATTGGTACGTGATTACTTCGCTGATAATTGTCTTTACAATGATGACGCATTCGAACGTCGTTTCTGTCTAAATAAGACGATATTTTTACGTATTAGTAATGCTTTAGAAGCCCGTAATGATTTTTTCAAACAAACACCCGACGCTAGAGGAAGAATGAGTTTTATTAGTATACAAAAGTGTGCGGCTGCGCTTAGGTATTTGGGATACGGTATAACATTTGATGCATCCGACGAATTGTGTAGATTGGTTTTGCGCATGTGTGTTTGAGGTTTTTCATCAAGAATATTTGCGTAAACCAACTCCACGTGATATTGAGAGATTATATTCGGCTCATGAAGAGAGGCATGAATTTTCGGGTATGCTTGGCAGTCTAGATTGCAGGGGCGGACGCAAGATTTTACAGCAGACAGTAGTAGAAAAAATAAAATTTATGAAAATTTTAGAAAATTTTTCCACTGCGGCCGGAAAAGTTAGGGGTTGCCGGTGCCACCGTGGACCACCCCTAGGTCCGCCCCTGTTAGATTGTACGCATGTGGCTTGGGAAAAATGTCCAAATGCATGGCATGGTCAGTTCACTCGAGGAGATATAGGTGAACCAAGTATAATCCTAGAAGCTGTCGCATCTTAGGATTTATGGATATGACATTCTTTTTTTGGAGTCGCGGGGTCTAACAACAACATTAACGTTCTTGGCCAGTCTCCACTTTTTAACGATCTTTGTACCGGCAAAGCACCTAATATGACATTCACGGTGAATGGACATTCGTACAATATGTTTACTACATTTGTGATGGGATATACCCAGATTATTCTACACTTATGAAGGCATATTCGGCTCCTCGAAGTGAAAAGACAAAGTTGTTCACCAAGATACAGGAATCAGCGAGGAAGGATATCGAGAGGGCATTTGGAGACCTCAAGTAGATGTGTCATGTAGTGAAATACACTACATGACTTTGGGATAAGGATAGAATTAAACGAATGGTCCTAGCATGTATTATAATGCATAATAGAATCATTGAAGATTAAGGTCGAGCGATTTGCATGTACGATCCGGACGACGTTGTCATCCCGCTTGAAGAGTTCGTACCCGGAACGAATGAATTTTTATCACGAGTTGTTGAAATTCATAACAGCGAAACGTGTTTCAATTTTCGAGAAGATGTCACGAATCATTTGTACCAACTCAACATGAACGAAAATTACTTATGTTTGTTTGTTTGTTTTTTTTTTTTTTTGTTTTTTTTTAATTTAGGTTATTTAAGTTAATGTAATGTTTTTGTTATTCTAGGTTAATTAAGTGATGTAGTTTGAAGTTGTATTTTTATTTTTAATGTTTTTTTTTGTATTTTAATTAATGTAATTTGGTATTTTAAATTATGAAAATTAGTATTTAAATAAATTATATGATTTTTTTATGTATTTTTGATTTAAATTGAATTAAAAAATGAGGTGGAGTGGTGTGTTTAGTGGTAGGTATCTCATGGTTAGTGGTAGAGAATGTGGTGATGATCTGCCACCCACGACTATAGTGGTTAGTGGTGGGTATTACGGATGACCTAAGTGCTTTTAACTTGTCTATAAGTTGATAAATATTATTAGTATTTAGCAAAATAACCAAAATTTACTACATATTGAGCAACTATAACTTATAAAGAGTTTTGATAAACTAGGGAAAGTAAGTTATCAAAAATGATTTATCTTCGGTTCCACACCGTTATAAGTTATTTTAAAAACTGTCTATTCAAACACTCATTTTAATTTACACCGGTGTGAAACCGGTAATAAGTTAAAAAAACTCATTTTTTGAGTTTAACCAAACACCCTCCTATTCCAAACAGTTAATCATGGGTATTATTACATTGACTTTGATAAACACAAATATGATTAGTTTATAACCAATTTCAATATCAGAAATATTAATTTTTTTTTTAAATAAATGACCATAACTTCTGTTGAATAACTTGTTTTGTAACACATGTTTCTTATAATAGAATATATTATTGTAAAACGTGTAACTTGATTATAGGATAAGTAAGGAGATTAATACATGTATTTTGCTATGCATTGGTGTATAATCATGAAGAAGAATGTTATATAACCCTTTAATTACAATTTTATAAATATGGAACCATGCACACGACGCGTACATAAGAATTTACATGGCATGTAAAACTAAGTTAAGGCATGTTTTGACTTAAGACAGAGATGTATGTTGCTATTCAAGAAGATAGTAATGTACTTTTTTATACATGACACATGATGTAAAGATAACATGATAGGTTTAAAAATACAATGTTGAGTAGGGGTGATAGAACACGCACATCCATGTGGAGAACACGCCACGTTTAAGCCGACAGTACATACTGCATATTTTAAAACTTAAGTCAGCTTCTTTGGTTCATTTTAACCTATACAGGCCTTGGAGACCATAAAATGACGATTTTAAGACTAGAACACTTAGAGATCAAGATTTTGATCTAGAAACATCAAGAGAATCAAACTTTTAACTTCATCATTGGGATTGAGGTAACTTAGTAACACCAATTTCAAGTATGCTTTTGTATGCTTTTATTGAGAATTTATGATGGGGATGATGTTATAGTAACTTAGTAACACCAATTTCAAGTACTATGTGTTAAATCCACGATTTATCTCTTGAATTTGTGAAAATGGTGATGAACCCTAAATATGAGAAGTTATTATAAAATGAAATTGAGTTCGTATCTTGATCAATTAAGTCATATAAATGACTTATTCATGGGGCATAATTGGTTTTGATATAAAAAATTGATTATAGGGTTAAGTCATGAATGGATTGTAAGTTGAGTTATGACATTCAAATAATGGCATGACGATTGAGATGTAATAAAACTTATGTCTTAATGGATTAAGACACATTAATAAGTAGTTTATGGAGCTTAATGAGTTGTATTACATAATTGATCATTATGTACTTAGTGGGAATGTTGAGTCACCATGTAAGTGAATTGTATCTTGGGGTATAATACTCCAGATAATTGTATTGTTTTGACAATTATTAGAGTAATGGAAATGGGAAAGAGAACAAAAATTCATGACTTGGAAGCTAACGCATGCAATATTTCAAGGTGAGTAACTTTGATTCCCATCCAGATAATTGATATCTACATATGTGGATATACTTTGTTATGCATATGATGAATGTGTTGATCATTATTTATTAATATTGTATAAGTTGACAATTTGAAAATTGTATAGATTTATAGCAAAGTGTTGTTATGCTTGGTATTGAGCTGATGTAACTAGGGTTAATAATAACTCGTAGCGTATAGGGGTAATAGGATGATATAGTTGAGATTTATAGTTGATTGTCCCTGTACGGGGTAATAATCTTATTTAGCACAAATTATTGATGGTTAAAATTCACAGATAGAGAAATTATGTAAATTGAGTATTTATTGATAATTGTTATAGTTTAGACTATATCAGATTGAAATTATGTTATATGGGAAACATTATAGATGTTGGTTATTAACTAAATGATGTTTAATTGTTGATAGTTATCAAATTGTTGGAGAGTCAGATAATGAGCACCTCATGACAATATGCTACTAGTACGATGAATCACATATTGAGTACTTTGTGGTAATATTCAACTATTATTATAGTGATCAACATAATGAGAACATTGTAGAATATCTTGCGAGTAGGGAGAGTCACATTACGGGTACCTTATGAGAATATTCAATGAGTATGGTAAGCCACGTAACGAGTACCTTGTGGCAATGTCCTTCACTGTTAATTGAAATGGTACCTTGTGTAGCTACAAATCCATTATCATAGTATGATGGTAGCCTTAGTAGCCGTAAAGCCATCATTGAATATTTACAAGTCAATAGTAGCTTTAGCGGTCGTAATACTACACTCGTATGTTACTATTGGGGTACGGTGGTAGCCCTAGTGGTCGTAATACCATCGTTGGGGGTTTACAAGTCAAGGATAGCCATTGTGGCTGCAATAACATACTTGTTGTTAGGGGTCAAGATCTTGAAACATTCCCAGGATCTCGAATCTTGAAGTGAAGTCATGATCCTGATATTACAAATATTATTTCCTAACAAAATTATCCAATATATTTCTTGTTTATTATTCACATGTGCATAAATGGTAAACACAAGAGAAGTCAACACTAAAGAATCGTTTTAGTCAAGCTTAAGACCTGTAATTACTAAGTCAAAGCAACATGCAAATGCTTGTTCAACAGGATCCCGAGAATATTTGACACTTAGTTAGTCAACCTATGCTATAAATACACATGTATAATCACACAACGGACACTGAGATCTAATGAATCACTTATACTCATACTCTCAAACACATTTTTGTAATTTTCATATTGATTAATAAGATTAAACGAGGCAAGTGATCATTATCACCTCCCATGGTTTTATGTCGGAGATCCTAGAAATGATCAAAGGCTTTCCTTGTGAGATCACTCTTGTCATTTTCATTTCACTTGCACATTCATTTTAATTGCAACACCACAACCTCTCATACAATTTGGTTGATACTTTCTTGATTATTTTTCGGCCAAAATAATTTGGCACCCACCGTGGGGCCATGGTGTTCATAATCCTCGGAAAACCATGTTTACACAATCAACCTTATCTTATTCCTCTATTCCTCCTATTTCTTCTAAAAATCTTCCACCACCTCCAAGCGGACCTCATGGTCAGAAGAGAACTTCTAATGCCTCTAAGAAAATCACCTCTCCGGTCACTAGCCATGGAAGTCTAGGATCCCGGGGATTCCCGGATCCTCCCGTTATGATGTCCAACAACAAACACTTCTTCATGGTGAAGGTGTTGAAGCAACAAGTGAGTAAAAACAAGAGGAAAACATGACATTAGTCAATGAAATGGAAAGAATAAGAACATAGACCCGCAAACCTCAAGAAGTAGCACCATCAATCTTGCAACCCAAGATCCTAAATTTTGATAGACGATGTTCCTCAAGGAATCATCGGGAGACTACAACCCCAACATCTACTATTGTTCCGACTGGGGGTGTAACCACAAACAATCAAACTCTTGTGATCTAGGATCTCGACGAAACCTTCATTACTCCTAAGAACAAATATACCGATAACTTCGTCGGAAATAATGCATTTAATACTAATTATATGGATCTTGATGCAAGAATAAGTCCAGTCATGGGTAGGGAACTTCAGCAACTAAAGCAGATGATCTCGAGCGTGCCAGGAGTAGTCCAACCTATACCTAAAGCATCCCACACCAACCACAAGATATCAAGATTTTCTCCCTCAATAGCTGACATTGAAGTTCCAAAACACTTCCAAACTCCCACCATTAAACCATATGATGGAACTACAGATCTTGAGGAGCTCATAACACAATATAGAGAAAGAATGGAAATCATTCCCATTCCATCATACTTAAAAGAGGCTTTTTTATGTAAGGATTTTGGTTCAACCCTTAGAAGATCATCCTTGAAATGGCTTCTCAATGTTCCTCCTTACTCCACTATGTCTTTTGCTCATTTAGTTAACCTTTTTAATAACCAATTCTCTTGTAACACGACATTCAAAAACATCACTAGTGATCTTTATCGAGTAGTCCAGGATCCTAAGGAATCCCTTAGAAACTTTGTAAGCAGGTTTTTCAGGGAAGCATTGAACATTCCTAAAAATGACATGGCCACTGCCATAGAAGCTTTTAAAATGGGCCTAAAAAGGATTCTCCATTTTATGAAGATCTTATGATGACCCCATGAAGGAGAATGGATGAAGTTAGAAGTAGAGCGCTGAGATTCATTAGACTAGAAGAAGAAAAATAAATTTAGAAAAGGTCCAACACCCCACATTCATACGACAACCCTAATAAGAAAGTCGAGCCCTCGGCCCAGAGATCTTATAAACCAAAGCCATACTCAAAACCTGATCATCATAGGGTTAATCCCCTTCATAATGAAGGGGAGGAAGATGAAGTTCACAAGATCTCTAACTATTATTTTTTATGGATGCTTCAGGTCTGATCTATGTTATGCATGATCATGGTGAGAAAGTAAGATGGCCAAGGAAAGGAGAAAATCAAGTGGCTGGAAAGACAAATCTAAGTGGTGTGCATACCACAAGGATTTTGGCCACAGCACCGAGGACTGCATAAATCTCAAAGGAAATTAGCTATCTACTAAGCAAGGGATATATTAAAGAAATCCTAGGAAGAAGAAACTAAAGATCTAAAGATAAGGAGCACGAACCTATAAAGATCCTGGAAAAACCAGGATCCACTCATTCATATGCCAAGGTAATTAACATTATTTCTAGGGGTTCTGATATCTGTGGAACTTCTTACTTTGCAGCAAAAAGACATGCAAAGGTGTCCAAGGTGGAGAAAGAAGAAAGAACCCGGAAGAACACATCAATAACAAACGAGAAAAAAATCACCTTCGATGAACATGATAGAGAGAACATCCAAGATCCTCATCATGATAGATTGGTGATCACTCTTTACATCGCTAATCACTTTTTCAGAAGGATCCTGGTAGATGGAGGATCCTCAATACAAATCATACTCTTAGACGCCTTGACCAGGATGAATATCCTAGAATTTGAGATAATAAAAAAAATCATCAGTATTGATAGGTTTCAGTGGTGAAATGAAGTATACGGTCAGAGAGATCAAACTACCTATCTACATCGAATGGGTAAACTCTATGAAACACTTTTGTGTTATTGATGATTTGTCCTCCTATAATGTTATATTACGTAGGTCTCGGATCCATGAAATGAAAGTAATACCATCGACATGCCGCCAATGCGTCAAGATGCCTACCCCCAGGGGGACGATGAAGATCATCGATGATCAAAGAATCCAAAGAATGCTATAAGACCTCAATGATGCTGTCAACAATACCGAGAAAAGCATAGCAACTAAAGCAAAGGGCACAAGACGTATTAGAAGCAGAAGAACAATACAAAAGAAGTGCCCTTAAATCTTGAGGATCCCGATGCCAAAGTACTCATAGGATCCTCAATACCTGGAGAAACTGAACAAGGCCTAGTAAAGTTCCTAAAAGACATAAGAAAGACCTTCACATGGAAACACGAAGATATGACAAGTATAAGAAAAGAAATTATAGCTCACAAACTTAATATAGATCCTTCTTTCAGACCTATACATCAAAAAAGAAGGAAGTTCGCACCTGAAAGGAGCCAAATCATCCAAGAGGAAGTTGAAAAACTTCTTTAGGAATCATTAAAGAAGTCAAATTCCTAAGTTGTTGGCTAACGTGGTGGTGCTACAGAAGAAGAACGACAAATGGAGGGTATGTGTGGACTAAACAGGTCTTAACAAGGCTTGCCCTAAGGATCCTTTCCGTTTTCCACACATTGACTCTATGGTAGATGCCATAGTAGGCCATGAGTTAATAACATTCATGGGTGCTTCAGTTGGGTTCCAACAGATACAAATAGAACCATCTGATCAAGAAGATACCACCTACATAACCCCATAAGTATATATTTCTATATTGCTATGCCATTTGGTTTAAAAATACAGGTGAAACCTATCAAAGATTAGTAAATCGTATGTTCAAAGACAAACTGGGGGACACCATGGAAATATACATTGATGATATGGTGGTCAAATCCAAAAAAGCTGAAGACCACCTCAGGGATCTTGAAGAAGCTTTCAACATACTGGATGAATGCAACATGAAGCTAAACCTATCCAAGTGCCACTTTGGATTGAAGACATGCAAATTCGTTGGCTACATGATCACTAACAGGGGAATAGAAGCAAGTCCATAGCAGATCAAATCCATAGTCAATTTAGAAACACCAACTTCAACCAAGGATATCCAAAGATTGATAGGAAGAGTGGCAACTTTGAATAGATTCATCTCAAGATCCTCAGAGAGGTGCAAACCTTTCTATGATATCTTGAATAAAAACAATAAGTTTGAGTGGACCAAAGAACTCGAAGATGCCTTCCAAGAACTCAAAAAATATTTAAGTTCAACACAATTCCTAGTGAAACCACTAGATGTGGAACCATTTCTCGTTTATCTTTCAGTTTCATCCAGTGCTGTTAGTGTAGTCCTGGCCAAGGATCTTGACGAAAATCAGCACCATACTTACTATGTAAGTAAAAGTCTCTTGGATCATGAAACCATGTACTCTCACCTTGATAATTAATACTTGCACTATTTACAGCTTCCACCAAAATAAGACATTATTTTGAAACTCATACTATACACATCAAAACTAACTATCCTATGAAGAATGTTATGAGAAAACCAGAAATGTCAGGTATAATGGCTAAATGGCCAGTAAAGCTTAACACATATGACATTAAATACAATCCAAGATTGTTAATAAAGCCACAAACATTAGCAAATTTTGTGGCTGATTTTAGTGATGACCTACAACCTAAGGTAAAATTAGAAATTCAACAATTCCATAAATAAGAAAGCATGGGGGATTGCCGACAATCGGATCGGAATAGACAAAGCACTAATAAATCAAAGGATAAAAAGAACGACCGAATCTTACCCACAGGAGCCGTGGTAGTGCGTGATGAGCCGAGCATGGGCTGGCTTAATGATATTTCCGTGCTAGAAGTATGACGCGGTCGGTAAGATGCAACATAGCCGCTGCTGTGATCATGCAGAGAAAGGCTGCTAATGATGTTATGTGGAGCGGGGCTGCTATGCGAAAATGATGTCTGTACGACGTCAGGACAAGTAGCCAAGGAGCATAAGCTCGTCATTCAGTCCCTGAGATTGTTATCCGATGCAGTTGTTGTTGTAGTCATGCGTTGATGGAACGTCATCGATAACAATCTACATAGTCTACTTTACGTGAACATTGATGACTGTATCGAAGGTGTTTCTTGCTTAGGCTATACCTAGCTAGATTCCCCCAAGTATGATGTGGGTAGCGTAAGTAGCCGGATCAGACTACGATGAATAAGGCAAGGTTGCTGTATCAATACACGACGAAGTTGTTGGCATGATAAAAGTAGCAAAACTCTTGTTCGAGATGGATGCTGTTAAAATGATAAGCCATGAGGTTGTTGACAATATAATAGGTGGAATAGGTTCCGAGAGCTGGGCGATTAGGTTGCTAATAAGGGTTGTCCAGCGAGGCTGTTGCCGAGAGCCAGGCGACAAAGATGCTGGGGGATACGTGGCGAGGCTATAGGTAGGGATTGCGCAGCAAGACCGTTACCGAGGGTCAGGCAGCAGAGATGTTGAAGGATACGCGGCGAGGCTATAGGTAGGGATTGCGCAGCAAGATCGTTTACGAGGGCCAGGAAACAAAGATGCTGAGGGATACGCGGCGAGGCTACAGGTAGGGATTGCGCAACAAGACCGTTTTCGAGGGCCAGGAAACAAATATGTTGTGGGATACGCGGCGAGGCTACAGGTAGGGATTGCGCAGCAAGATCGTTTCCGAGGGCCAGGAAACAGAGATACTGAGGGATAGACGACGAGGCTATAGATATGGATCGTGCAGCAAGACCATTTCCAAGGACCAGGAAACAGATATGTTGTGGGATGCGCGACGAGGCTACAGGTAGGGTTGCACAACAAGACCGTTACCGAGGGCCAGGAAACAGAGATGCGGAGGGATACACAGCGAGGCTACAGGTAGGGATTGTGCAACAAGACCATTTCTGAGGACCAGGAAACATAGATGCTGTGGGATACATGGCGAGGCTACATGTAGGGTTGCACAGCAAGACCATTTCCGAGAGTTAGGAAACAGAGATGCTGAAAGGTAGCAGGTAGCAGGGCCGCTGTCAGAATAACCTTCTTGCTGGAGAGTAACTTCACTATAGCAGGATGTAATGCGGAAAATAATTCATCGATCATCCGAGCACAAGAGAACCATGATGAATGTGAGAGAGGAAACAACGAGAGCATGGTGTTAGGTGTGGAATAAGCTTGTGACGCGCGACTTATGGTGTGCGACGATGCGCGACTTATGTTGCGTGAATTAGAAGAATAGCTTGGGCTTAGCAGCCAATGATCATGGAGATGTTATGTGGGAGAGCATCGCATGCAGATCGGGTTTAGCAGCTAGCGATCATAGGTACATCACGCAGGAGAGCATCGCGTGGAATGGATCAGGCTTAGCTGCCAGCGATCATGGATACATCACGCCGGAGAGCATCACATGGAATCATATAGGCAAAGGTTGCGAACCTTTGAGCCTTGTTGGTGGAGTATGCCGCTGGAGTCGGGCGACTCGAGGCAAGGGTGCTGAACCTTGCAGGCGGAGCTTGCCGCTAAAATGGAGTCGGGCTGAGAAGCCAAGCGACTCAAGGCAAGTGTGCTGAACCTTGCATGCAGAGCTTGCCGCTATAATGGAATCAGGCTGAGAAGCCAGGCGAATCAAGGCAAGGGTACTGAACCTCGCGTGCGGAGCTTGCCGCTATAATGGAGTCGGGCTGAGAAGTCGGGCGAATCAAGGCAAGTGAAACATCCCAAAAATACAGCCCAAAAATTTCGTTTTAAACCATTAATAAAACCATAAATATCCTCATCATATAAAAGTCATAAGTCATGTATCAAAGTCACATGTCAAATATATTAGAGTATAAACATCCTAGGCTAAACAAATGGTGTGTGCACAACAATCATCCCGAGCTCCTCCTTTGAAAGCCGAAGAACCTGAAACCAAAACTGAAAACTGTAAGCACGAAGCTTAGTGAGTCTCCTAAAACTACCACATACCATACATATGTCATATAAAAAATAGCATAACTCTGGGACTACTCCCAACTGTATCGGGACGAACCCGACATCGGCTTACCCGACATCAGACTCCTGTCCGGCATCGGGCTACGTCCGGCATCGGGCTCACCCCGACATCGGGCTTACCCTGGCATATACACAACATAACATGTATCATAACATATAACATAATCACATAACCTGCATCGGGCTTACCCCGACATCGGACCGAAGCCCGAAGCATATAACATATAACATATAAACTAGCATACACCGGGCTTGCCCGGACACATAACATACAACATGCATGAATCACAAAGACATCAAGCATACATAACTACTTCTCGGGACCGCCCTGGCATCGGACCGAAGTCCGGAAACATGTAATCTGCATCGGGCTAACCCCGACATCGGGCTTGCCCCGGAACACATAACACATAACATATAAGCTAACATACATTGGGCTTGCCCCGGAACACACAACACATAACATGCATGAATCACAAAGACATCAAGCATACATATACTCTTCTCGGGACCACCCAGACATCGGACCGTAGTCCGAAACTACTAACATCTAAACGGGCCGACATTGTGGCCTTAGACCTGTTCCTACTAGAGAGAAACTCACCTCTCAATCTGGTTGCTGAAAACTCGTGCAAGGTAACTCTGTCTGCAGCTCCAACTACTCTCCGACTATTATGACCAAATAAACACTTAGTCAAAAACTAAGAATCCCACTAAGGGTAAAATGACCATTTTACCCCTGTTCTAACTTTGGGCCATATCCAAGACCCAATTCCAACTAGTCCTTAAAAGTCCACTCATGGCCCACTTAGGCCCGTTAATGGCCCAATTTTCTAAATTGGGCCCAACTTCTCAAATGGGCTTTTCCTCACAAGCCCAACAAGTCCTTGGAACATTGACCGACTTCTAAAGGCCCATCTCAGTGTAACTACTGCTATATCGAAAGCCTGTACCAAACCAAGGTCCAATAACATAAAGACCACTGTTTGAGCGTACGCTAAGAGTACCCTTCTGTACGCTGCACGTACTGCTTGAATGACTTGTACGCTACGCAGCGTACTCTCCTGTTAAGCCATTTTATCCAAAACTTCTTAATCCCTTAAGACACTACGTCCAAACTACATATCTGAGTCCAATACTTCATCCTAACCCATAAAGTCGATCACTTAGTGGCTTGCAACCCACCAAATTAACCCAACTCCAAAAAATAGCAATAAACCTCCATGGAAGTGGCTAGATCTCATGCATGGCTACATAAAAGCCTCAAAGCCTGCAACTTTACTGCTTAAGGGACACTTTGAGCTTCAAGGGTGGCAACCCTAAGCTCAATAACAAAGTTGCATGAACAAGATCCATTCTTTGGACCTAAAAAGGTCCAAAGCTTCAAAACCCTAGATCTAAGCTTTTAAGAGGCAAGTTCAAGACTTTATACCTCAAGAAAGTCAGAAATGAAGCAATAACCCCAGATCTATATCTTCTACTTTGATCCCCCACCTTGCTATGCTCTTCACTTGCTTGGAAAAATGGCTTTACTACTCCAAAATGCTCTCTAATGGCCTCCAAAGCTCCAAGGACACTCAAAGGTGGTTTAGGGTTTCGTGGTGGCTGTCTAAAGATGAGAGGGAGGCTGACCCCTGAGTCATATTATTCCTTTTATAGTGACATAGCCCTAAAATTAGGGTTTAGTGACTCTGAGCGTACGCTGGGCGTACGCCTCTCCGCACCCGCGACCATTCTCACTTATACGCTAGGCGTAAACCAGCTGGACACGCGCATGCATCCTTGTATGCATGGGACTTACTTGCCAAACATTTCCACTAGGGACCATTTATGCTAATAACTTCAAAGTGCTAAAACTCCTTCATTCTAGGTCCGTTTGCGACGAACTTTGTATCCATGAAAAGGTGGCGAGAAGCTCTATGCTCCTAACTACACACCAAGCCTTAAAACCTTTCGAATAAAACCCAAGACCCATAAAATACCGAATCGCTTATACCCTGGGCCTCCGAGACCACAACTGAAGTACCTGTCAAAACGGGGTGTTACAGCAAGGGTGCTGAACCTTGCACGATTGGGAGCAGCAGCATGCAATCTTTTGTGTCTGGACCGGGTTGAAGTGTAATGGCACCTGATGCTTTGCTGCATCATTAGTTGTAGTGACGATTGGTGCCTCGCTGTCGTGGCTATCTTTCGAGGGCTATGCAGCGATGCTACTTAGAGCCGGATAGTGTAACCGCTGTCAAGTGGTGCGTAGCGAGACTGCTGTCAAGAGCTGGTCAACAGGGCCACTGAGAACTGAGCATCGAGCTGCTAGCGATAGATGAGCAACACGACCACTAAGATGGGAAACGAGACTACCGAGGGTTGAACCACAGGGCTGCTCTTTCGATCCAGAATATTAATGTCACCTTGGGAATGCACTATCATTCATAGCATCAGCTCTTCATGTACTTTAACTCTGCCCCTTCGGAATAAAAATCACTTATGCATATTGTCGTACCAACCCTTATCCACCCCCTTTTCCTTAGAGGAGGATAAGAAAGGGAAAGATGGATGTATAGCTGCTGAGAGCTGAGATACATAGTTTTTGGGAAGAGCTAGGCGATGTAAGCGCTGACAAGAGCTGGGTAGCGCGGCTGCCGAGAGCTGGGCAGCGCGACTATGGGATGTCGGCCAACATGACTGATGAGAGTTGAGTAGCGAGACAGCATGGAGCTAGTCGACACGGCTTCTGATAGCCGGGCAACGCAGTTGCTGAGGGTTATTTCGAAATGCTTTACTAATAGTAGTAGTAGCAATGTACTACTTACTCTTCCCCCTCCTTTTTTTATGAAACGCCGGGTGGACCACAATTTATATTCTAAATTTTTTTTGTTGGGCGGAATTGCAGTATTCGGGCCTTGAGCAGCTAATTGATGATTTTCAAAAATAGCCTATTATTGTTGCTTAAGAGACAACCCAAAATAGAGATGGTGATAGCCCATGTAGAGAAATCCAAAATGATGACAACCCATTTGTGAATTGGAAAGATCCCAATTGCGAATCCATAAGCCCAATTTCTTTTCCTTTATTCTTTCTTTATTTATTTTTGAAAAATTTGAGTTGATTCAGGCTTCAACGCATCTTCTGAAAACACGTTTTATCGAGCAGAATCGCAACACCCTGTTGTTGAACAAAATTGTTATACTTGAGCATTGAACGACTGCTTGGCTAATTTATTCTTGCGAAAATTGGGCCATTTTCATTGTTGGATGTAGCTCAATAAAATGAGAAGCTAGTTTAAGAGAAGCCGAAAATAATGATAGCCCATTTAAAAATAATTGGCCCATCCAAGGATTATAAGCCCAGACAAATTTATGCCAAAACCCATTTGAATGTCATAGCCTAATATTCCCTTCTTTTTTTATAACGAATATGTGATTGGATTGGCCCACTCCTTTGTTTTTTTATTTGATTTGCACCGTAACCCAACTACTCTTTTTTTTATCATGTTGAGTGGAGCGTATTGCAGCGAATATTCTTAAAGTGTGTTCTGTTGAGCGGAATCGTGGAAAACGAGCGTTGAACGACTGAATTCTTGTCTTGAAAAATTAACCCACATAAAAGGTTGTCCATAAAAATGTTGGATTAGTGTCTAAGCCCGTAACTATATTTGGTATGTACTTGACCCGGTTGTGCATGGTCCTTTTGGGTTGCCTTCGCCAAAGCAACTTGATAGGATGATTTATGGAGAAAGAGAGGTTATTATGGTTTATTAATATATTATATGAATAATATATTAAAAGAGAAATCATATAGTTTAATTAATATTAGACAAGAGTTAATTAAGAATTATTCTGTGGCTAAAAGACATTAATTAATTAAAGGGGACTAGAACTGTCAATTCTGTGATAGTTGATATTGGGCTGAGAATTCTTATGGATTAGGGCATGGACGAAATTAAGGAGAAGTCCATCTTAATTTCGACCAAGGAGGCCTCATTCCAGAAGGTTCTCAAGTTACTTAGGGCCTAATCATCCAATTAGGGTTTTGACTGAAACCATAGAAGCTCAAGTATATAAGGACCCTTAGGGCTAGCAAAATCGACCACTTGATCCCTTGGAAGCTTGGAGCCGATTTTTGCCTCTCATCCTCTCTCCTTTACATCATTCTCTTGCTTGTGGTGATTGTGAGTCATTAGAGGCGTTACACTTGTGACACTAAGCTTCTTGAAGATCAAAGGATTCTTGCAAACATTGAAAGGTATCATCTAAACTTGTTTTGTTATAGATTTTGATTTCTATGTATGCTAGATTAGGGTTTCAAGTCTTGGATGAATTGCATGTACAATAGAGAAGCCTAGATCCAAGCATTAGGGTTTTTGTATGAGCACATAAGATTGTTGTTTTGTATAAAACCCATCAGTGGTATCAGAGTCTTGATTGGCTTGTGTTGTATTTGATGCTTTGTGTTTCATTCATGCTGGAAAATATTTTTTTGACCCCCTGACTGACAGACTCGGCGAGTCCCAAAGTGGGCTCGACGAGTAGGATGAACTCGACGAGTCCATAAGGGGACTCGGCGAGTCGGGCCTTCAGAAAGAGGTATTTTCGGGATTTTATGCCTATTTTGCTATGAGATAATTACAAAATCGTTTTTAACTGATAAAATACAAATTTTTATTAATATTGGATGATTATCCTTGCCAAAATAAAAGATATTTTCAAATTAATTGAAATATTATTTCCTTATATGATAAATGTTAATTATTTGAATTTATTTGATCATTATCTTGCATAAAATTGGATTAGGTCAAAATTAGATAATCACCATAATTAATTGTTTAATTATTTATTTGAATTTTGAACTAGTTAGTTTTGAAATGTTTCAAAACTTGCCCTCAAGTTTTGGAATTTAATTTTTTGGATTAAAAGTTTAATTTTGAAACAATTAAATTCCAAACCCTAGAATTTTATAAGTTTAAAATTCACCCTATACTATTATAATATTATAAGAATAATTATTATATATGTATAACCTAAATGCTAGTCTTACCATTAGTAGGCCTCATTCACGAAGCCGATCTATAAGGGGGGTATAAGGTTATGACCTATAACATGGCCGTTTAATGGGTGTCCACTCTCACCCATCGCTTTCTTGATTGGTGGAGGGTCGTTAGCCGAATGGGTAGGATTGGGCAAACCTTTCCTCATTAAAAGTATAATGAATTTATAAAGTAACTAAATGTTTTTACAAAAATTCCCAATCTTAGTTACTTTAGGAAAAAGTGAATTTGATGCAATTCCATGAAATTACACTTTGTACCCTTGCTAAGACGTTAGTGGAGTGTGTGTGGTTAACCGACACACTAATTGGCTCTAAGCAAAGGTAGCAAATGGTGACTTGATGTTTGTCATAGATCGATGGAGCGTGTGTGGTTAAGCGGCACGTCGATTAGGTGACTGTAACATTGGGGTCACCATGTACATTTGCATGGTTATTCACACCCGGTTTGTGATCCTCGGCATCCCAGTCACAAACTTGTGGGGCATATCGAGATTTAAACATGCCATTGAAAAGTTCAATGAATCTCAAAAGATCTAGGAGTTTTCAATACATTTAAAAGTTAATTCTCTTTTGTTTTTCATGATGGAAATTAGTGAATCGTCATTCACTTACCTTCAACGCTTCCGGCTCAAACGCCTCAGGCTCATTCTCACTCATGAATTTGTGTGGGAGGGTGATCTTTGAGGGAAACAATTTCAACGATTGGATCCGTAACATAAGGATGGTCACCTACTACGAGGACAAGGAATATGTCCTCGACAAGGATATGAAAGAGGTGGATATGAACACTGCTACTCCCGAGGAGATCGCTGCCTTCGAGGCCCATGAGCGTGATGCCACGAAAGTCCATTGCATCATGCTGGCGACCATGACTGCTGAACTCCAAAAGTCCTACGAGGACTTCTATCCCTACGAAATGCATCAGGACTTGGTTGAAAGGTATCACCAAAGTGCGAGGCAGGAGAGGTACGAGATCATCACTTCGATGATCATGACCAAGATGAGAGACGGAGAGTCTCTCACTGCTCATCTGCAGAAGATGCAAAGGTATGTTGACCGCCTGCTGAAGTTAACTGTTAACTTCGATGAAGAGCTAGCGATTGACATCATCCTTCATTCGCTGCCACCCTGCTTCAACCAGTTTTGCATGACCTACCACATGAACAAAGAGGAGGTCATGTTGAGCAAGCTGCAAGGTCTATTGAGTACTGCCGAGAGTAACCTCAAAGACAAGTCCGTTGCACAAACTCCTACTCCTACTGCAGCCCCTGTTTTGGCTATTGGGCAAGGAAAGGGTAAGAAGAGGAAGGCTCCCTCAAAGAGCCACCATAAGGGAAAGTCCCATGATGACACCTCTTCTAGTGGAACCAAGGCTGGTCCTGCTAAACCCAACTCCAACCCCAAGGATGCAGAATGTCATCACTGCCACAGAATAGGGCATTGGAAACGAAGCTGCCCAAAATATCTGCAAGACATCAAGGATGGGAAGATCAAGCCGTCCTACGCAGGTATTCACACTATTCAATCTAATGATTCATCACATGCTATTTCTTGGGTTCTTGATACAGGATGTGGTTTTCACATTTGTTCTGATTTGCAGGGCCTAAGAAGAAATAGGGATGTAGAGCATGGGACGATAAACTTGACCATGGGAAACAGAAGATTGTCGCATGTCACCAAGATTGGAGTTTACTCTTTAGTGCTTAGTAATGGATTAGGACTAGATTTGAATAATTGTTGCTATTCGCCAGATATGGCAAGAAACATCATTTCTTTTCATGGTTTGTATAGACAAGGATTTAAATATTTATTTGATAGTGAAAAGGGTTCTATTAATGCTTATCTTAATGGTGTTTTCTATTTATGGAATATATGAATCTGTGATGGTTGTAGATAATTTAGGAAATGATGTGTTGTGTATTGATTCTTCCAATAGTTTGGATAAAGCATGCTTGTGGCATTGTCGTCTTGGACATGTCAACAAGAAACGTATAGCCCAACTCCAAAAGGATTAAGTGTTGGAGTCATTCGACCTTAGGGACGATGACGTGTGCGAGTCTTGTTTACTTGGAAATATGACCAAGTCACCCTTCACTGGTTCTTGTGAAAGGGGTGAGGGTTTATTGGATCTCATACATACAGATGTATGTGGACCCTTTAGATCCACCACAAGGGATGCAAGCCGCTTCTACGTGACTTTTACCGATGATTATAGCAGATATGACTATGTCTACTTAATCAGACATAATTCAGAAACCTTTCAAAAGTTCAAAGAGTTCAAGCAAGAAGTGGAGAATCAGTTGGGCAGGAAAATCAAGATGCTTCGATCCGATCGAGGTGGAGAGTACCTAAGTCTTGAATTCCACGAATACCTCAAGGAATGCAAAATCGTTTCGCAATTGACGCCACCCAGGACACCGCAGTTGAATGGTGTAGCTGAGAAGTGTAATCGAACCTTGCTAGACATGGTTCGTTCCATGATGAGTCGTGCTTCGCTACCTATCTCATTCTGGGGGTATGACTTAGAGACTGCCGCCCATATCCTTAACTTAGTCCCTATGAAGAAGGTTGCCAAAACACCTCACGAGATGTGGACAGGGAAAGATCCCTCGTTGGTACATATCAAGGTTTGGGGTTGCGAGGCTTTCGTAAGACGAGAGACTCACGACAAGCTCGAACCTCGTAGTGAGTGATGTATTTTCATCGGCTACCCACAGAAGTCCTTTGGATATCTCTTCTATAAATCGAGTGATAATGTTGTCTTCGTTGCGAGGAGAGGGGTTTTCCGAGAGAGAGAAATCATAAGCCAAGGAGACAGTGGGAGGCAAATTGATCTTGAAGAGCTTCAAGAATCGACCGATGAATGAACCTCTGACACTGGCGTTCAACCCAAGGAAGAAACTCCAGTTGAACCAATTGACGAGTCCTTACCTCTTAGACGTTCCAGTAGAGTTAGTGTTCCACCTGTGTTGTATGGTTTTCATATAACAAGTGAAGGTGATATGTTTATTAATGATAGTACACTAATAAATTTGGATGAACCTAACAACTACAAGGAAGCCATGGTAGGGCCGGAGTCTGCGAAATGGAAAGAGGCTATGGACAGTGAGATTCAGTCCATGTATGACAACAAAGTCTGGAATTTGGTTGACAATTTGCCAGGTCGTAACACGGTCGGGTGCAAATGGATCTTCAAGAATAAGACTGACATGGATGGGAAGGTACACACTTATAAAGCGCGATTGGTTGCGAAGGGCTTTACTCAAACTCTAGGAGTTGACTATGATGAGACCTTCTCACCGGTTGCAAAGATAAAGTCTATTAGGGTGATGCTAGCCATTGCTGCATTTCATGACTATGAAATACGGCAGATGGATGTCAAAACCGCATTCCTTAATGGGAAGTTGGCTGAGGATGTTTACATGAGTCAGCCAGAGGGTTTTGTCGATGCAAAGCATCCTAATAGAGTGTGCATTTTGTTGGATTAGTGTCTAAGCCCATAACTATAATTGGTATGTACTTGACCCGATTCGGCATGGTCCATTTGGGTTGCATGGCATCGGAACAATTGGATAGACAAAATGAAAAAAAAGGATACTAGTGATTTATATTAATATATTATAAGTTCTAATATATTAATATGAAATCATATTATTTAATTAGTATTGATCAAGAATTAATTTAGAATTAATCTAGTGATCAAAAGGAACTAATTAAATATGGACTCTTATATATGTGGTGGGCCAAGTTCATTTAGGTCGGGCTAAGCTTTCATGGATAGTCCATGGAGTGTTTAACCCATGGATCCTATGGAAATGAGAGGTCATGGGTATTAGGGTTTACATGAATGTAACCCTAATCCTCCACACTATATAAAGAGGTTCCTAGTTCATGAAATGTGCACTAGTGTGTATACACAAGAGGGAAAAAACGGATTTGGTGCATGTATCGTTATTCTCTAGTTATTCCAAGGGTTCTTGGTGTTGTGTGAACCATTTTAGGTGTCACACTTGAGGCACTAGGCTCTTAAGCTCCATGGAATCAAGCTACTACATCAAAAGGTATGTCATTCTACTAGATTCTTGTAGTATAGTTGCTTCATATTATGCTAGTTAGGATGAAACCTTGGAATATTAAATATTTGCATGTATAATAGAGAAAACATAGATCTAAGGTTTATAGGGTTGCATGTACACCATAGGAGTGTTAGAATGCTCAAAACCCTTCAGTGGTATCAGAGCCTAGGCTTGTTTTCTTTTATACTTGATGCAAATTGCTGAAAATCGAAGTTTATATGTTGTCTGGTCAGCTGACTCGACGAGTCCAGTAAGGGACTCGACTGGTCCATGCCTAAATTCATCCAACTCGTCGAGTTGGTTCATGCACTCGACGAGTTGGACCCCCTGACAGCATATCTTCGAGTTTTAAGGCTGGAATTGGTCTAGAATCATTACCTTAAATTGTTTGGACTTATAAAACCTGTTTTTGATGTGGTAATGATTATGGTAAACCAATTTCAAAGTTGTTATCAAAATTTCAAGCTTTATGTGTGTTTATGTAATTCTTGAAATTGTTGATATGATTCTTCATACACTTATGAGTTTTGGTAGATCATAGGAATTATTTGCAAAAATTGTTTGTTAGTTAATTCTTGATCTAAATGTATTTTAATGGATTCCATAATTTTTCCTCAAGTTATGGATTACCAAAAGTCATTTCTTTTAAAGATCCATTAAAATGCATAGGTTACAAAATTGAAGAGTCTTTTTGTTTTATGAACTCCATAACTTGTCCTCAAGTTATGGCTGTTCAAGAGTCTCTTCATTAAAAGTTTTTAAAAACCTTAATTAAACTCATAAGTTATGAAAATTCAAAAGTTTTTGAATAGTTCAAAACTTGCCCTCAAGTTTTGGAATTTGTAAAGTCTCACACACACTTTAATTCCAAACCCTAGAGTTTTAAAAGTTAAAATTCAACCCTTATACTTTATAGTATTATAAGTTAATAATATATATATATATATATATATATATATATATATATATATATATATATATATATATATATATATATCTATATGTATGTATAAGAGCAAGTCAGTCTTACCGTTAGTAGGCCTCATTCACGAAGCCGGTCTATAAGGGGGGGGGTATAAGGTTGTTGCCTATAAAATGGAAGCTTAATGGGTGTCCACTCTCACCCACCGCTTCCTTGACTAGTAGAGGGTCGTGAGCCGAATAGGTAGGACAAGGACTATAATTCTCCCTTCATTAAAAGTATTAATGCTAGATACTAAGTAACTAAACTCTTATAAATTCCCAATATTAGTTACTTAGGAAAATGTGAATTTGGTGCAAACCCATGAAATTACACTTTGCACTTTTCTTAAGTCGTTAGTGGAGCGCGTGTGGTTAACCGACACACTAACCTGGATATAACAAGGTAGGCAAATGGTAACTTAATGTTTATCATAGGATTGGTGGAGCGCGTGTGGTTAACCGACACATCGATTAAGTGATAAATATTAAGGGTACCAAGTATATTTGCATGGTTATTCACACCTTATTTTGTGATCCTCGGCATCCCAATCACAAAACTTCAGAGGGCACAATCAAGATTGAAACATGCCATTGAAAAGTTCAATGAATCTCAAAAGATCTAGGAGTTTCAAATCCAATTAAAACCTAATATTTCTATTTCGTTTTTCATGGTGGAAACTGGTGAATCGTCATTCGCCTACCTTCAAATATTTTGTAGCTTGGATTAAGGTATCCCTCTTCCAAGTTATAAAAGTATTATGTTGGGTCCTAGCCTTAATATTTCATATTGGGTGTTATATTAAGGACTTAAATCAACTAACTTGAATATCTCCCATTGTAGATGTCTGGTTCAGACAACTATGATCTTCCCAAATCTCTTGGAACAAGTTTCCTAATGAAGATGTTGTCCCGTGGTTGGCTCATGGAAATCATACTTCACTTCCTCCACCTCCTCCAATTATTCTCCCTAACCCACAAGTTCTTGAATAGTTCAAGGTCAGTCAAGCCCTATTGGCAAGCAAGGTCTATGTGTGCTCACATCTTGGAGATGAAGTCACATATTGACAAGCCGGGAGAGTTGGGTGTCAAAGTCTTGAGAAAGTTGGTTGTTCAATCACTTTCTAAGTGACATAGTGAGTTTCCTTTGGGACTACTATGAAACAGACTATGACATGACCCTTAATGATCTTATCTATTTGCTAGGTACTGCTAGATCAGAAATGATTTGGAGCACTGGTAAAGCAAATTTGATTAGAAGATTAACTTTCCAAATTTCCATGGACATTGACAATGGTAACATTGAAAATCCAGAAAAGCTTTCTCTTCACAATGGAAAGGGATCGACCATAGTCAACTCAGTTGACCAAATGGTAAAGAGAAAGGCTAATTCTGAGACAGTCTCGTGTACCATTCCCAAAGAGTCCATATGCTTATATTGCCAAAGGAAGGGGCATTGGTTGCAAAGATGCCCTATTACCTGAAAGATCATAAGGTTGGTCAAGTGAAAAAGTTTGACTCTACTTCAGGTAAGTCCATTATCTAACTCTACTAAGTTCCTATTTGGAGATTCTTATTACATGATACTGGGTCACATGTTGAAGTTTTAAGAATCAAAGAAAGGAGAGGAAGCTTAAAGAAGAGTAAGCTGATTCTTATCGCGTAGATGGATTTCGATCGCATGGTTCGGTGATCAGAATTTTTGAGCTGGTGCTTAAGAGTTGTGATAGATTGCATAGGAATAGATAACAACATAGTTTTTCATATGCATTTGCATTGGAAGGATAATTTTTTCTGCAAGTTTTAAATAAAAGAAAAGTTTTGTTTTTATTTATTTTAAGTATCCTTACAAGGGCATTTGTGAAAAATTGTTGTTTATATGATTCCATTGATAGCAACATTGGAAAATGGATTTGATTCTGTCGTGTGTGGTAGTGTCATAATTTACTAAATAAGGAAAGATTCTTATCACCCAAGTTTCAGTTGGATAGAAACTTGGAATCATGCAAGTTATAGTATGATGAATGAGAATTTTCATCTTTGGAAAATTAAGACTAATTCCTTGTTCAGATGTATATGTGAGTCAAGTGAAGGACTAAGGGATCGAGTACACATTCTTGTGCACTGGTCAAGTCCACCACAAAGTTCGATAAGATTATTCGTTACGATTACTGAAGTTCAGTAAATATGGTTATACTTACAAGTTTAAGTATAATTCTGAAACATTGGAAAAATTTCAGTGTATGGCAGAACGAATGAGAAGAGTCAAATTAGGCAGAAAGATAAAAAGTTTCTCAAATCTAAAAAGATGGGAGAGTACTTTAGTATCATGTTTTATGATCATCTTAATGATTGTGAGACCATATCACAATTCATCCTCTAGGGACATCTTAGTGCATTCTTATGGCTAAGAAGAGGAGTCATGAAATGTTGAAGTTGTTAAATCAAGAAGATGAGTCATACTCCAAGATTGTAACTTGAGTGACATAATCTTGAGAAGGATTATAACACTTGTCAAATGTAAGAGTAAAATGTGTTCTACTCTTGTACATTTGAAATTGGTAAGTTGTGATGTTTTGGATAAAACAAAGACCAACTAAGGTCAATTGTGTGAAGTGTTTGTCTTGATAAGAATCCGCACTATATCTTGAATATTTGTTTTGTCAAGGAATGGTTCTTGGCAAGAGAGTCTTATATGTCAAGAGGACAGTGAGAGTCTAGAAGATCCTGAAAGAGTTTCAAGATCTAATAGAGAATAAAATCTATAGTTTATCACTAGCACGCAACTTGAGGTTTATAACCTATCGTGTTGACATATTCCATTTCTGTGACCATTCCAGTTAAAGTTGGATTTGTATATGAGTTTTGAGAGTTCTCAATCGGTTGCATAACAACTTGGAAGCAATGGCAGTCCCTTGTGCTGCCAGGTGGCAAGAATTTAAGATTGCACAAGTTCAATCCATATGAGTTTGGATTTGTCACTAACCTTGCCTTGTGATTACGGTTTTGACAAATTCACTTCACATACACCATAAAATCTAAGTGTCATAAGGTTTCTCTCCGATTCATGAAAATGATGGTGAGGAAACACTTTCACTAAGGAGATTTTAAGTAGATAGCAATTGTGATATTTGCATTCTCAAAGTCGTTAGTGGAGCGTGTGTGGTTAACCAGCACACTAACATGGACTTGTGAGAAGTGGAAAAGGTCTAAACAATTGAGACTATGATTACGACATCCCTTTTCATAGTTCTGAAATTGTTTAGACACACATGTGTGCTATCTAAGGAAAGGTGTATGATTTTGATAAAGTTTTATCAAAGCATCTCGTATCAGAAATTTGAACTTTGGTAAGAAAGTCAATAAAGTATAGATTTGTAGAAGTCCAACTGATTTCTGAGTACATGTCAAAGCTAGTGGGAGCATAAGTGTTATGCGGATAATCGTCATGTTAGTGGGAGCATGATAATTATGATAAGTGTTGCAAGTTAGCAATGTTAATTATAGAAAAACAAAAGTTCAATTGGGAAAAGTTGTTTTGCTATAATTAAGGGAGAGGAAATTATACTTCATTTCAATTCTAAAAGCTTAGATTGAGATTTTAATCAAATTTAGTCAAGTATATATATGAATGTTATGTTGGAATGGTTCAACATAAGGAACTTCTATATATGGGAACATTATTTGCGTTCTAAAATTCAATTATGATTACGGCATCCCTTTTCATAATCTGAATTGTGAGAACATGGAAAATATAAATAGAAATATTATAGCAAAAGACTGGTCCAGTATCATGTCTTTATGTGAGACATCATGAATAGTGTCCCATATGCTTTGGATATAGGGTCGATTGCATGTGCTATAATATTCATCCTTTCTAAATTTTCCAAATGCTAAGGGCATTAAGAGGGGAAAAGTCTAGAATTGGATATGACTAAAATGATTAAGCAATTGTCGAGGACAATCTAAGGTTTACTAAAGATTGGTTGCTCAGGGACAGTTGGAAGTATGGTGTAAATTTTTGAGAGGACCATATTGACATATTCTGAAAAGAGGAAACTCTTATTCAGAAGTGATAGTCAAAATGAGAATATGGAAATATTCCCATAGGTGGAAGTCATTCATTAAATCTATGTAAGATTGGGAAACTTAATGCAAGAAGGATATTCAAAGCAATGTAGTTTGAATTTGAGACTTTGTTTCCATGGAATGATCTCCATTGGAATACTCTGTAATGACTGTTGACAAGTCTTTGTGACTTTAAGCATAATCATTACAAGAGGATCAGTGCATATAAGTTTAAAATCTAACAAGATTTCGGTAAATGGAAGGAATTTGGAATTCTTGCATTTGCTGTAAGGATTTGGGATTATGAAATGAGAATCATTGGAATTAGGTTCAATCGATCTATTTCACAAAGTAAAAGATCATAGACAAACTTAGTGTGCATACTTGGTGTATGGCATAACTAATGTTTGGACAAACATAGTGTGCATATTTGGTGTATGGCGTGACTATTGTTTGGATAAACATAGTGTGCATGCTTGGAGCATGGCATGACTATTTTTTTGATTCAAGTATAAAGTTGATAATTTGAAACAGTATGCAATGAATAATGTGTAATCAATATGGTGATAAATAAAAGGTGTTCTATTTATATTCATAAGTTTTGAGACCATATTGGATTCGATTACTCTTGTGTTTCACTTTGCATGTTTTGACTTCCAGAATAACTAGGTCGTTCTTCCCGAATGACTAAGTTATTCAAACCATCCACAGTCGATAATACGTTGGAAGTAGGTATTAAGGCAAGACTATCATGAAGCTGGTTTGTAGATGTCCAAGGTAGTGGACATAGCAAGGGTTGCTACAACATTCATGAATGCTCATAAGTTCTGAGTATTGGATTAAACCCACACTCATTTGACTCACTTCATGGATTTTATCACGAGTGATCATGAGACGATAATATCTTATATTCTTCAAACCTAGAGATATGAGTTTTTTCCTATGAGTTGGTTATACATTGATTGTACGAAAACGCATGGTGACTCGATGTTATAAAACGTGCCTTTGTGTATGATTCAACAAGTAGTAGAATAAGCATATGAGTCGAAGTTTATCCATTCCTTTTACCCTTAAAGGGATAAAAGTGATATCTGTAGGCCCCTCGATGATTTAGTGATGACACCCCGAAGTGCTTGGCCAAGCCTAGACTGATTTGATTTGTTCAATTAGTCGGTCATCATAAATCGGAAATCGGAAAACAACAAATGGACAGAGAGAATGATTATTATCCATGTCTCAGTCCATATGATATCCAGAATGGAGGAATATATGACCCCTTATCTAATGGACACATCATTGATTTGTTCAGAGTTCGACAACAGCTTTTAAGAGCTACGATTGCTAGTTGGGTTTTGGAGTCATGCGCAATAATAGTTTTAGACTTATCCAAGTCGGAGACTGTTAGATTGGTGTCTAAGCCCATAACTATAATTGGTATGTACTTGACCCGATTTGGCATGATCCATTTGGGTTGCATGGCATCGAAACAATTTGATAGACAAAATGAGAAAAAAAAGGATACTAGTGATTTATATTAATATATTATAAGTTCTAATATATTAATATGAAATCATATTATTTAATTAGTATTGATCAAGAATTAATTTAGAATTAATCTAGTGATCAAAAGGAACTAATTAAATATGGACTCTTATATATGTGGCGGGCCAAGTTCATTTAGGTCGGGCTAAGCTTTCATGGATAGTCCATGGAGTGTTTAACCCATGGATCCTATGGAAATGAAAGGTCATGGGTGTTAGGGTTTACATGAATGTAACCCTAATCCTCCACACTATATAAAGAGGTTCCTAGTTCATGAAATGTGCACTAGTGTGTATACACAAGAGGGCAAAAACGGATTTGGTGCATGTATCCTTATTCTCTAGTTATTCCAAGGGTTCTTGGTGTTGTGTGAACCATTTGAGGTGTCACACTTGAGGCACTAGGATCTTAAGCTCCATGGAATCAAGCTACTACATCAAAAGGTATGTCATTCTACTAGATTCTTGTAGTATAGTTGCTTCATATTGTGCTAGTTAGGATGAAACCTTGGAATATTAAATATTTGCATGTATAATAGAGAAAACATAGATCCAAGGGTTATAGGGTTGCATGTACACCACAGGAGTGTTAGAATGCTCAAAACCCTTCACATTTATGGATTGAAACAAGCGTCTCGCAGATGGAATCTTTGTTTTGACGAGAAAGTCAAAGAGTTTGGCTTCCTGCGAAGCGAAGATGAATCATGTGTATATGTTAAAGCTAGTGGGAGTATAATTAGCTTCCCCGTATTGTATGTCGATGACATACTACTCACAGGAAACGACATCCCGACCCTGCAGGAGGTTAAGTCCTGGCTTGGGAAGTGTTTCGCTATGAAGGACCTCGGAGAGGCTGCCTATATTTTGGGAATAAGGATAGTGAGAAACAGAAGTAAGAGGCTAATAGGTCTTAGTCAGAAGACTTACTTAGACAAGGTGATAAAGCGTTTTAGCATGGAGAATTCCAAGAAGGGGAGTTACCAATCCAAAGTAATGCCAAGTTGAGTAAGACTCAAAGTCCGAGTATCGAAGTCGAGATAGCAGAGATGAGCCGAGTACCTTACGCTTCCGCAGTTCGCTCGATCATGTATGTTATGACTTGTACTCACCCTGATGTGGCCTTTGCTTCGAGCATGGTTAATATATATCAAGGGAACCCTGGCAGAGCACATTGGGCCGCAGTCAAGAATATTCTTAAGTACCTTCGGAGGACCAAGGAATGGTTTCTAGTCCTCGGTGGGAGTGATGACTTAAGGGTGCGAGGGTATATTGACGCCAGTTTTCAGATAGACAGAGATAATTATCGATCTCAGTCAGGCTGGGTTTTTACCTTAAATGGAGGAGCAGTAACTTGCAAAAGTTCCAAGCAGGAGACTGTAGCTGATTCAACGTGTGAATCAGAATACATAGCAGCTAGTGAAGCGTCAAAGGAGGCAATATGGTTGAAGAACTTCATCGGAGACCTTGGAGTTGTGCCAGCCATAAAGGAGCCTATGGAGATATTCTCTGATAATGAAGGAGCGGTTGCCTTAACCAAGGAACCGAGGGATCATGCCAGATCTCGACATATCGACAGGAGATATCATTTTATTCGACATCGGGTGGAAGAGGGACTCCTCGTAGTGAAGAGGGTATCATCAGAGGATAACCTAACAGATCCCCTTACGAAGGGACTGAGTAGGGTTAAGCACTTGCAGCACGCTAGGAGCATTGGGCTGAAGGACGATATTAGTTTAGATTAGATAGTTTTCGAAACGTGTAATAGATAAATGTAATTGACATTTGATGATTAAATAAATGAGTGTTATTTATAAGTAAAGTTACTGTCTTATGTTGATTGTTTACCTATTGTTTCACTTTGCATGTTTAGACTTCCTGAATAATAAGATTATTCAAAAGTTCCACAGTCGCTCATACTTTGGGAGTAGGTATGAAAGAAGATTGTCATGAATTGGTTTGTAGATTGTCTAAAGTGTATTAGACATAGCAAAAGTTTGCTGCAACGTTCATGAGTGCTTATGAACATGATTTGAGCATTGGATTAGACCCGCACTTGCTGGAATCACTTCATGGAATTTATCTCGAGTGATCGCAAGACGATAATATCATATGGTCTTAAAACCTAGATATATGGTTTATTGTTTGCAAGTTGGTTGTGCATTCATAATGCGTAAACGCATCAGTAACTTGATGTTATAAAACACATTGTTGTGCATGATTTGATGAGTGAATGGTAAATGCATATAAGTCAAAGTTTATCTGTTCCTTTTATCCTAAGAGGGTAAAAGCGATATCAGGGCCCCTCGATGATTTGGATTTACTTATGTGCCGGGCCCGGTCAGGACTGAATTGATGTGTTCAATTAAGTTATTTTTCAGACGAATCAGAGATCGAGAAACAAACTGCTGGACAATAAGTATGACTATGTTCCATGTGATTGTCCGCACGATATATAGAACGGAGGACTATACGATACCTTATCTAAATGACAGGTTACTGATAAGATCAGAGTTCGACAGCGTCTTTGAGAGCTACGATTGCTAATCGGATTGTACTTGCACTGTAGTTACCAGACTTATCCAAGTGGGAGACTGTTGGATTAGTGTCTAAGCTCGTAACTATATTTGGTATGTACTTGACCCGGTTGTGCATGGTCCTTTTGGGTTGCCTTCACCAAAGCAACTTGATAGGATGATTTATGGAGAAAGAGAGGTTATTATGGTTTATTAATATATTATATGAATAATATGTTAAAAGAAAAATCATATAGTTTAATTAATATTAGACAAGAATTAATTAAGAATTAATTCTATGGCTAAAAGACATTAATTAATTAAAGGGGACTAGAACTGTCAATTGTGTGATAGTTGATATTGGGTTGAGAATCCTTATGGATTAGGGCATGGATGAAATTAAGGAGAAGTCCATCTTAATTTCGTCGAAGGAGGCCTCATTCCAGAAGGTTCTCAAGTTACTTAGGGTCTAAGTCATCAAATTACGGTTTTGACTGAAACCATAGAAGCTCAAGTATATAAGGACCTTTATGTAGGGTTTTGAGCATTCTAACACTCCTATGGTGTACATGCAACCCTAGAAACCTTGGATCTATGTTTTATCTACGATACATGCAAAATTGTTTTTCCAAGATTCATAACCTATCTAGCATACATGGGGAACTTTTAAACATAAAAGTTAGTAGGAAATACATACCTTGTAGTAGTTAGGATTCCTTGAAAACATTGTGAGCCTAGCACCTCAAGTGTGATGCCTCAAATGTCTCACACAACACCAAATGCACTTGGAATAACTTAGAGAGAAATGAAGAACACTTAGAAATTGGCTAGTCCTCACTTCTATATCTTAGTCGCCGATTTTGGTGAATACCATGTAGCTTATCCAGTGTGTTACAATTAGGGTTACACCATGTAAACCCTAATTGTCATGAATTTTCATTTCCATGACCCATGGGTTATATAACCACCATGGAGCATCCATGGAGCATCCTATGGGTTTTAGCCCAACTTGATAATCCATGAACCATTAGCCCACTATATAAGTATGGATGATTTACGCAATCAACCCATATATTTAATTAGTCTTCTTTTGATCACTTAATTAATTCCAAATTAATTCTTGATCAATACTAACTAAATAATAATATTAATATATTAGAACTTATAATATATTAATAAACCTTAAGTGTTATTTCTCTCATTTTAGTCTATCCAAATGCATGATGCCATGCAACCCAAATGGACCATGCTTATCGGGTCAAGTACATTCCAGAAATAGTTATGAACTTAGACACCTAATCCAACACCTTAGGGCTAGCAAAATCGGCCACTTGATCCCTTGGAAGCTTGGAGCCGATTTTTGCCTCTCATCCTCTCTCCTTTACATCATTCTCTTGCTTGTGGTGTTTGTGAGCCATTAGAGGTGTTACACTTGTGACACTAAGCTTCTTGAAGATCAAAGGATTCTTGCAAACATTGAAAGGTATCATCTAAACTTGTTTTGTTATAGATTTTGATTTCTATGCATGCTAGATTAGGGTTCCAAGGTCCTTCATAGCGAAACACTTCCCAAGCCAGGACTTAACTTCCTGCAGAGTTGTGATGTTATTTCCTATGAGTAGTATGTCATCCACATACAATACCAAAAAGCTGACTATACTCCCACTAGCCTTGACATATACACAAGATTCATCTTCACCCATCGAAAAGCCAAACTCTTTGACCTTCTCATCGAAGGAAAGATTCCATCTGCGAGGTGCTTGCTTTAATCCATAAATGGATTTCTCAAGCTTACACACTCTATTAGGATACTCTGTACTGACAAAACCCTCTGGCTGACTAATGTAAACATCCTCAGCCAACTTTCCATTAAGGAAAGCGGTTTTCACATCCATTTGCCAAATTTCATAATAATGAAATGCAACAATGGCTAACATAACCCTAATAGACTTAATCTTCGCTACTGGTGCAAAGGTCTCATCATAATCAACTCCCGGAGTTTGAGAAAAGCCCTTTGCAACCAGTCGCGCCTTATAAGTGTGCACATTACCATCCATTCCGGTCTTCTTTTTGAAGATCCACTTGCACCCAACTGTCTTACGACCTGGTACATTGTCAACCAAGTTCCAAACTTGATTGTCATACATGGGTTGTATCTCGCTGTGCATAGCCTCTTTCCATTTAGCAGCCTCAGGGCCTGCCATGGCTTCGGTGTAGCTGTTAAGTTCATCCAGACTTACCAGTGTGCTATCACTGATAAGTGTATCACCTTCCGCAGTAATATGGAAACCATAGTAGTGCTCAGGTGCATTTCTAACTCTCGTGGAATGCCTCAGAGGTACATACTCTTCTGTCGGATCAACAGGAGTTTCCTCCTCAGGTTGATTGCTATGGTTTGAGGTTCCTTCACCACTTGACTATTGAATTTCTTCAAGGTCAATTTGCCTCCCACTATTTTCTTGGCTTATAAATTCTCTGTCCCGAAAGACTCCTCTCCGTGCTACAAAGACCACATTATCACTGGGTCTGTAGAAAAGGTAACCAAAGGATCTCTGTGGGTAGCCGATGAAAATACACCTCTCACTTCGAGGTTCGAGCTTATCATGAGACTCACGCCTCATAAAAGACTCGCAACCCCAAATCTTGATGTGGTCCAGATTGGGAACTTTTCCGGTCCACATCTCATGAGGTGTTTTGGCAACCTTCTTTGTAGGGACTAGATTAAGGATATGGGCAGCAGTCTCTAAGGCATACCCCCAGAATGAGATTGGTAGCAAAGCTCGACTCATCATGGAACGAACCATATCCAACAATGTTCGATTGCGCCTCTCAGCCACACCATTCAACTGCGGTGTCCTGGGAGGTTTCAATTGTGAGATAGTCCCACATTCCTTAAGATAGTCAAGGAACTCTGTACTAAGATACTCACCACCTCGATCGGATCGAAGCATCTTAATGTTCCTGCCCAACTGATTCTCCACTTCCTGTTTGAACTCTTTGAATCTTTCAAAGGTCTCTGACTTATGCTTGATTAAGTAGACATATCCATATCTACTAAAATCATCAGTAAAAGTCACATAGAAGCGGTTAGCATCCCTTGTGGCAGTTCTGAAGGGTCCACACACATTAGTGTGTACAAGATCCAACAAACCTTCACCCCTATCACAAGTACCAGTGAAAGGTGACTATGTCATATTCTCAAGCAAACAAGATACACAACTATCATCTGATTTTAGGTCAAATGACTCCAAGACTCCATCCTTTTACAGTTGACCTATGCGTTTCTTGCTTACATGTCCAAGACGACAATGCCATAATGATGCTTTATCCAAACTAGTGGAAGAATCGATAGACAATACATTATTTCCTAGGTTATCTACAACCGACACAGTTTCATACACACCATCACAAGGTAACGCTTTAAATAAATAACATTATTAAAGAAAGCATTAATACCACCACTATCATTATCAAATGAAAAGGTAAAACCTTGTTTGTACAAACCATGAAAGGAAATAATACTTCTTGCAATTTCAGGCGAATAACAACATTTATTCAAATCTAATGTTAACCCACTACTTAGTAATAAAGAATAAACTCCAATCTTGGTGACATGTGTAACTTTCCTATTTCCCATGATCAAGTTTGTCTTCCCATGCTCCACATTCTCACTTCTTCTTAGTAACTGCAAATCACAACATATGTGAATACCACAACCTGTATCAAGGACCCAAGAATTAGAATTGGGTGAGTTATTAGACAATATAGTGTAAATACCTGCATGGTTGGGTTTTACTTTCCCATCTTTAACATCTTGCTGGTACTTTGGGCAGTTTCGCTTCCAGTGCGACTTTTCATGACAATATAAGCATTCAGCCTCTTTAGGGTTAGCAGAAGGAGTGACGAAACCTTTCTTTGTTCTATATGAAGAGGAGCCATCAAGGGACTTTCCCTTGGTACCCTTAGAAGGGCTCTTCCTCTTCTTTCCTTTGCCTTGCCCGATTGCCAAGATAGGGGCCGCGGTAGGAGTAGGAGTAGTAACAACCGGCTTACCTTTAAGACCACTTTCCGCGGTCTTCAAAAGTCCTTGAAGTTTGCTGAGTGTAATTTCCTCCTTGTTCATGTGGTATGTCATGCAGAATTAATCATAACACGAAGGTAAGGAGTGCAAAATGATATCTATTGCCAACTCCTTTGGGAAGTTCACGTTCAGTTTCAGCAAACGGTCCACATACCTTTGCATTTTCTGCATGTGGCCCGTGATGGGTTCACCATCCTTCATCCTGGTTGTTATCATGGAGGAGATGATCTCATATCGCTCTTGACGAGCACTCTGATGGTAGCGGTCCATCAAATCCTGGTGCATCTCAAAAGGATAGTAGTCCTCATAGGACTTTTGGAGCTCGGCTATCATAGTGGCCAACATGATGCATGCCACTTTGGTAGCATCTCTTTCATGGGCCTGATATTCAGCGACCTCCTCAGGAGTAGCAGTCGGCTCGAGTTCTTTAAGCTCCTTGTCGAGGACATATTCCTTGTCCTCATACCGAGTGACCATTCTGATGTTCCTGATCCAATCCATAAAGTTGGATCCATCAAAGATGACTCTCTCACAAAGGTTCATGAGAGAGAAGGAGCCGGTAGGGTTTGAGCCAGAAGCAGCATTATTGGAAGACATCTGAAAAGAAGAAAGACAAGTTTAGATTAGATATAAAGATAGTCCTTAATAAAACACCCAAATGTAATATTAAGGCTAGGACCCAACACAATATTTTATAACTTAGAAGAGGGATGCCGTAATCCAAGCTATAAAATATTTGAAGGTAGGTGAATGACGATTCACCAAGTTCCACCATGAAAAACGAAATAAATTATTAGGTTTTAATTGGTTTTTGAAACTCCTAGATTCTTTGAAATTCATTGAACTTTTCAATGGCATGTTTCAATCTCGAGTGTGCCCTTCAGGTTTTGTGACTGGGATGCCGAGGATCACAAAACAAGGTGTGAAGTAACCATGCAAATTACTTGGTACCCTCAATATTTACCCCTCAATCGATGTGCCGGTTAACCACACACGCTCCATAAATACTATGATAAATATTAAGTTACCCGTTGCCTACCTTGTTAAGTCCAGGTTAGTGTGCCGGTTAACCACACACGCTCCACTAACGACTTAATCAAAGTACGAAGTGTAATTTCATGGGTTAGCACCTTATTCACATTTTCCTAAAGTAACTAAGATTGGGAATTTATAAAAACATTTAGTTACTTTATTTTTCATCATACTTTTAATGAAGATTTAGAAGTCCTTGTCCTACCCGTTCGGCTAACGACCCTCCACCACTCAAGGAAGCGGTGGGTGAGAGAGGACACCCATTAAGCTGTCATTTTATAGGCAACAACCTTATACCCCCCTTATAGACCGGCTTCGTGAATGAGGCCTACTAACGGTAAAACGACTTGTTCTTATATATATATATATATATATATATATATATATATATATATATATATATATATATATATATTATTAACTTATAATATTATAAAGTATAAGGGTTGAATTTTAACTTTTAAAATTCTAGGGGTTGGAACTAAAGTTTTAAAGTGACCTTACATGTTCCAAAACTTGAGGGCAAGTTTTGTAACTTTCAAAACTTTTCATCTTTCATAACTTATGAGTTAATGGATTAATAAAATGAGAGACTTTTTATTTTATGTAACCTATGTGTTTAATAGTGGACTTTAAAAGAGTGACTTTTGGTAATCCATAACTTGAGGACAAATTATGAATTCTATTAAAACACATAATAATCAAGAATTAAACTAACAAGCAAGTTACAAATAATTCCTATGATCTTCTAAACTCATAAGTTCATGAATGTTCATATCAACAATTTCAAGAATCATAAATAAACCATATAAAACTTGAAATTTTGATAATAGCTATTGAAAATGGATTAGCATAACCATTACACCATCTAAAACAAGTTTTGTAACACCAAAACAGTTTAGGGTAATGTTTCTAGTCCATTTCCAGCAGCAAAACTCAAAAATCTACACTCAGGGGCTCCTACTCGTCGAGTGCAAGAACCTACTCGACGAGTAGGATGAATTTACTCATGGACTCGTCGAGTCCCCCCATGGACTCGGCGAGTTCATGCTGCAGAGTGTAGCAAAAATGAGTTTTTTTCACAATTTTGCATCAAGTATCAAACAAACAAGCCTAGTCTCTGATACCACTGTAGGGTTTTGAGCATTCTAACACTCCTATGGTGTACATGCAACCCTAGAAACCTTGGATCTATGTTTTATCTATGAATCATGCAAAATTGTTTTTCCAAGGTTCATAACCTCTCTAGTATACATGGGGAACTTTTAAACATAAAAGTTAGTAGGAAATACATACGTTGTAGTAGTTAGGATTCCTTGAAAACTTTGTGAGCCTAACACCTCAAGTGTTATGCCTCAAATGTCTCACACAAAACCAAATGCACTTGGAATAACTTAGAGAGAAATGAAGAACACTTAGAAATTGGCTAGCCCTCACTTGTATATCTTAGTGGCCGATTTTGGTGAATACCATGTAGCTTATATAGTGTGTTACAATTAGGGTTACACCATGTAAACCCTAATTGTCATGACTTTTCATTTCCATGACCCATGGGTTCTATAACCACCATGGAGCATCCTATGGGTTTTAGCCCAACTTGATAATCCATGAACCATTAGCCCACTATATAAGTATGGATGATTTACACAATCAGCCCATATATTTAATTAGTCTTCTTTTGATCACTTAATTAATTCCAAATTAATTCTTGATCAATACTAACTAAATAGTACTATTAATATATTAGAACTTATAATATATTAATAAACCTTAAGTGTTATTTCTCTCATTTTAGTCTATCCAAATGCATGATGCCATGCAACCCAAATGGACCATGCTAATCGGGTCAAGTACATTCAAGAAATAGTTATGGACTTAGACACCTAATCCAACACCTTAGGGCTAGCAAAATCGGCCACTTGATCCCTTGGAAGCTTGGAGCTGATTTTTGCCTCTCATCCTCTCTCCTTTACATCATTGTGGTGTTTGTGAGCCATTAGAGGTGTTACACTTGTGACACTAAGCTTCTTGAAGATCAAAGGATTCTTGCAAACATTGAAAGGTATCATCTAAACCTGTTTTGTTATAGATTTTGATTTCTATGTATGCTAGATTAGGGTTTCAAGTCTTGGATGAATTGCATGTACAATAGAGAAGCCTAGATCTAAGCATTATGGTTTTTGTATGAGCACATAGGATTGTTGTTTGGTATAAAACCCATCAAAAAATGCTTAAGAGAAAAACCCAAGTATTTTGTTGCAGCCCAATTAGTGAATGATTAGCCTAAGTGAATTTGTTGGTGTTGGATAAGGTGTCTAATTCCATAACTATATTTGGTATGAACTTGACCCGACCCGGCATGGTCCATTTGGGTTGCACTTCACCTAACAATTTGTATGGATATACTTTTGATAATAAGATGTTTATGATCTATTAATATATTATAAGTTATAATATATTAACATGAAATCATATTATTTAATTAGTATTGATCAAGAATTGATTTTGGAATTAATTTAAAGATCAAAAGAGGCTAATTAAATATGGAGTCTTTCATATATATATGGATTGGGCTAAGATTTATTTAGGATGGACTAAGAGTATATGAAAGTCCATGGATAGTCCGTGGAGCTTTTAACCCATGGATCCTAGGTAAATGAAGAGTCATGGGTATTAGGGTGTAACCCTAATCCTCCATACTATATAAAGAGGGCCTTGGTTCTAGAATTGGCACTAGAGTGTGTGAGAAACAAGGGTGGGCCGATTCTAGCAATCATTATATTCTCCCAAGTATTTTCGAGTTGTTTTGGGTGATTTGTGACACCACTTGAGGCATCAACACTATTGGTGCTAGGCTCTAAAACTCCAAGCAATCAACCACAAAAGAAAGGTATGTTATTCTACTTAAAGTTTTGTATTACGAGTACCTCATAACATGCTAGTTAGGTTGTAAACCTTGGAAATCAAATTTGCATGTATTTTAGAGAAAAAATAGATCCAAGGTTTCTAGGGTTGCATGTACACCATAGGAGTGTTAGTATGCTCAAAACCCAACAGTGGTATCAGAGCCTAGGCTTGTTTTCTTGATACTTGATGCAAACTTGTTGAAAACGCTCAAAAATCTGCTATCTACTGCATGAACTCGCCGGGTCCATGGGGGGACTCGACGAGTCCATGTGATAATTCATCCTACTCGTCGAGTAGGTTCTTGCACTCGACGAGTAGGAGCCCCTGAATGCATATTTTCGAGTTTTGCTTCTGGAAATGGACTAGAAACATTACCCTAAACTGTTTTGGTGTTTTAAAACTTGTTTTAGTTGGTGTAATGCTTATGCTAATCCATTTTCAATGGCTAATATCAAAATTCCATGTTTTATATGTGTTAATATGATTCTTGAAATTTTGATATGAATGTTCATGTTCTTATGAGTTATGGTTAGATCATAGGGATTATTTGCTGAATTGTTTGATGCTTGATTCTTGATCTTAATGGCTAATGATGGAGTCCATAACTTGTCCTCAAGTTATGGATAACCAAAAGTCACTTCTTTAAACTTGTCATTAAAGAATAAGAGGTTACATAAAGTGAAGAGTCTTCACTTTAATGGACCATTAAACTCATAAGTTATGAAATGAAAGGTCTTGAATAGTTTCAATACTTGCCCTCAAGTTTGGAATTTGTAAAGTCTCACACATTAATACTTTAAATTCCAAATTGAACTTTAGAATTTTAAAAGTTTAAAATTCAACCCTTATAGTTCTATAATATTAAAAGTTTAATTATTATATATATGTATAAGAATAAGTCGGTCTTACCGTTAGTAGGCCTCATTCACGAAGCCGGTCTATAAGGGGGGTATAAGGTTGTTGCCTATAAAATGGCAGCTTAATGGGTGTCCACTCTCACCCACCGCTTCCTTGACTGGTGGAGGGTCGTTAGTCAAACGGGTAGGACAGGACCTTAATCCTCTTTAAAAGTATAATGAACTTATAAAGTAACTAAACCTTTATTAATTCCCAATCTTAGTTACTTTAGGAAAATGTGAAATAGGTGCTAACCCACGAAATTACACTTTGTACCATACCAAGTCGTTAGTGGATCGTGTGTGGTTAACCGGCACACTAATAAGGACTAGTAAGAGTGGCAAAGGGTAACTTGATTTTATCATAGATCGGTGGAGCGCGTGTGGTTAACCGACACATCGATTAGGTGATAAAGTTGAGGGTACCAAGTCAATTTGCATGGTTATTCACACCTTGTTTGTGATCCTCGGCATCCCAGTCACGAACTTGAGAGGGCACAATCGAGATTCAAATATGCCATTGAAAGTTCAATGTATCTCAAAAGATCTAGGAATTTCAAATCCAATAAAACTTAATAATCTATTTCATTTTTGTGGTGGAAATTGGTAAATCGTCATTTACCTACCTTCAACTATTTTATAACTTGGATTACCGCATCCTTCTTTCAGTTATAAATAGGTTGTTGGGTCCTAGCCTTAATATTTCATTTGGGTGACTTATTAAGGACTCTTTATCTAATAAAACTTGTCTTTATTTCTTTCAGATGTCTTCCAACACTGCTACTGGCTCAAACCTTACAAGCTCCTTTTCCCTAATGAACTTGTGTGGGAAAGTCACTTTTGATGGTTCCAATTTCAATGAATGGATTAGGAACATCAGAATGATTACTTTCTATGAGGGGAAGGAGTATGTCCTTGACAGAGAACTGAAGGTTGTTGATGAGTCGACCACTACTCCTGAGGAGGTGCTGAGTACATTACCCATGAGAAAGATGCCACTAAGGTGTCTTGCATCATGTTGGTCACAATGACAGCAGAACTCCAGAAATCCTATGAAGATTTCTACCCTTTTGAGATGCACCAAGATCTGATGGATAGGTACCATCAGAGTGCTCATCAGGAGAGGTATGAAATCATTTCCTCCATGATAACAGCAAGGATGAAGGAGGGATAATTCCTCACTGGTCACTTGCAGAAAATGCAAAGGTTCGTGGACCGATTACTGAAGCTTAATGTGGAATTCCCTGAGGACATGTCGATTGACATCATTCTCCATTCCTTACCTCCAAGTTATGATCAGTTTCGTATGACTTATCATATGAACAAGGAGGAAGTCACACTGAGTAAGCTTCAAGGATTTTTAAGGACCGCAAAAGTGGTCTTAAAAGTACATCAACTGTTACTCCTACTCCTACTACTGCCCCTGTTCTGGCAATTGGGCAAGGAAAGGGGAAGAAGAGAAAGACCCCTTCTAAGGGTACCAAGGGAAAGTCTCTTGATTGCTCTTCTTCAAGTGGAACCAAGAAAGGTTCCATTCCTCCTTCTTCAAACCCTAAAGAAGCACAGTGCTTCTACTGCCAGGAAAAGGGGCACTGGAAGCAAAGCTGCCCCAAATACTTGCAGGATGTAAAGGATGAGAAAGTTAAACCCACCCATGCAGATATTTACACTATATTGTCTAATAACTCATTGCGTTCTAACTCTTGGGTACTTGATACAGGTAGTGGTATTCACATTTGTACTGATTTGCAGGGCCTAAGAAGAAGTGAAGAAGTGGAGCACGAGAAGATAAACTTAATCATGGGCAATAGGAAACCATCACCTGTGACCAAGATTGGAGTTTATTCTTTGTTGCTCAATAATGGGTTAACTTTAGATTTGAATAAATGTTGTTACTCGTCAGAAATGGCGAGAAATATTATTTCCTTTCATAGCTTGTACAAGCAAGGATTCACATTTTCATTTGATAATAAAATTGGTGCTATTGATGCTTTTTATAATGATGTGTTTTATTTTAAAGCATTACCTTGTGATGGTGTATATGAAGCTGTGAATGTTGTAGATAATCTAGGAAATAATCTATTGTGTATTGATTCTTCAGATAGTCTAGATAAAGCATCCTTGTCGCATTGTCGTCTTGGACATGTTAACAAGAAGCGCATATGCCAACTCCAAAAGGCTAGAGTTTTGGAATCATTTGACCTAAAATCGGATGATAGTTGCGAGTCATGTTTACTTGGAAAAATGACAAAGTCACCCTTCACTGGTTCATGTGAGAGGGTTGAAGGTTTGTTGGACCTCATACACACAGATGTGTGTGGACCCTTCAAAACAGCCACTAGGGATGCTAATCGCTACTATGTGACTTTTACTGATGATTATAGTAGATATGGATATATCTACTTAATCAAGCATAACTCAGAAACCTTTGATAAGTTGAAAGAGTTGAAGCAGGACGTAGAGAATCAACTGGGCAGGAACATCAAGATGCTGCGATCCGAACGGGGAGGAGAGTATCTTAGTATGGAGTTCCTTGACTATCTTAAGGAATGTGGAATTGTCTCACAATTGACACCTCCTAGGACACCACAGCTGAATAGTATGGCTGAGAGGCGCAATCGAACCTTGTTGGACATGGTTCGTTCTATGATGAGTAGAGCTTCGTTACCAATCTCATTCTGGGGGTATGCCTTAGAGACTGTCGCCCATATCCTTAATGTAGTCCCTACCAAAAAGGTTTCCAAAAAACCTCACGAGATGTGGACTGGGAAAATTCCTAATTTAGACCACATCAAGATTTGGGATTGCAAGGCTTTCGTGAGGCGCGAGTCTCACGACAAGCTCAAACCTCGAAGTGAGAGGTGTATTTTCATCGGCTACCCACAACAATCCTTTGGTTATCTCTTCTACAGACCCAATGAGAATGTGGTCTTTGTAGCTAGAAGAGGAGTCTTGCGTGAGAGAGAGAGAGAGAGAGAGAGAGAGAGTTCATAAGCCAAGGAAACAGTGGGAGGCAAATTGGCCTTGAAGAAATTCAAGAGTCTAGTGGTGAAGGAACCTCAAACCATAGTAATCAACCTGAGGAGGAAACTCCAGTTGATCTAAATGACGAACCCATACCTCTGAGGCGTTCCACGAGAGTTAGGAATGCACCTGAGCATTACTATGGTTTCCATATTTCTGCAGAAGGTGATACACTTATGAGTGATAGTACACTGGTAAGTCTGGATGAACCTAACAGCTACACGGAAGCCATGGCAGGCCCTAAGGCTGCTAAATGGAAAGAGGCTATGGACAGCGAGATACAGTCCATGTATCACAATCAAGTTTGGAACTTGGTTGACAATGTACCAGGTCGTAAGACAGTTGGGTGCAAATGGATCTTCAAGAAGAAGACCGACATGGATGGCAATGTACACACGTATAAGGCGCGACTGGTTGCAAAGGGCTTTTCTCAAACTCTATGAGTTGATTATGATGAGACCTTTTCACCAGTAGCAAAGATTAAGTCTATTAGGGTTATGCTAGCCATTGCTGCATTTCATGATTATGAAATATGGCAAATGGATGTTAAAACCGCTTTCCTTAATGGAAAGTTGGCTGAGGATGTTTACATGAATCAGCCAGAGGGTTTTGTCGATGCTAAATATCCTAATAGGGTGTGTAAGCTTGAGAAATCCATCTATGGATTGAAACAAGCACCTCGCAGACGGAATCTTTGCTTCGATGAGAAAGTCAAAGAGTTTGGTTTTTGGAGGAGTGAGGATGAGTCCTGTGTATATGTTAGGGCTAGTGGGAGTATAGTTAGCTTTTTGGTGTTGTATGTGGATGACATACTACTGATAGGAAATGACATCCCAACCTTGCAGGAGGTTAAGTCCTGGCTTGGGAAGTGTTTCGCTATGAAGGACCTTGGAGAAGCTGCCTATATCCTAGGGATAAGGATACTGAGAGACAGAAGTAAAAGACTAATTGGACTTAGTCAGAGTACCTACTTGGATAAAGTGTTGAAGAGGTTCAACATGGAGAATTCCAAGAAAGGGGAGTTACCGATCCAGCACAATGCCAGACTGAGTAAAACTCAGAGTCCGAGTACAGAGGCTGAGATAGCTGAGATGAGTCGATTACCATATGCTTCCGCTGTTGGGTCGATCATGTATGCTATGACTTGTACTCGTCCTGATGTGGCCTTTGCTTTGAGCATGGTCAGAAGATATCAGGGAAACCCTGGAAAGGCTCATTGGACTGCGGTAAAGAATATTCTCAAGTACCTACGGAGGACTAAGGACTGGGTTCTTACCCTCGGTGGGAGTGATGACTTGAGATAGTAGGGTATAGCGATGCTAGTTTTCAGACTGATAGGGATAATTTCCGCTCTCAGTCAATCTGGGTCTTTACCCTAAATGGAGGAGCAATTACTTGGAAAAGTTCCAAGCAGGAGACAATAGCTGATTCTACTTGTGAATCAGAGTACATAGCAGAAAGTGAAGCGGCAAAAGAGGCGATATGGCTGAAGAACTTCATTGGAGACCTTGGAGTTGTACCAGCTATACGGGAGCCTATGGAGATTTTCTGTGACAGCAATAGTGCGGTTGCCTTAGCCAAGGAACTAAGAGATCATGGCAGATCCAGACACATTGACAGAAAATATCACTTCATAAGACACAAGATAGAAGAAGGACTCCTGGTGGCAAAGAGGGTATCGTCAGAAGAGAATCCTGCAGATCCCCTTACGAAGGGACTGACTAGGGTTAGGCATTTGCAGCATGCAAGAAGCATCGGGCTGAGGGATGATATTAGTTTTAATAATTAGATTTCTGAAACATGTAAAATGTAATTGACATTTGATGAGTAAATAAAAGTTTTTGTTTATTTATGAGTAAAGTGTTACTATCCTATGTTAATCGTTTACTATTGTTTCAATTTTGCATGTTTTGACTTCCTGAATAATTATATTATTCAAAACTGTCCACAGTCGGTCATACGTTGGAAGTAGGTATTGAATTAAGACTGTCATGAATTTGGCTTGTATGATTTTTATAAAGTGCATTAGACATTGCATTGGTTGCTACAACATTCATGGGTACTCATAAGGTCTGAGTATTGGATTAAACCCACGCTCACTTGTATCACTTCATGGAATTTATTTCGAGTGATCGTGAGACGGTAATATTATATATATCTTCAAACCTAGAGATATGAGTTGTTGACAATCAGTTGGTTGTCCATTGATTGTACGAAAACGCATCAGTAACACGATGTCATAAAACGTGCTTTTGTGCATAATTCAACTAGTAGTTAGTACAAGCATATGAGTCGAAGTTTATCTGTTCCTTCTAGCAATAGAAGCGATATCTGGGCCCCTCGATGATTTGGTTTTGGCTTATGTGCCGGGCCCGGTCAGAACCTAATTGATGTGTTCAATTTAGTTCTATGTCAAACAAATCAGAGATCGAGAAACAACTGCTGGACAATAAGTATGACATTGTTCCATGTATTTGTCCGGCTGATATCTTGAGAACAGAGGATTATATGATCACTTATCTAAAATGGCGCTTCATAGTTCAACAAAGTTTTAAAGAGCTACGATTGTTGGTTGTATCCTGAAGTTATACTTGCAACTATAGTTATCAGACTTATCCAAGTGGGAGACTGTTGGATAAGATGTCTAAGTCCATAACTATATTTGGTATGAACTTGACCCGACCCGGCATGATCCATTTGGGTTCCACTTCACCTAACAATTTGTATGGATATACTTTTGAGAATAAGATGTTTATGATCTATTAATATATTATAAGTTATAATATATTAATATGAAATCATATTATTTAATTAGTGTTGATCAAGAATTGATTTTGGAATTAATTTAAAGATCAAAAGTGGCTAATTAAATATGGACTCTTTCATATATATGGATTGGGCTAAGATTTATTTAGGACGACTAAGAGTATATGGAAGTCCATGGATAGTCCATCGAGCTTTTAACCCACGGATCCTAGGTAAATGAAGAGTCATGGGTATTAGGGTGTAACCCTAATCCTCCATACTATATAAAGGGGGCCTTGGTTCTAGGATTGGTACTAGAGTGTGTGAGAAACAAGGGTGGGCTGATTCTAGCAAGCATTATATTCTCTCAAGTATTTCCAAGTTGTTTTGGGTGATTTGTGACACCACTTGAGGTATCCACACTATTGGTGCTAGGCTCTAAAACTCCAAGCAATCAACCACAAAAGAAGGGTATGTTATTCTACTTAAAGTTTTGTATTACAAGTACCCCATAACATGCTAGTTAGGTTGTAAACCTTGGAAATCAAATTTGCATGTATTTTAGAGAAAACATAGATCCAAGGTTTCTAGGGTTGCATGTACACCATAGGAGTGTTAGTATGCTCAAAACCCAATAGTTGGAGCCCAAGGTAAATCAATGTTGGAGCCCAAATACAAGACTGCATCCCATTTCCTAGGAAAAGCCCAATTGTTATTTTTATTTGAGTGTATTAGGGTTAGGCACCCATACCTGGCCGACATTCACTTTCTCAATCTGGAAGGGAGACAAAAAGGATATGTCGATTGGAGATGTTCTACTTCTTCTTCATTTTCATTTTTTTATTAAGGAAAAACGGATGATCCCTCTGCTTTCTTATTATCGCGGTTGTTGTGATGCCAAGAAAAGAAGTTATCGGCGGCTGAAGATGGTGGTTCCACTGTCGAAGTTCGCAGCAGTGAGCTCTCCAGAAGCGTTGTTCTTACATGTCGTTAACGCTGTGGATGGACGGTGATTGGAGGTTGTCCGGCAGCTACGATGACATAGATTGGGGCTCTTCGTGGTGCAGAGGAAGCGGACAGAGACCGGTGGTGCTATCATCCCTTTAGGCGGTGACAAATCGAGAAAACGGGAGGGTCAGCGATCGTTGTAGCGTTGGAGCAGCGGTGGTTTGGTTTCACTACCAGCGACTGGACATGGTCCGGATGTGTTTGTTATTTGCGTCGAGTCAGCTGTCAGCAAGCCTGGGACGAAGGATGGCAAGTTGAAACGGTATGCGATGTTAAACTCGTGATTTTGAGGAAAGGGATAGACACTTGATTCTCGTATGGTCGGGGAATGGCCTGGTGGGGAGCAACGACTTCACAGTCAACAAGGAGCTCTCGGGTCATCGTTGGAGTCATTCAACGATGACCGATGGTATGAGGGTGATGACATCTGGCAATGAGACTGTTGTGGTCACCCGGTGGTCCATCGACGGGGATACGTCCGACTTCCAAGGAAGAGTTGGACCAAGCGGTCCCACTTAAGTCTCGTTTTTTTTTCTTTCTGCCAGCTGTTGATTTTGTGAGTGGCCCATGTGGGATCTCTTTTTTTTTTTCATTTCAATGCAGAAGAGTACAAGTCCCATCTCTTCTGTGGTCACCCGGTGGCCCATCGACGGGGATACGTCCAACTTCCAAGGAAGAGCTGGACCAAGCGGTCCCACTTAAGTCTCGTTTTTTTTTCTTTCTGCCAACTGTTGATTTTGTGTGTGACCCATGTGGGATCTTTTTTTTTTGTCATTTCAATGTAGAAGAGTACAAGTCCCATCTCCTCTCCCCCTCCTTTTTTTTGTATTTGGTGAGGCACAAATACCCTATTCTTGTAGTAATAATTTTGTGTATACATCTTTATTGACATATCACTATTTTTATACCACCTTTTTTTTACATTAAAAATTTTCACATAATGAACTGTAAACATTTAAAAATAACTGTAGTGGGTGTGTAAAAATTTGAGGTCAAATCGGCTTTATTTTGATGAAAATGTTAACTATTTTTGGAAATCTGACGGGATGTACAAACATCATAGCTGAGTTTACAAGCAAATGTGTCAAAAAGTGGAATAGTGCATAGAGGAACATCAACTAAAAAGAATATTTGGTAATATAAACTGATAAGAGGTTAAAATATCTTTTTTTTTTCTCTTATTTTCTTTCTTTTGAAAATGCCGTATGAATGAGAGAAAAAGCACCCAACTCCATGCTTATAACACATTTCTCTTTTATTTGAAATTTCTTTACTAAATAGTAAACTATAAATGGATAAGGTAAATTATTAAGGTAAAATATCCAGATATGATTTTGAAATAATCTTTTTTTTTGTTAGATGTCCAAGCATAACCAGGTTGTACATACGAAATCATCAATTAAAATGTACTTGCTAATAATATAAACTGAAAAAGAGGGTAAGAACCCTTTATGAAACTTCTTTTCTTCTCAAAATTGGACAAAACCACCAAAAATGAGCAAAAACAGACCTGGTAAATTTTGCCAACATATACAGGAAAATAACCATGCGAAAGAGGGTTTTATGATAATCTATGAAGGTAAAAAGTAAATTCTCATAAAAATTTCTTTTGTTTCCAAACTTTCTGCAGTAACACAAACAACTTGAATAAAGTTATACATAGAGAATCATGAACTAAATAAATTTTCGAAAAATATATGAACCGAAAATGTGGTGGAAACCCAGGAAAAACTTCTTTCTCTTTTTTTTAAACTTCTAAAAAAGAACACCAAGTAGACAACAAAAATTTTCTGTTCTTCTCAAACTCACAGAAAAAACCCTCAAGATATAAATAAAAAACGGAATTTGATGAGATTTTATTCTCAAAAAACTTTTTTCCTCTTCAACTTGCTCAAGAAGACATCAAAACATGAACAAGAGACATATCTGAAAATTTTTCGTTTTCATTCTCTAAGTTTTTGAAGAAAACACTAAATAGAGAGCTTTAAAGAAGTCTTGCAAAGAAAATAAAAAACTGAAGGTGAGTTCTTTATAACATAAATTGAAAATAAAGTAAATATTTACCAAAAAGTTCATCAACTCTCAAGTTGCTTGGATAAAACACCAAAATATGAACAAAGATGGAGAAAAACTCGTAAGAACCTCCTTTCTCCCCGAAAATACAAGTAAAAACAGGTATGAGTTGGTGTTTTAAAACTTGAGGGATGATTAAGTAAACAAAAAACGTTCAGATGTATAGATCTGAGCTAAAAACGAAGTAGATTTATAGATCTGAACAAAAAACACATTAGATCGAGAGATATGAAAGATAGCTAATCGGATCTGAATGGATCTTGGCTAGAGCCAAGCGGATTTGAAAAAATGATGGCAGGGATGAACAGATCTACGCAAACCTGAGCTGGAACGCAACAGATCTGAATAGATCTAGGCAAGAACGAGCTTGAAACCAAGCGAGATGGTGGCTGCTCGTTCAAGTCCGGGATGACACCAAATGTCGTGACTTCGGCTTCGACCACCTGCTCTGAGGACGTGCTTCTATGCCGGAGAGGATCTGCGAGGCCACAACAGACAAGGCCGTTAGAGCCGCGACATGGACTGTGCCCCAGGAGCAGACTCCGACGATCAAATTAGACCAGCTGGTAAATCTGAGATGGTTCTCCTTAGCTGGAGAGAACCATCTTGGTGCTGCTGGTGGTGTATGGTGGTTGATGGCGGCAGGTGGCGGCTGAGCCACCTAGCCATAGTATAGTGTGGCGGCTGAGCCAAGGGGAGAAGTCCCCCCTCATGGAGGAGATACTGTTCACTTTATACGGGACAATTAGGTCAAGGGTAATTAGGTCAGGCCTTGGGCCAGCCCAATTCAGGCCCAACTAGCAAGGAGCTGGACAAGACTGCCCTGAGGCGCCGGGCGAGGCTGGCGGGCACGCACCGGGTAAGGCTGGCGGGCGCGCATCATGAAAGGCTGGAAAGGGAGCGCTAGGTCGGGCCGACAGAGAGTCCTATGCAAGGCTGGGAAGGGAGTCCCCAACAAGGCTGAAAAGGAGCGCCAGATAAGGGAGTCCCCAGCAAGGCTGGAAAGGGAGCACCAGGCAAGGGAGTCCCCAACAAGGCTAGCAAGGGAGCGCCAGACAAGGGAGTCCCCAACAAGGCTGGAAAGGGAGCCCCAGGAAAAGGAGTACCCACAGCCTCGCCGCGTATCCCTCAGCACCTCTGATGCCTGGTTCTCGACAACGGTCTTGTTGCGCAACCCCCACCTATAGCCTCGTCGCTTATCCCCCAGCGTATCTATGGCCTGGATTTTTTGGCAATAGCCTCGCTGCGCAACCCCTATTAGCAACCTAATCGCCCAGCTCCCGGAACCTCAGCCACCTATATTACGGTCAACAACCTTACGACTTATCAATTTTACAACATCCATTTCATACAAGAATCTTGCTACTTTTTATTAAACCAACAACTTTGTCGTGTATTGTTATAGCTACCCTGCCTTATTCACCATAGTCTGATCCGACTACCTACGCTACCCACATCAGACTGGGGGAATTTAGCTAGGTGTAGCCCAAGCAAGAAACACCTTCTGGACAGTTATTAATGCTCATGCAAAGTAGACTATGTAGATTGTTATCGGTGACATTCCATCAGTGCATGACTACAACAACATTCGTGTCGAATAACAGACTTAGAGACTGTATGGCGAGCTTACGCCTCTTAGCTACCTTGGCCCGACGCCTTATCGACATGATTGTCGCATACCAGCCCCGCTCTGCAAAACATCATCAGCAACCTCGCTCTACATGATCACATCAATAGTACGTTGCATCTCAGCAACCGGATCGTACTCCTAACAAGGAAAGATCATTCAGTCAGCCCATGATTGGCTCATTGCGCATCACCACGGCTCTCATGGGCGAGGTTCGGTCGTTCTCCTTGTTATTTGATGCATTGGTGCTTTGTCTAGTCTGATCCGATTGTCAGCAATCCAATCACATCAGACTAGGGGGACTTGATGACACATGGTTTATATGATTGAGTCCAGTCTAATGTCATTGGCCACGTACCAATAACATCGGACTGGGGGACTTGATGATATATGGTTCATTAGCATGGCCTAGACAGCTCTAGCGTGCCAGTCTTGCTTGGTGCTCCCTTGCCAAACTTGCTGGGGACTCCCTTGCCAGCCTTGCCTGGCGCTCCCTTGCCAGCCTTGCTGGGGACTCTCCCACCGTCCCGGCCTGGTGCTCCCTTGCCAACCTTTCCTGGTGCACGCCCGCCAGCCTTGCCCAGCGCCTTCGGGCGGCCTCGCCCAGATCCTTACTAGTTGGGCCTGAATTGGGTTGGCCCAAGGCCTGGCCTAATTCCCCTTGACCTAATTGTCCCCTACATAGTGAACAATATCTCCTCCATGAACGAGGATCTCTCCCCAGCGGCTCAGCCGCTGCCCAAGATTTTGGCCGGGTGGCTCAGCCGCCACGCTCCGCCGTCAACCACCCTACACTACCCCCAACACCAGCAGCAAGATGGTTCTCTCTAGCTAAAGAGAATCGTCTCAGATCTACCAGATGATCTAACTTGATCGTCAGAGCCTGCTCCCAGGGCACAGTCCCTGGGGCTGCTTTAACGGCCTTGTCTGTTGTGACCTCACAGATCCTCTTCGGCGTGGAAGCACACTCTTAGAGCAGGTGGTCGGAGCCGAAGTCGCATCAATAACAATTATTCCCTTGTAGATATTGAAGCTTGAGAACTTAGTGTCACATGTGTAACACCTCTAATGGCTCACAAACACACAACGCAAGAGAATGATATGAGAGAGGAGATCAAAATTTCGGCTTCTTATTCTTCAAAACAATGGCTGAAATTCTTAGGGCTTAGAACCCTTTATATAGTGCACGAAGGATGCTATGTGATGATATATGGTCCATTGGCATGGCCTAGACTGCTCTAGCTCGCCAGCCTGGCCTGGTGCGCTCCTGCCAGCCCTGCCTGGCGTTCCCTTGCGAGCCTTGCTAGAGACTCCCTTGCCAGCCCTGCTGGGAACCCTCCTGCCGGCTCGGCCAGGCGTTCCCTCGCCTGGCACTCCCTTGCCATCCTCTCCTGGTGCGCGCCCACCAGCCCTGCCTGGGGCGCGCCCGCCAGCCCCGCCCGGCGCCTCCGGGCGGCCTTGCCCAGCTCCTTGCTAGTTGGGCCTGAATTGGGCTGGCCCAAGGCCTGACCTAATTGTCCCCTATATAATGAACAGTACCTCCTCCATGGAGGGGGATCCTTCCCCTTGGCTCAGCCGCCACTATACTCCGGCAGGGTGGCTCAGCCGCCACCCGCCGCCATACACCACCACTAGCACCAAGATGGTTCCCTCCAGCTATGGAGAACCATCTAAGATCTTCTAGCTGATCTAACTTGACCGTCGGAGCCCGCTCCCGGGGCACAGTCCCTGGGGCGGTTCTAACGGGTTTGCACTGTGATGTCAGATCTCCGCCGCAGCAGAAGACCAGAAGATCTGCCGGAGGTCGATGTCGCATCATTTGGCGCCATCCCAGACTCGAACGAGCAGCTATCATCTCGTTCTTGCCTAGATCTGTTCAGATCTGTTGCATTTCAGCTCAGGTTTGCTCAGATCTGTTCATATGTAACATCTTTTGTTCAGATCCGTTGGGGCTTACCAAGATCTGTCCAAATCTGATTATCCACTCCTCAGATCTCTTGATCTGATGTGTTCTATCGTTCAGATCTCCTGATCTGCTTAGTGTTTTTGTTCAGATCTATGGATCTATTTCGTTTTAAGACTAGATCTTTGGATCTACATTAGTTTTTGTTCATTCAAGCATTTTTCGAGTTTACAAGGATATTTCAGACCAGTTTCGTCTTTCTTTTCAGTGACCCATTTAGCAAGTTGGGGAGAAAAGAAATTTTTATAAGTTTATCCTTTTTTCAAGTTCATATTATTAGAAAATCGTTTTTTAGTTAAGATTTTCTATGAATAACTTTATTCCCTGCAACATCTACTTGTAAACAAATCTGGGATGGTTGTTCATTTCAAAAAAAAAAATCGAATTCTTTCCCGTTGTTCATATGTTTGGTGTTTATCTTCAAAAGCTTAGAAAAGGAAACAATAATTTTTCAGATCTGTTTGTTGTTCAAATTTTGATAGCTTGTTGAACAAGCTGTAAACAAAAAAAAGGGGAGGGGTTTATGAGAAGAAACCTCATCAGATCCGTTTTTGTTTACATCTTGGGGCTTTTTCAGAAAGTTAGAGAAGAAAAGAAGTTTTCCATGAGTTTTAACCCATCTTTTGTTCATACACATCTGGAAATTCTTCTCTAGCTGTGCATTTCCATGTACATTCTTACCCACTGTAATAATTATTTGTACATACAGCCATATGGCTTGTACATTTTACAAAACCTTCAGAAAAAAAAGTTGTATATTCAATGGTATATATATTCAATGCTGATTCCCTTTCACATCATATAAAAAAAAGCAAATACAACAGCTGTATTTGCTTGTTGTCCTTTCATAGCCGACCAAAAAGGAAAAAAAGGGAGGAAATGGTGTATACAGTATACACTATAGGACAGAAGCCAAAAAACCACAGCTGGCCTCCACGTGATGCTATCCTTCAGAGGCGTATGGGCCCCACTCAGTCAAAGGAGCTGGCAGAAAAGTCAAAAGGTGGGTCCACATAGTCACCAAACACTACTACCGTCGACCACCTGTCGACCGTCGGAAACAAAAGTAGCAACCGAAAGAATCTTCGACCCTGCTTTCTCGACCTTTCAATGCCAGTCGGAACTACACTACCGGTTACCATCGGGTACTTCAGGCTCCGGCAAGTGGGACCTAGGCACAATCCCCAGTGACGAACTCTAATGCCAATCGCAACCTTCGTATCCCCGCTTCATCACCGGGCGCTAGCTGCCACTCTGGCACCTGTTCCTCGACCATTATGGTCGACTGGAACCGAAGCAGCACCAGTCACTACCTGATTCATTCCGAGGATCAACATCACCGGCGACCAGACCACCCGACGACCCCCACTAGCAATGGTTTTTGATATTGACAACCACCTGCAACTGTCGGACTACATCCCATCACCGACTGCCTTCAACCTAACAACCCAACGATCGCTTACCCTTCACCATAGCGGTTACCATACCACCGGAATCCATCGATGAACAACCCTCTCGCCCTCATCGTTTTCAGTGTCGGCGACTCAGCAAGAAGAGAATGAGGAGGAAAAGGATTGGTGCTTAAATTCGTTCCACACGCGAAAAGGAAAAGTGAAAATGAAGAAGTAGAACGTCTCCGGTCGATCCCAGGACCAGACGACCACCTCCAGAGCCAAGCACCTCCAGCCGACCCCGCGTCGCCATCAGAACTCGATGCTCCGATCTTCCTCCACAGGCGACATAGATCGTTAGTCGTCGGTCCTTTTTTCTTCGCCTGAACGACCTTAGGAAGGGTATTGAGAATGGGATGGGGGCGGCTGTAAAAAAGAAAAAAAGAAAAAAAGTCAAACACACTTGACACCATGGAATGTTCAAACGGACGTTGAGACACAAAATAGAATTTGGGCCTACAGCTCCAAAACCCTAAGAGGCTGCTATAACAATCAATTTGGGCTTCTCACAAATTATAATTGGCTACTGTTTCTCATTTTGGACTCATAAGCTACAAATGGGTTGAGTAATTTATTGACATTTTAATTAGGCTGTCTCAGCAAGCAGCAAATGGCCCAATTTTTCCTGCATAAGTAAAGTAACCTATTTGCCAATGCCCAAGTGTTGCGATCTCGTCCAATAAACCTGATTCTAGAAAATGCACGACAACTTGGACTACCCAACATGTTTAAAAAAAAAAAGAATGAAAAAGTAATTGGGCTAGTAATTTCCAAATGGGCTCTTGAATTTATTTTAACAATGTGGGCTTCCCTACATCAAATTTTCATCTTATTGGGCCCATTCTAGCAAGAGAAAAATCAACAACTCAACGCCATGTGCTCCAATCCAGTCAAGCTAAATCTGATTCTATAAGATGAGATCTGGCCATCTCAATGTTTTCAAGGAAAAAAGGAGGGAGAAGAGTAGTACGCTACTACTACTAGTGAATCATTTCGAAATAGCAATCAACAACTGCGTTGTGCGGCTATCAGCAGTCGTGTTGACCAATCCTGGGAAGTCTTGCTAATCAGCTTTCACCATTCATGTTAACCGGCCCCCGCTAGTCTTACTTCCCAGCTCTTAGTAGTCGCGCAGCTCGACCTTCAGTAGCGACACGACCTAGCTCAGCAGCCACAAAGCCCAATCATCAGCAGCTACTTTGTCTGGCTCCCAGCAGTCGCGCTGCTTAGCTCTCGCCAGCTGTGCTACCCAGTTTTGGTTAGTACTTGGATCGCCTAGCTCTTTCCAGCAGCTATGTATCTCAGCTTTCAGCGGCTATACATCCATCTTTCCCTTTCTTCGCCTCCTCTAAGAAAAATGGAGGGGGGGGGGGTGGGGGTGGGGGGGGGGGGGTTTGCATGACACTATGCAGAAGTTATTTTTATTATGAAGGAACAGAGTTAAAGTACATGAAGAGATAATGCTATGCATACAGTGCACTCGGGGTGACATTAATATTCTAGAACGAAAGAGCAGCCTCATGGTTCAACCCTCGGTAGTCTCGTTGCCCAGCTTTCGGTGGTCGCGCTGCTCACCTATCGCTAGCAGCTCGCTCCCCGGGCCTCAGCGGCCCTGCTGACCAGTTCCTGACAGCAGTTTCGCTATGCACCTCCTAATAGCAGCTACACTATCAAGCTCTAAGTAGCACCGCCACGTAGCTCTCCGCAAACAGTCAAGGAACCGAGACATCATTTATTAGTATGACTAGCGATGCAGCAAAGCATCAGGTACCATTCCGCTTTAACTCAGACTGATCACACGAGCTAGATACATAGATTGTAGGGCGCTACGCCCAATCATGCGAGGTTCAGTACCCTCGCCTCGAGTCGTCTGGCTTCTCAGCCCGACTCCGTTATAGCGGCAAGATCCGCATGCGAGGTTCAATATCCTCGCCTCGAGTCGTCTGGCTTCTCAGCCCGACTCCATTATAGCGGCAAGCTCCGCATGCGAGGTTCAGTACCCTCGCTTCGAGTCGTCTGGCTTCTCAGCCCGACTCCGTTATAGCGGCAAGCTCCGCATGCGAGGTTCAGTATCCTCGCCTCGAGTCATCTGGCTTCTCAGCCCGACTCCATTATAGCGGCAAGCTCCGCATGCGAGGTTCAGTACCCTCGCCTCGAGTCGTCTGGCTTCCCAGCCCGACTCCATTATAGCGGCAAGCTCCGCATGCGAGGTTCAGCACCCTCACCTTGACTCGTCTGGCTTCCCAGCCCGACTCCATTATAGCGGCAAGCTCCGCATGCGAGGTTCAACACCCTCGCCTTGACTCGTTTGGCTTCCCAGCCTGGCTCCGTTATAGCGGTAAGCTCCGCATGCGAGGTTCAGTACCCTCGCCTCGAGTCGCCTGGCTTCTCAGCCCGACTCCATTATAGCGGCAAGCTCTGCATGCGAGGTTCAGTACCTTTGCCTCGAGTCGCCTGGCTTCTCAGCCCGACTCCAGTATAGCAACATGCCCCGACCATTCCACGCGATGCTCTCTCACATGATCTATCTACGATCACTAGCAGCCAAGCCCGATCCATTCCGCACGATGCTCTCCCGCGTAACACCTCCATGATCATTGGATGCTAAGCCCAAGCTATTCTCCTAGGTCGCGCATCATAAGTCGTGCATCACAAGCTTCTTCCACACCATGATCTTGGTGCTTCCTCTCTCACAGTCATCATGATTCTCTTGTGCTCGGACGATCGATGAAGTGTTATCCACATTACAACCTGCTATAGAGAGGATACTCTCCAGCAAGAAGGTCATCCCGACAGCGGCCCTGCTACCTACGACCCCACAACACCTATGTTTCCTGGCTCTCAGAAACAGTCCTGCTGCGTAACCCTACCTGTAGCCTCGCCGCTTACCCCACGACATCTCTGTTTCCTGGCTCTCGAAAATAGTCCTGCTGCGTAACCCTACCTGTAGCCTCGCCGCTTACCCCACGACATCTCTGTTTCCTGGCTCTCGGAAACAGTCCTGCCGCGTAACCCTACCTGTAGTCTCGCCGCATACCCCACGGCATCTCTGTTTCCTGGCTCTCGAAAATGGTCTCGCTGTGCAACCCTACCTGTAGCCTCGTCGCGTACCCCACAACACCTCTGTTTCCTGGCTCTCGGAAACGGTCTTGCTATGCAACCCCAACCTATATCCTCACTGCCTATCCCTCAACAATTCTATTGTCTGGCTATCGGCAATAGTCCCACTGCGTGACCCCCGCTAGCAACCTAATCGCACAGCTCTCGGAATATCTACCAGTTATATTATGGTCAACAACCTTACGGTTTACTGGTTTGACAACATAGTCTGATGCGGCTACCTACGCTACCCACATCAGACTGGGGGGGAATCCAGCTAGGTGTAGCCCAAGCAAGAAATACCTTCAAGGTGGTTATTAATGCGGACGATGTAGAAAGATATCGGTGACATCCCATCTCGCATGGCTACCACAACAATCACGTCGGATAACAGTCTCAGGGACTGAATGGCAAGCTTACGCTTCTTAGCTACCCCGCCCCGACATTCCATCGACATCAGTGTCGTGTAACACTCTTTAGCAGCCTCGAACCGCATGATCGCAACAATAGTTACGTTGCATCTCACCGACCGGCTCACACTCCTCTCAACGAAGGAGTATCAAGTCAACTCAAGCAGTACTTGGCTCATCGCATAGCCCCACGGCTCTCGTGGGCGAGGTTCGGTCATTTTCTCTATTATTTAAATGCTTTGGTACTTTATCTAGTCCGATCCGATTGTCAGCAACCCAATCGCATCAGACTAGGGGGACTTGACGACGCACAGTTTATATGACTAGTTCCAGTCCGATGTCATTGGCCGCGTACCAATAACACCAGACTGGGGGGACTTGATGATATATGGTCCATTGGCATGGCCTAGACTGCTCTAGCGCGCCAGCCTGGCCTGGTGCGCTCCTGCCAGCCCTGCCTGGCGTTCCCTTGCGAGCCTTGCTAGAGACTCCCTTGCCAGCCCTGCTGGGGACTCTCCTGCCGGCTCGGCCAGGCGCTCCCTCGCCTGGCACTCCCTTGCCAGCCCTGCTGGGAACTCTCCTGCCGGCTCGGCCAGGCGCTCCCTCGCCTGGTACTCCCTTGCCATCCTCTCCTGGTGCGCGCCCGCCAGCCCTGCCTGGGGCGCGCCCGCCAGCCCCGCCCGACTGCTCCGGGCGGCCTTGCCCAGCTCCTTGCTAGTTGGGCCTGAATTGGGCTGGCCCAAGCCCTGACCTAATTGTCCCCTATATAATGAACAGTACCTCCTCCATGGAGGAGGATCCTTCCCCATGGCTCAGCCGCCACTATACTCCGGCAGGGTGGCTCAGCCGCCACCCGCCGCCATACACCACCACTAGCACCAAGATGGTTCCCTCCAGCTATGGAGAACCATCTCAGATCTTCTAGCTGATCTAACTTGACCGTCGGAGCCCGCTCCCGGGGCACAGTCCCTGGGGCGGCTCTAACGGGTTTGCACTGTGATGTCAGATCTCCGCCGCAGCAGAAGACCAGAAGATCCGCCGGAGGTCGATGTCGCATCACTATGGATAACCCTAATTGGAATAAAATATCATTATCTCAAATATGGTAATTATCCACCTCCTTTGATTATTCATATATGATAAGATATTCTAGAAACTCTAGAATAATCTTATACATATACATCAATTTTCATCCACCACCTTCCCAAGGAAGGTTCTGGAGTCTTTTGCTCAACTATTGAACAATTGCACTTTTAGTCCCTACACTTTCAATTAATTCCTTTAATCCCAAAATTAATTCCAAATTAATTGCTGATTAAATATTAATTAATAATATGATTACAAATTAATATATTATTTCCATAACATATTAATAAATCATTTATTCCAATTTATTAATCAAATTAATAAATTCTTCCTCTTCCTCAATTAATCATCATGTCTAGTTGCAAGTGTGAAGGCAACCCAACAGGACCATGCCACTATCAATTCAAGTACATACCAATTATAGTTATGGTCTTAGACACCTAATCCAACAGTCTCCCTCTTAGATAAGTCTAATAACTATAGTTGCAAGTATGAATTCAAAAAATTGACAAGGAATCGTAGCTCTCAAAGCTTTTGTCGAACTCTGACCGAGTCAGTTGTGTGTCCTAAGATAAGTGATCAAATACTCCTCCGTTCTACAAGATATCGTATAGACATGAGACATGGATTATAATCATTCTATTTATCCAATATTTGTTTCCCGATTTCCGATTTATGACGACTGATAACAGACTACTAATTGAACACATCAATTCAGTCCAGGCTTGGCCAAGCGCTTTCGACGTCATCATCAAATCATTGAGGGGCCCACAGATATCACTTTTCCCGTTAAGTTAAAAGGAACGAATTAACTTCGACTTATATGCTTTCACTATTTACTTATCAAATGACACACAACAATACGTTTTATAACATCAAGTTACTGATGCGTTTACGTATTATCAATGCACGACTGACTTGTAAACAACAACTTATATATCTCCGTTTCAAGAATATAAGATATTATCGTCTCAAAATTACTCGTGACAAAATCCATGAAGTAATTCTATGAGCGTGGGTTTATCCAATACTTAAAATCCCCATTTTCAAGTACTCATGAACATTGCAGCAAAACCATTGCTATGTCTAATCCCCATAGACAATCTACAATTCAATTCATGACAGTCTTAATTTGCTACTTACTTCCAAAAGTACAATCGACTGTGGAGTTTTGAATAATCCAATTATTCGGAAAGTAAAACATGCAAAGTGAAACACAATAATAACGTAGTTAAATATGGTCTCAAAACTATTGAATATAAATAAAACTCTTATTATTTAATCACCATATGTCACACCCCGAACCACACGGCGGAAACATCCGGGGGATTGTGCGTGACTTCATCTTGTAGTATCATCACAATGCATATAATTGAAACAAGACAACACCATCATCATACATATCAAAGTACAACCAACATTGTTTACATCAAGTATAGTATCATAAATTACATGCCAAAATATTCAATGTATGATGATAACAAAATATGACAAATCCACATGTTCTTGTAGACCGTTCCACTTAACGATTCCTTGAGAATACAAGTTATTTTGAAAATGTCAACATATATAATGTTGGTGAGTTCATAAGCATGTTTGAATGAAAAATTTTGTATTGTTCGTAAAACGCCAGAAAATCCGATATTTTCTGAAAAATGGTTTGAAAGTGATGTGTCAAATCAAGTACAAATGCATGTGTGTTTTCTGTTTTTTTTGGAATGTATATAAAAATGTAATCCGGAGAAATTCGGTAATTTTTCTGTTGTAAGTAGAAGGTATTGTTTAACTGTATGTTTCCCCAGAAAATCCTATATTTTCTGTTTATAAAAGTGTCGTGTTCTCAAACCCTGAGACCAAAATCAGTGTATGCATGTTTTCGTCTCGACAAGGTTTTATAAGTATTCCGTAAAATTATGATGGAGATGATCTCTATGTGAGCCGTTTTAACCATACTTGATTATGACAAATTCGCCTGTCGTGGCGCTTTCATGCGCCGACTTGTTTAAGGTAAGGTTTGTCACCCTAGACTGGCCTAGTCTAACTGTAGCGAACAGCTCAGGTGTGGGGTGTCACCCCGTATAGATCTATACACAAAAATCTCGCTCTCCCTCCAGGAGACTCTGGTTATAACTACAGGCTACGATTGTACACTCTAAAGGTGTCAACCGACATGTCTCACTAGCATCCTTATCTGAGTTTACGTGAATATTGTATTATGTTATAGATAATGTTTCCGTGTACCTTTTATGTTTGAAAAGTCCAACGAGTATGTACATAAATGTACGAGGCCCAACAGGCATGTAGAAGGACCAATAAGGCCCAATAAACATGTGATGTATAGTCCAGGCCCAATAAGCATGTAAATGGACCACTAAGACCCAATAAACATGTAATGTATAATCCAGGCCCAATAAGCATGTAAATGGACCACTAAGGCCCAATAAACATGTAATGTATAATCCAGGCCCAATAAGCATGTAAATGGACCACTAAGGCCCAATAAACATGTAATGTATAATCCATGCCCAATAAGCATGTAAATGGACCACTAAGGCCCAATAAACATGTAATCGATGAATTTAGTTCGTTTGTTATTACATTCTTTGTCTAAGCTTGATTGTTTTCTAAAATGGCATAAAAAGTCCACTTTGTGTAATGATGACAGTTTTGGCCTATTAAGCTGAAAATTTATAATTTAGGCATATTTTTGATGAAATTGACACTTTAGGTCCTTCAAGACCATAAATTTACCCTTTTGGGCTCATTTCAAATAAAATGACATTTTTAGTTCACTTTGGTTAAAAATAACATTTTTGGCCCATTATCATAAAAATTGACATCTTCGGCCCATTTATATATAAATTGATGTTTTCGGCCCATCATTAGTAAAATTTACATTTTTGCCCTATTTATATGTATAATTTACGTTTTCATCCCATTTTTGATAAAAATGACATTTTCGGCCCAATTTTTGTGAAAATAACATTTTAGGCCCAAATCCAAATAAAGTGACATTTTCAGCCCATGAAACCGTAAATTTACATTTTTGGCTCAAATTTGTCTAAAATGACAATTTAATCCACAAAAGTCATAATTTTTCCAATTTTGGCCCATAAAACCGTGAAGGCCCAATTTAAGCCCATTTTGTGAAAAATTTACTCTTTTGGCCCTTTTTAAAACCATAATATCATAAAAACCCATTTTTATACAAAAATGAATATTTGGTCCTTGAAAAACCGTAAATATCATAAAAGCTTCATTGTTTGGTTTTCTTGTCAAAAATGGTCCTTTTACAAGATTTTGTTTAGTTTTTCAACATCCTTAACATGTTTAGCACTTTCATCTTATGGTAAGTTGTATAAAGTGTTTTAGTTTACAAATATTGTTAAGACTTGATAGAGTTTTCGAGATCTATGAAGTTTCTTCAAATAATCACAACATATAACTTAGAAAACACAAATAACATGCACAAATACATAGATCTATCACATAAGCAACTTGTATCCTCCCCCAAAAAATAGTAAAACCGAAAAACAAGGGGTATGAACTCACTTTGCTGTGATGTTTTCGGTTTTTGGTGATGAAATGAGTAGATCTCAGCCCTAGATATGTTATTGAGATGATTTTCGAGCTCTAAGGTGTTCTAAGAGCATAGATCATAAAAAAATGTGGGTTAAGAAGAGATTTAAGGTGTAAAGTTAAAGTTAAACTATGAAGTCTAACAAAAAACTTACCAAAAGTGATGGGCTTTGATGAAGAGATCTTGGTGTACCCTTGAAATTCTCGAAAACTAGAAGGATGGAAGGGGATAGTTTCTTGTGTTAGAGAGGAAAAAAAAAAGAGAGAGAGTTCTTGAGTTTGAAGATGAAAAGTGAGGGTAGTGATGAAGGCCCTATGGATGAGAGTTAAAATGAAGAGAGAAGAGAGAGGGAAAATGTTGAGGTGATGTTGCATGGGTGCATGAGATTTCCTTGTTATTTGGTGTGTTATAGCATGGAAGTCCACCATACAAAAATGAGGTGGCACTTGCAAGTTAAATCTTCCCCCATTTTTTTAATTGGGCCGAGAATAGGCTAGGAGAAAAGGAAATGAGATAGTTTGGGCCATTCCTTGACTTAGTTCGAAATCATGAGGCCCAAAATAACTATTTTTCGTCCTATTAGGCCTTTATGAGGGTTCACGGCCCAATGGTGATAAAGAAAAGGGTTTACGACCCATTAGGGCTTATGAAACTAGTTATGGCCCATCATGGTCCATTAGAGATAAGATGGATCATTCTAGGCCCACATGACCCAAAATACCTTAATTTCATGGATGTGGGTCCAATTAGAGCCCAATTAGGGTTCCTTGGCCCAAAATAGTCAAATTGAAAGTTTATTGGTCCATTAGGCCCAATAAGAGGATCCTAGTCCATATTAACTTGAACCGGGATTTCCAAGGTTTTCAACCCATAGTTGACTATATGAAATGTATTGTATTAGGTTATGGGCTTCTTGAGTGAGGTTCGATTCAAATGGTTGATTTTGATTAAGCATAGAGTATGATTTTCACTTAAAGTACATGCCTTACAATAGATGATGTTTACATGAGTATAGAATTTCCTAGCCAAAATGCTAGTTGTGACATCATCCCCCCGTTAGAGGGAATTTCGTCCCAAAATTCTTTCGAAAGGAAGGATCATGAATGAGAGAATAAGTGAGGGTACTTCTGCTTCATTTGGTCTTCGCGTTCCCATGTGAATTCCAGTCCACGCTTAGCGTTCCATCAAACCTTCACAATCGGAATGCGGCTTTGCTTCGTACGCTTCACTTCCCTATCCATTATCTCGACTGGTTCTTCGACGAATAGGAGATTCTCATTTATTTCGATCTCTTCTAAAGGAATGACAAGAGTTTCATCTGATAAACACTTTTTCAAATTCGAGACGTGGAACACGGGGTGTACGTTGCTGAGCTCTGAAGGTAGCTGCAACTTATAAGCTACCTGACCAATTCGGGAAATGATCTCGAACCGTCCGATATATCGCGAGTTTAATTTTCCCCGTTTCCCAAAACGGACCATTCCTTTCCAGGGAGAGACTTTCAATAGCACTCGATCCCCGATTTGGAATTCCAGAGGCTTTCGCCGTTTGTCAGCATAGCTCTTTTGTCGGTCTCGCGATGCTCGAAGTCGGGCTTTGATTTGGATTATCTTTTCGGTCGTTTCTTGAATGTTTTATGGCCCTATGAGAGTGCTGTCTGGTGATTATCCTTTTGCTAGTTGGGTGTCACCCACCTCAGCCCAGCATAGAGGCGATCTGAATTTGCGACCATATAAAGCCTCAAAAGGAGCAACCTTGATGCTCGTGTGATAACTATTGTTGTATGAGAATTCAACCAAAGGAAAGTGGGTATCCCATGACTTGCCGAAATCAATCACACAGGCTCGGAGCATGTCTTTGAGGGTTTGGATGGTTTGTTCGCTTTGGCCATCGGTCTGAGGGTGGTAAGCAGTGCTCATGTCTAGTTGTGTTCTCATTGACTACTGAAGTGACTGCCAAAATCGTGAGGTAAATCTACTATATCGATCCGAGATAATAGACACTGGCACCCCATGAAGTCTCACGATCTCTTTGATGTAGATTCACGTTAACCTTTCCATCTTGTAAGATTCTTTTATTGGCAGGAAATGAACGGATTTAATTAACCTATCGACGATTACCCAGATAGCATCCAATCCGTCTGTCGTCTTAGGTAATTTGGTCACGGAGTCCATAGTAGTCCTTTCCCATTTCCACTCGGGTATTACTGGCTGTTGTAATTGTCCTGAGGGCTTTTGGTATTCCACTTTCACCTTGGCGCAAGTGAGACACTTGCCCACATAAGTGGCGATCTCTGCCTTCATATTTGGCCACCAATAATGTTGCTTTATGTCCAGGTACATCTTATCCGAACCCGAATGGATGGAATATCGCGTCTTGTGGGCTTCGTTCATGATCATTTCTCTGAATTTTCCATGTTTAGGGACCCAGACTCTATTCATGAAGTAGTAAATTCCGTCCTCCTTGGCTTCAAAGTTCTTTTCCATCCCACGCAGTGTTTCATGTGCGACGTTCTCCGGCTTCACTACATCTGCTTGGGATTCCTTGATTTGTGAGGTTAGGTGAGATTGGATGGTTATTGATAGGGTTTTCACCCGGCGATCTGATTATTCTTTTCTGCTCAGGGCATCGGCTACCACGTTCGCTTTGCCTGGGTGGTACTTGATCTCGCACTCGAAATCATTTAGCAGCTCAACCCATCTTCGCTGTCTCATATTTAACTCCTTTTGGTTTAGAATGTGTTGGAGGCTTTTGTGATCGGTGAAGATGGTGCACTTTGTACCGTAGAGGTAGTGCCTCCAAATCTTTAGGGCGAAGACCACAGCTCCCAGCTAGAGATCATGTGTGGTGTAATTTACTTCATGCGTCTTTAGTTGCCTGGATACGTAAGCTATCACCTTTCCATGCTGCATGAGGACACAACCTAACCCTTGATTCGAAGCATCGCAGTAGACCATGAAATCTTTGGTTCCCTCCGGTAAGTATAGCACTGGTGCACTACAAAGGGCTCGCTTCAGGGTTTGGAAGGCGGCTTCTTGCTTTTCCGTCCAGTGGAAAGGCACACCCTTTTGTGTCAATGTGGTAAGGGGTTTGGCTATCTTGGAAAAATTCTGGATAAACCTTCGGTAGTAGCCTGCAAGACCCAAGAATTGTCGGATTTCCGTTGGGGTTCTCGGGATCGCCCAACCTTCAATGGCCTTTATCTTGGAAGGATCTACGTGAATCCCTTCCTTGCTAACTACGTGACCCAAAAAGTTTACACTGCGGATCCAGAACTCGCATTTGGAGAGCTTCGCATATAATCTTTCAGCTCTTAGGGTTTCCAAGATTTGACGGAGATGTTGACCATGCTCTTCTTTGCTTCGAGAGTAGATAAGAATATCGTCGATGAAGACAATAACAAATTTATCAAGGACTGTGCGGCAGACTCGATTCATGAGGTCCATAAATGCAGCGGGGGAATTTGTTAGACCGAAGGGCATCACAACAAATTCGTAATGACCTTATCGAGTTCGAAAGGCTATTTTTGGAATTTCCTCTTCCCGAACTCGAAGTTGATGATAACCGGATCTCAGATCTATTTTTGAAAAGTAAGTAGCTCCTTGAAGCTGGTCAAATAGATCGTCAATCGGAGGAAGTCGGTATCGGTTTTTGACAGTGACCTTGTTTAATTCCCTATAATCGATGCACATTCTGAAGGATCCGTCTTTTTTTCTTGACAAACAAGACCGGAGCTCCCCAGGGTGAGAAGCTTGGTCGGATAAATCCCTTGCTCAGCAGCTCGCTTATTTGTCTGGATAACTCCTACATTTCTACAGGATCTAACCTGTAGGGTGATTTGGCAATTGATGTGGCTCCTGGTATTAGGTCGATTCGGAATTCGACCTGTCTTTCTGGGGGTATTCCCGGAAGATATTCTGGAAATACATCCGGGAAGTCACATACCAGAAGAATCATCCGTTTGTCAGCATAGCTCTCTTGTCACTGTTAGAAAGTGTTAGATTCTAAGCTATCATGCAATGATTCTTCTGTAATGTCTAGGTACCTAAAGTCACAAAGACTTGACCAACGATATTACAAAATATTCCTTTGGAGATTGTTACAAGACAATTCCATGGAAATGAAGTCTCAAATTCAAAGTACATTCCTTTAAACATCCTTCTTGCATAAAAGTTTCTAACTTTCTCATCTATTCTTAATATCCAACTCCCAATATGGTAATATTCCATATTTTCCATATGACAACTCATTATTGATAGACTCCTGTCTATTCATAATAATATCAATATGGTCCATCCATTACTATACTTCCAACTGTCCTTAAGTGACCAATCTTTGGCGATCCTTAGATTGTCCTTAACAGTTGTTTAACCACTTTAGTCATATCCGGTTCTATTCCTTTTTCTCTCTTAATGCCCTAGGCATTCGCAAAATTAGAACACGAGAATACTATAGCATATGCAATCGATCCTATACCCAAAGCATATGTGACACGATTCACAATGTCTAACATAAAGACATGATACTTAATCAGTCTTTTGCTATAATATTTCTATTTGTCATGTTCTCATAATTTTGATTATGAAGAGGGATGCCGTAATCATAATCAAATTTTGAGAACGCAATTAACATTTCCATATATAGAATTTCCTTATGTTGAACCATTCCAACATAACATTCATATATATATATATATATGACTAAATTTGATTAAAAATTCAATCTAAGCTTTTAGATTTGAAATGAAGTATAAATTCCTTTCCCTTAATTATAGCAAAACAACTTTTCAAATGTGAATTGAAACCTTTGTTTTCTATAATTAACATTGCTAACTTGCAACACTTTCCATAATAATTATGCTCCCACTAGCATAATAATTATTATTAGCATAACAATTATGCTCCCACTAGCTTTGACATGTATTCAGAAATTAGCTGGACTTCTAGAAATCAATACTTATTGACTTTCATTACCAAAGTTCAGATTTCTGATACGAGATGCTTTGATAAGACTTTATCTAGGCTTCTCAAAATCATACAACTTTCCTTAGATAGCTCACCTGTGTGTCTTAACAATTTTAGAACTTACATCCATAAGTCTGAAATGTTTATACCTTTGCCATTTCTCACAATTCAAATTATAAAGAGGGATGCCGTAATCATAATTTGAATTTGAGAATGCAAATATCACAATTGCTAACTATTAAAATCTACTTAGTGAAAGCGTTTCCTCACAATCATTTTCATGAATCAGAGAGAAACTTTATGACACTTAGATTTTATGGTGTATGTGTTCCTATCCATGTGAATTTGTCATGACCATAATCACAAGACATGGTTAGTGACAAATCCAAACTCATATGGACTGAACTTGTTCAATCTTAATTTCTTGCCACTTGACATCACAATGGCCTACCATTGAACAAGGAATTAGTCTTAATTTACCAAAGCTGAAAACAAGACTCAAGTCGTGACAAATAGTGAGCTCGTAAGTTCTCATGGTTAACCAATGTTTCAGAATTATACTTAAACTTGTAAGCATAACCATGTTTGGTAAACTTTAGTAAATCATGACGAATAGTCTTATTGATCTTTGTGGTGGATCTTGACCAGCGCACACCCAGTGTACCCGATCCCCTAGTCCTTCACTTGACTCACATATACATTTGAACAAGGAATTAGTCTTAATTTACCAAAGATGAAAATTCTGATTCATCATACAATACAACTTGCATGATTCCAAGTTTCTGTCTAACTGAAACATGGGTGATGATAATCTTTCCTTATTTGGAAAATACTCGACACTACCACAAACGAAAGAATTAAATTCATATTGCTACCATAGAAACATATAAACATCAATTTTCATAAATGCCATTGCAAGGAGATATAATAAAAATAAAAACAAAGTTTTATTTATTCATAAAATGTGGAAAAAACGTTTCCTTACAATGCAATTACAAATGAAAACTATGTTATTACATATTTCCTAGCAATCTATCATAACTCCTAAGCTGCAGCTCAAAAATCCGATCTTCGAACCATGCGATTGAAATCCATCTTCGCGATTAGATTCAACATACTCTTCCTTTAAGCTTCCTTCCCTTTTCATGATCCTACATGTCACAACTAGCATTTTTGGCTAGGAAATTCCATCCTCATGAAAACAACGACTATTGTGATACTAGTGCTAAAACGATAAGGTTTACATTATGGTTCCTAATGGACCATGTAATGTTATAATACAAAGCATCTATGTATCTCAAATCTCTCCTAAATCTCTCTATGTATCCCAAATCTCTCTATGTATCCCTAATCTCTCTATGTATCCCAAATCTCTCCCAAATCTCTCTATGTACCTCAAATCTCTCTCAAATCTTCCTATGTAGTTTTTCCTTAGTAAAAATCAACTCAAAATGAAAGGAGAAAACTTGAAGAAGCAAACCTAGTTCGGAACTTCCACCTGCTTCGGAACCTCCATTTGACTCCGAAAGGTGTAGAGCGACTTTGGGCCTTCTAAGAGAACCAGACAGCCTCGCACTTCGGACCGGAAGCCTTCGCTGCTTCGGAAATCTCCACTGCTTCGGAAAAATGGCTTGACTCCGGAAGTGAAGGAATTGACTCCGGAACCTGAATAGCCGACTTCGGAACTAAGACATTGTGGCTCCGGAACCCCTCACAGCCTCGGAAGGAGATGTCTCCGGATGGGAATCGACTTCGGAACACCTGGTTGACTCCGGAATCCCACTCCGGAACTCGAAGTGGACTTCGGAACTCATTAAGTGGCTCCGGAACTTGCTTTGTGACTTCGGATTTTTGTCCATTTTGGACCATTACCTCATTTTAAGACATTTTGACGTCGGAAATCCCACCAAACTCGTGTTTTTCATAACTTAAATCCCTTAAATCCCCATTTTAAGCCAAATTGATCATTTAAAATAATATTTAAGATGTTATTATTTTATGTCATGATGAGAGAAAGATAAGGATAAGAGGGTTGACCTTGTGATTTGATGTAATCTTCCATTTCCCCATGTAAATCCCAGATAACCATAGAAAACAAGGCTTTGTCCAACAGTACTCCTAGCAAGTGTCAAGTCACTCCTTATCCTCTCTATTTAGAAAAGTGAACCACCTCTCCCACCTTCCACTTCTCATATCAATATTCTGGGAACTCCTAAGTGTGCTCTCAAACTCCTTCAAGCTTCAAGTCTTATCCCTTCAAGGCAATTTCTAGATTCATGAAATTCTAAAGTTCAAAAAGTTATCAAGCCCTTCAAGTGTTAGAACTTGGAAACTCCTTAGCACCTCTTCAAATCATCCAACAAACTAAACCAAGGTGAGCTTCATACCCCCTTTTTGATGTTTTTTTCATAGTTTTGTGGGAGGATACAAGTCAAGGGTCTTGTGAAATATTAGTATATTGCTTGTTTATGCATGTATGTTATGATTTATGTGTTTAAAAATTATGAACTCCACCTAATGGTCCAAGAACTCGAGATTTTTAACAAGTCTCAAGGTTTTGAACTATATATCACCAATTATATGTTAGAGCACAAAAACTAGTATGCTTATGGATTATTGATCATAAATTGTTATGTCAAGAATCTTAAGGATTTGTTTCAAAAATGTGCTTAAACAACTTGTTGAAAACAATATTTTGAAAATGGGTAAAATATGGAAATAATAATATTTTGGGGACCATTCTCGACCACATATATATAAGGACCATTTTGACATTTTTGGATAAACAAGGGCCTTTTGGAGTATTTTTATAAATTTAAGTCTAAAATGAACATTTTAGAAGAAAAGGGCCATTTTCGACAATTCACCTAATTTTGAACCATTTATGACACCTTTTTGACAAATATGGGTCTTATTTAATAATTTATAAAAAGAAATACCATTTTTGCCAATGCCGATAGTTTGGGTCATTTTTGATAAATATGATTCCAAGTGGATTATCCTCAATTAACGAAGACGATAAACCTAGTGAACTAGCACAAGTGATGTTATTTATTAAATAACGGATCTTATCGATTTCTCAAAAACCAGCTGGTATTCTAGTGAAGACGAGTTTCAAAAAGTACCTAAATATAAATATATTAGTGTACGTCTAAAGTCCTGTAAGGAGTTACTCAAAAGAACTATTCTGAAACATAGCTCGCTTTTACAAATTATACTACTTTCCAAAAATACTCCTTTTAAGGATGAATACAAAATAATGACACGCACGCATATATCCATGATTTCAAAACAAGACTTCAAACGAATTCATAGAAAATATCGGATTTTCTGAAAGTACAACGAGAACGATTCTAAACAAGTGTAAAACCATTTTATACTAAATGCTTATGAACTCACTAACTTTTTAGTTGATGCTTTTACAAACGACTTGTATTCTCAGGGATCTAGTAAGCAGGTAAAAGGGACATGGATGCAGGGCTATTGGACTGCAGTTTGGAATCTATTTACTTATGTCTCTTTTGTGTAAATCGAAGAATGAATACAAAATGTAAACAATGTAAGTTTGTTATCTCAATGTATGATGTTTGGATTGGCTATGTTTCATTTATATTCAATTGTTATGATACTGCACAATGAAGTCACCCGCCTCCGGACGTTTCCACCGTCTGGTCCGGGGGTGTGACAGATTGGTATCAGAGCATTGTTTATAGTGAACTAGTATATATCTAGCCATACAAGATATACGACTATAAATACAATGGGACTAAAACACTCTGACTAAAAGTATACTTTAAAGATATAAGTATTTTATAAAAGTATACATACTTACTAGCACAGTATCATAACGAGGAGGAAACAAAAGTAACTAAAGGTTGAACACTACAGTCAAACCTAGGCAGTTATGTAATCATATCTGGGATAAATATAGCCTGATCAACTATATTTATTTGAGATATGATCAACATGTGTTTTGGGAGTGATGGTGGCGTTGCAACAAACCTAAAACCTACCAACTATACGTGCAAGAGAACATTAGAATCGAACATCAAGTTTAAAATACTATAGGAGTATTTTAGGATACCATAAACCCTATCAACACCTAAACCTTCCCTGTATACCTCGTACCCCGATTCTCACACAAACAACATAGTTGAAATTCCTCACCAAGACCTATACTACCCTGTCATGGTGACTTGCGGATGGGGCATGGAGGGACCAAAAGAGGTTCATGGGGAAAACCCAGAAGTGAAATTCTAAGGAATGCCAAGAGGTGGATTATGAAGGGGAAGATTCCGACTAAGAGACAAACAAGGATGAAAGCGCCGAGGGGACTCATAGCAAGCTTATTCCTATTGGCAAAAGACCCTTTCACCTCTTCCTCCCAACATACGTAAATACCCAATATAAGTGCCCCCCGGAATACACGTACCTAGAAACAAAACAATACCCACGCAAAGACAAGCTTAGTGATTGACTCCTACCCGGTTCAGGGCGCATCTCCACAAAAGACAATCTAATCCACAATCGACGTGTACCATGCTCTGATACCCAACACCCTCACAAATCAAGCATCACCTCCGTTTGGGCCACAAGTACCCCGAATTGACTCTCGGTTTCCAACTCTCTGTCGTGGAATAATGGAGACCGTAGACAAAGCCCGACATACAACAATATAAATCCGATCCCCCACAAGTAACAAGAACACCATTCCAAAGTCTTACAAAACCCACAAGTAGGACCAGGAAACTGTGCATACCATCTACACTCCTTGAAGGAGGAAGTGGGCATATGGAGACCACAACTCATTATAATCAAGGCTAGGACAGCCTTAGCAGTGTAAGGAACACAAACAGGGCACTCATAACATAAGTAAAATGGCCAAGCACTTGTTGCGCCATATCGCTATAGGAGAATCTCCGCACTTCTCGCCTTAGGCTCATAATGTCTTTAGTCACAACAGTAGTAGTAAACCAAGAGGAGTACGCCCTCCAAGAACCCATACAACCAAATCTGCTAACTATATTGCTAACTATGTGCTATTTTGAGAGACTTAACGTTATACAATATATGTTTCCACTCTCTACCATAACTATATCATGCGGATGTAGGTTGACGCAATTAGCAACATGCACCTGCACGTTAAGAATATATAGGTGAACTCACTTGGAATTAACCACGAGAACTTACGAGCTCACTTTTCATGTGCAACAGAGTCTTGTTTTCTCATGGAGATAACCAGTGCCCCGACGAAGCACCGGTCCTACGAATAGACCCCGCCACACTCCAAGCCACTGTAACGGATTCCGTGGCAGCTGTTATGGCCTACTTCAATGCCAAAAACACAAACGAAAATGGAAGTGGTATCGATAATTTCAACTGTAACAACAACCAAGAAACCAACGAAGGATAACTCACCAATGCACCCTAAAACCTAGACCTAAGAACAAGAAACGAAAGTGCGGGAATGAAAAAGGAGCAGATCGACTCAGAGGCTTACCAAAAGGCAACAAGAAGAAGTAGTCCTTGCTAACCCTAATCCTCCCACATCGAGAACATCATATCTTGGGAGGAATCCACCCTTCAACAAGTGAAAATACCATCATCGAGGAGCCTGCCAGAAATTTCGTTGCAGAAGGTGCAACAGGATGGGGCACACCTCCAGCTACTGTAGGGCCCCGGCCCCATGCGTCACTCCGACCCTCAACCCAGAAGTAAGTCCAGTATGTCACCAATGCGATGCACAAGGATATTTCAAGAGAAATTGTCCAACATAGATGAATGACATGGGAGTTGACAACTAGACAGGAAGAGGCAACAAGGAACCCCACCGAGATTTTGGTACGTATCAAACGATAAACTTTAGGCATCGAATTATAACAAAAAGTTTTTTTCAATTAAAAACTTAATCAAAAACTATTTCCTCATTCGAGCAAACCTTGTAAATCACAGAGAGACTAAAGATCCATGCGAGTGAACCATGATGTTTCCATAGGAACGTTGGTATCATATATAGTTAGGATCCCACAAAACTAAGAGCGTGTGATCCCGCCTTATTTCCATGTCCCTGGGTTAAATGTTGATTAGGGCAGAACCTCACAGTCAATCATCTTGTTAAAATCCTAACTATGTACGGTTAGGACACATCCATCTATAATGGAAAAATCTAACAAAATCCAGATTACGGATCCCATTGTCTTATATCAGCGCCCTCGTATTACTAAAACACCCAACAAGCAGGAACAAAATAGACCCAATAGTAACAACAAAAACGAGAACTAGTAATGATAAGAACATGAACATAGAACACCCTGTCATTCCTAACAACCATTACTTCCCAATCGACGTAACACTTGTTATAAAAAGGAGTCCAATGTCATCAATTGGCACGGACTGGCTGTATTCTCACCTTACAAACTTCGAGCACTGCAAATAGGCTTTCGTCTTAACCAACCGGATGACAAAACTCTTTGAGCCGGTAACGACAAATCCCTAGCAACTTGACACCTAATTCCTTATGTAAGAAATACCACACTCTTTCCTAGCCCCCAAAAAAGATTAAAATCAAGAAACGAAAGACATCAAAGGGTATCCGAAAGGCTTCCAACCTCCCCCCAGAGAATTCCCAAAATCCCTTTGGAAGCCTCAACCAGGTGCTAAGCGGAGTTAGAATCACCTCGACTCCTGGAACCACCCCAATAACCAAATCCCCAATACCACTTAGCACGGTCACAAAAACAGATAGTGTCTGATCACAAGATCGACATAATAGATAAAGGAAACATCAGACCAAGTCCCTAACATATCTGACTCATACGGAAGAAAGACGAATTTACCTTAAGTACCACTTACTACTAATAAGAAAAGCAAACCCATCCTCAAGGACCGATACTCACTACTCCGAACTGGAAACTTGTTCAACCAACAACAAAGAACTGGTAGCGGCCGACCTATCATTAGCTCGGAAAACCATAGGTAGAAAACTCCCAAGATAATCTAAGACTCATAGGGTCAACTACGTCACACACAAACTCAACCGCGACGACAATAGTGCCAACTCTTAAGGCCCATAAAACTCGACTTCTAGGATACCAGGATCCCGATCCCTAGAAGACCGTTCAAAAGTCCTAGCCAAGATAGGCCCGATAACCTATAGCCTCCTATTAACCTAAGAACCCAGTTTTGGACATTTCACATTCCATATATTCAACGCTCATAAGTGTCGGATCACCGAAGCTCTAGAAATCCCACTTGACGAGATCGAGGTAAACAAGAACCCGCACCCCGAAGAGAAGCATGTGTAATAGATATTGACAAAGCTCGGGATACCCACTTGCCTCTAATCAAGTACTGATATAACAATAACTACCACACGAGCATATGAGTTGCACCCTTTGAGGCCCTACGTGGCCGGAGGTGCAGATCATCCCCTGTTGGGTCGAGGTGGGAGACACCCAGTTGTCAAGAGGACAAACGCCCAATAGCACACTCACTAGACCCGAGATTATTCGAGAAACAACGGAAAGGATAGTCCAAACCTGAGCACGACTCCAAGCATCACGAGACCAACAAAAAGGGGCTATGAAGATAGCAAGCTAAAGCCTCTAAAATTCCAAGTAGGAGATCGGGTGTATTTAAAAGTCTTCCCTTGGAAAGGGATGATGCAATTTGGAAAGAGAGGTAAACTAAATCCCCGATGCATCGGACCATTCGAGATCCTTGCCAAATCGGTTCGGTAGCCTACAAACTACTCTCAGAACTCGGTAATGTACACCCTGTAATTCACGCGTCGAACCTAAGGAAGTGTCTATTGGACAAAACCCTCCCAGTTCCACCAGACAAGCTTGAAGTGAGCTAGAACCTCCTAATCGTTGATCAACCTATCGAGACTATGGATAGAGAAGTTAAGCGCCCGAAACAAAGCTGCATCCCGATAGTGAAGGTTCGATGGAACGCTAAGCATTGACCGGAATCCACTTGGGAGCGCGGAGACCAGATAAAGAAAAAGTACCCTCACCTATTTCCACATTCATGATTCTACCTTTCGAAAGAATTTCGGGATGAAATTCCCTCTAACGGGGAGATGATGTTACAACTAGCATTTTTGGCTAGGAAATTCCATCCTCATGAAAACAACGACTATTGTGAGACTAGTGCTAAAACGATAAGGTTTACATTATGGTTCCTAATGGACCATGTAATGTTATAATACAAAGTATCTATGTATCTCAAATCTCTCTATGTATCCCAAATCTCTCCCAAATCTGTCTATGTATCCCAAATCTCTCTATGTACCTCAAATCTCTCTCAAATCTTCCTATGTAGTTTTTCCTTAGTAAAAATCAACTCAAAATGAAAGGAGAAAACTTGAAGAAGCAAACCTAGTTTGGAACTTCCACCTGCTTCGGAACCTCCATTTGACTCCAGAAGGTGTAGAGCGACTTCAGACCTTCTAAGAGAACCGGACAGCCTCACACTTCGGACCGGAAGCCTTCGCTGCTTCGGAAATCTCCACTGCTTCGGAAAAATGGCTTGACTCCGGAAGTGAAGGAATTGACTCCGAAACCTGAATAGCCGACTTCGGAACTAAGACCTTGTGGCTCCGGAACCCCTCGCAGCCTCGGAAGGAGATGTCTCCGGATGGGAATCGACTTCGGAACACCTGGTTGACTCCGGAATCCCACTCCGAAACTCGAAGTGGACTTCGGAACTAATTAAGTGGCTCCGGAACTTGCTTTATGACTCGTGATTTTTGTCCATTTCGGACCATTACCTCATTTTAAGACATTTTGACGTCGGAAATCCCACCAAACTCGTGTTTTTCATAACTTAAACCCCTTAAATCCCCATTTTAAGCCAAATTGATCATTTAAAATAATATTTAAGATATTATTATTTTATGTCATGATGAGAGTAAGATAAGGATAAGAGGGCTGACCTTGTGATTTGATGTAATCTTCCATTTCCCCATGTAAATCCCAGATAACCATAGAAAACAAGGCTTTGTCCAACAGTACTCCAAGAAAGTGTCAAGTCACTCCTTATCCTCTCTATTTAGAAAAGTGAATCACCTCTCCCACCTTCCACTTCTCATATCAATATTCTGGGAACTCCTAAGTGTGCTCTCAAACTCCTTCAAGCTCCAAGTCTTATCCCTTCAATGAAATTTCTAGATTCTTGAAATTCTAAAGTTCAAAAAGTTATCAAGCCCTTCAAGTTTTAGAACTTGGAAACTCATTAGCACCTCTTCAAATCATCCAACAAACTAAACCAAGGTGAGCTTCATACCCCGTTTTTGATGTTTTTTTTTCATAGTTTTGGGGGAGGATACAAGTCAAGGGTCTTGTGAAATCTTAGTATATTGCGTGTTTATGCATGTATGTTATGATTTATGTGTTTAAAAATTATGAACTCCACCTAATGGTCCAAGAACTCGAGATTTTTAACAAGTCTCAAGGTTTTGAACTATATATCACCAATTATATGTTAGAACACAAAAACTAGTATGCTTATGGATTATCGATCATAAATTGTTATGTCAAGAATCTTAAGGATTTGTTTCAAAAATGTGCTTAAACAACTTGTTGAAAACAATATTTTGAAAATGGGTAAAATATAGAAATAATAATATTTTGGGGACAATTCTTGACCACATATATATAAGGACCATTTTGACATTTTTGGATAAACAAGGGCCTTTTGGAGTATTTTTATAAATTTAAGTCTAAAATGAACATTTTAGAAGAAAAGGTCCATTTCGACAATTCACCTAATTTTGAACCATTTATGACACCTTTTTGACAAATATGGGTCTTATTTAATAATTTATAAAAAGAAATACCATTTTTGCAAATGCCGATAGTTTGGGTCATTTTTGATAAATATGATTCCAAGTGGATTATCCTCAATAAACGAAAACGATAAACCTAGTCAACTAGCACAAGTGATGTTATTTATTAAATAACGGATCTTATCGATTTCTCAAAAACCAGCTGATATTCTAGTGAAGACGAGTCTCAAAAAGTACCTAAATATAAATATATTAGCGTACGTCTAAAGTCCTGTAAGGAGTTATAACCAGAGTCTCCTGGAGGGAGATCGAGAGTTTGTGTATAGATCTATACGGGGTTGACACCCCGCACCTTCGCTGTTCGCTACAGCTAGACCGGCCAGTCTAAGGTGACACATGTCTCTATTCGATTTGGGCCCCTGAGAATCGCCAAGACAGGTTTCCGTCATATTAGTATGGTTATAGCGACTTACTAGAATATGTTTAGAAATTTATGTAAGGAAAACCTCATAAATTAATTTTGGGCACATTGTGTTGATTGCCCTATGCAAGGTAGTGATGGTCTGCATTTGTTGTGTTGACCGTCCACTCAACTTGCGTGGAATGTCCACAATCGCCTATTGATTTTTTATACATCTCCAGCCTTAGGGTCTTTAAGACCACCATTATATATATATATATATATATATATATATATATATATATATATATATATATATATATATATATATCAGAAAATATAGGATTTTCTGGGGAAAAACGATTGTATACGACTTTCGAAAACGATAAACTATCACACACACATATGCAAGTATACATAATTGGAAACAGAACTTACGATTATTTCATACAAGAAAATATAGGATTTTCTGGGGAAAAACGTTTGTATACGGTTTCGAAAACAATAAACTAACACACACATATGCAAGTATACACAATTGGAAACCGAACTTACAATTATTTTATAGCAGAAAATATAGGATTTTCTGGAATAAATGATTTTATACGATTTCGAAAACAATAAACTAGAACGCACACTCAATTATACATGATAAGACAAACAAGGCTTACAACTATATTCCTTTTATAAAACAGGGGATTTTCTGGAAACTACTTGTTATTACTCAAAAGAACTATTCTCAAACACAGCTCGCTTTTACAAATTATACTACTTTCCAAAAATCACTCCTTTTAAGGATGATTACAAAATAATGACATGCACGCATATATCCATGATTTCAAAGCAAGACTTCAAACGATTTCATAGAAAATATCGGATTTTCTGAAAGTACAATGAGAACGATTCTAAACAAGTGTAAAACCATTTTATACTAAATGCTTACGAACCCACCAACTTTTTAGTTGACGCTTTTCAAAACGAATTGTATTCTCAGGGATCTAGTAATCAGGTAAAAGGGATGTGGATGCAGGGCTATTGGACTGCAGTTTGGAATCTATTTACTTATGTCTCTTTTGTGTAAATCGAAGAGCGAATACAAAATGTAAACAATGTAAGTTTGTTATCTCAATGTATGATGTTTGGATTGACTATGTTTCATTTATATTCAATTGTTATGATACTGCACAATGAAGTCACCCGCCTCCAGACGTTTCCGCCGTCTGGTCCGGGGGTGTGACACTACAAAACATCAAAATGCAACCTTGTCACATCATGTATTAAGAATCAACAATTAGGAACTTAATAGAGTTAGACAGTAGACTTACCTGAAGCAGAGTCAAACTTTTCGATTCTACCTTTTCTCAGATCATTCAGGTAGTCAGGGCAGCTTCGCAACCAATGCCCCTTCTCTTGGCAATAGAAACATATAGACTCTTTGGGAATTGTACACGAGATAATATTAGACTTAGCCTTCCTCTTTCCCTTGGAAAGAGAAATCTTTTCTAGACTTCCAATGTTTCCATTGTCAATGTCCATGGAAGTTTGGGGAGTAGATCTTCCAATCAAATTTTCTTTTCCAATGCGCCAAATCATTGCTTATTCAGCAGCAACGAGCAAATAGGTAAGATCAATAAGGGTCATGTCATGGTCTGTCACATAGTAGTCCTTAATGAACTCACTATATGACTCGGGAAGTGACTGAAGAACCCAGTCAACCGCCAACTTCCTCGAGACAACGACACCAAATACTCTCAGCCTGTCAATATGTGACTTCATCTCCAAGACGTGAGTACACACATGCCTTCCATCTTGATGTTTCATTGCAAGTAGGGCTTGAGTGACCTTGAATTTTTCAAGTCTTTGAACTTGTGGGTTAGGGAGAATTATTGGAGGAGGTGGAGGAAGTGAAGTATGACTTCCACGATCCAACCGCGGGACATCATCTTCAAGAGGAAAGCTTGTTCCAAAAGATTTGGAAAGACCATAGTTGTCTGAACTAGACATCTACAATGGGAGAAATTCAGGTTAGTTGATTTAAGTCCTTAATATAACGCCCAAATGAAATATTAAGGTTAGAACCCAACACAATATTTTACAATTTGGAAGAGGGATGCCGTAATCCAATCGCAAAATATTTGAAGGTAGGTAAATGGGGATTTACCAATTTCCATCACGAAAAACGAAAAAGAATTTTTAGGTTTTAAGTGAATTGAAATTCCTAGATCCTTTGAGATTCATTGAAACTTTCAATGACATGTTTAAATCTCGATTGTGCCCTTCAAGTTTGTGACTGGGATGCCAAGGATCACAAACAAGGTGTGAATAACCATGCAAATTAGCTTGGTACACTCAATGTTACAACCACCTAATCAACGTGCCGGTTACCCACACATGCTCCATTGATCTATGATTAACATCAAACTACCCTTTGTCACGCATTGTCAGTCCCAGATTAGTGTGCTGGTTAACCACACGCGCTCCACTAACGACTTAACAAGGTGCAAAGTGCAATTTCTGGGTTAGCACCATATTCACATTTTCATAAAGTAACTAATATTGGGAATTTATAAGTGTTTAGTTACTTTATATTTATCATTATACTTTTAGTGAAGGGAGAATTAGATTCCTATCCTACCCGTTCGGCTAACGACTCTCCACTAGTCAAGGAAGCGGTGGGTGAGAGTGGACACCCATTAAACTGCCATTTTATAGGCAGTAACCTTATACCCCCTTATAGACCTTATACCCCCCTTATAGACCGGCTTCGTGAATGAGGCCTACTAACGGTAAGATTGACTTTACTCTTATACATATATATAAATATTAAACCTATAATATTATGTTAGTATAAGGGTTCAATTTTAAACTTTTAAAATTCTAGGGTTTGGAACTAAATGTGTCAAAAGAAGACTCTACATTTACAAATTCCAAAATTTAAGGGTAAGTTTTGAACTTTTCAAAAACTTTTGGAATCCATAACTTATGAGTTTAATATAGGTTTTAATGAAAAGACTCTTGAAAATCCATAACTTGAGGACAAGTTATGGAGTTCATAAAAACATTTATGGAAAAAGACTCTTCAAGTTCATAACCTATAAGATTAATGATCTATTTAAAAGAAAAACTTTTTATTTTCCATAACTTGAGGACAAGTTATGGAGTACATTAAAGGACATAAAGATCATCAAATAAACTAAAAAGCATGTCAAATAATGTCCATGATCTAGATTAAACTCATATGAACAAGATAATTCATATCAAACAAATTTCATGTAATTAGCATAATCATATAAACTAATACAGACATGAAACTTTGACAATTATCTTATAAATTGGATAAGCATGATCATTACCACATCAAAAATAGGTTTATAAGTTCAAAAATAGCTTAGGGTAATGATCCTAGTCCAATTCTAGCCAAAAACATCGAAAATCTGCATTATGGAGCACCAACTCGTAGAGTGCAAGAACAAACTCGTCGAGTTGGTTAGAAATGTGCTGGGACTCGGCGAGTCCCCCAGTGGACTCGAGGAGTCCACTGACCAGAACAACAGATAATCGATTTTAAAAGCATTTTCAAGCAAGTAGCATCAAGTATAATTGAAAACAACCATAGGCTCTGATACCACTGAAGGGTTTTGAGCATTCTAACACTCCGATGGTGTACATGTAACCCTAGATGCTTTGGATCTATGTTTTCTCTATTATACATGCATACATTCAATATTCCAAAGCATCATCCTAACTAGCATACAATGGAGTATAAACAACATGAAATACAAGTTAGATGACATACCTTTTAGTGTAGTTGAAACCTTGGACCTTTAAGAATTTAGTGCCCCAAGTGTTGCACCTCAAATGGAATCACACAACACCACCAACAAATGGAGGAACTTGAGAAGATGTCACTTGCACTCATTAAATCGGCTTGGCCTCTTGTGTTTCCACTCTCTTAGGTCTAGGTAACCACTAGTGCCAATTTCATGAGCTAGAGGGGTTCTTATATAGTGTGGCAAACTAGGGTTACGCCATGTAAACCCTAATGACTTTTCATATCCCTCATGCTCCATGGGTTAAAACCTCCATGGAGTATCCATGGGTCACCACATGGGTTTAGCCCAACATGAAGAACTATGGATCATAAGCCCATATTATAAGAATTAATGATTTACATAATCAATCCCCATATATTTAATTAGTCTCTTTTGATCACAAAATTAATTCCAAATTAATTCTTGATCAATACTAATTAAATAATATGATTTCATATTAATATATTAGAACTTATAATATATATGAATAAACCATAAATAACCTCTTCTCAATTATCCATCCTTCAGATTGTTCCGATGCCATGCAACCCAAATGGACCATGCTACTCTCGGGTCAAGTACATACCAATTATAGTTATGGACTTAGACAATAATCCAACAGTTTAAGCAGCTCACTTCCATATTGATCAATGTACTTTCATCGATCAATGTGCTCTTCCCTTTTCAGTCAAATGAGAACCATATAACTCATAAGCATTGCCAAAACAACAAGAATGGGCACAAAAACAAGAATGTGTCAACTGAACACGATAGGTTATCAACCTCTAGTCTTGTGCTAGCGATATCTAAAAGGTTTATTCTTGATTGACTCCTGAAACTCTTCAAGATCAATAAGACTCCCATTGACTTCTTGACATATAAGTTTCTTTCTCAAGGAGCATTCCCTGATGAGCAAAACAAATATTCAAAAGTTAGTGTGTATTCTTGTCAAGAAAACACTTCATTGAATTGGTCTTAGTTCATCCTTTGTTTTTAAATCCAAAACCATCACAACTACCAATTCAAAATGTGCCAGAGTAAGAAAACATTATTACTCCACATTTTATGAGGTGTTATAAACCTACTTAGTACGAAACAAGCTCCAAGATACGATTTGTAGTAACTAGAGCATGAATCTAGAACTTAATTGGAAACGAAGTATGACTCATCTCTCGATTGAACCATTTCAACAATATCCGATTCCTCTTCTTAGTCAAAACAATTTCACTAAGATGTTCTTCGAGGATCAATTTGTGACATGGTTCCATAATCATGAAGAAGATCATAAAACATGATACTAAAGTACTCTTCTTTTCTTTCATATTGGATAAACCTTTATCTCTATGCCTAATAGATTCTTCTTATTCGTTCTATTACACTTTGAAAACCTTTTCAAAGTGTTAGAATTCCGCTTAATCTTATAAAAACAACCATGTTCACTCATACATAGGTAAACCATGACGAATAAAGTTATCGTTCTTTGTGGTGGATCTATACAGTGCACATCAATGCGTACTAAATCCTTTAGTCCTTCACTTGACTCACATAAACATGTGATCAACGAATTAATCATGATCTTCCAATGATCAAGATTCTCATACATCATACAATTCGAATTGTATGACTCCAAGTTTCTATCCAATTGAAACTTGGTTGATTATGACATTTCCATAAACAACATAATTAATAATCAAATACATATTTAACATTGCTATTAATAGAAATATAACTACCAATTCTCATAAATGCCATTGCAATAAATAAAAAAAATCACTTTACTGATAATATGTGGAAAAATTTGTCCTTACAATGCAAAAATATGAAAACTATGTTTCTAGATATTTTCTCAGCAATCTATTAATCTATCATAACTCCTATGCAACAACTTCCAAAATCTGATCATCAAACCATGCAACCAAAATCCATCTCTCATGATCAGATTTAGCTTACTCTTCTCAAGCTTCATTCTTTCTCTTAGATCCTGCAAAAACATCAAAATGTGACTATCACATCATGTATTAAGAATCTATGAATAGGAACTTAATAAAATATATTTAGATAGTGGATGTACCTGAAGTAGAGTCATACGTCTTGACTTTACCATCTCTGAGATCTTTCAGGTATTCTGGACAACTTCGTATCCAATGCCGCTTTAATTGGCAATAGAAATATATGGACTTTTCAGGAATAGCACATGGGAGTATCTCAGGATTAGCTTTTCTCTTTACCATATGGTCAAACAGTTTGACCTTGGCCGATCCCTTTCCATTGGGAAGAGAAATTTTTTCCGGACTACCAATGTTGCCATTTTTAACGTCCATGGAAACTTGGAAGCCAAATCCTTCAAACATATTTGCTTGATTTGTGCTCTTAAGCATTTCTGCTTCAACAACAATCAACATATATGTCAGATCGATTATGGTCACATCGTGGTCCCTCTCATAGAAGTATTTAATGACCTGACTATATGAGTCAAGAAGAGAAAGTAGAACCAAATCAATGACCAAATCCATTAGGAAAACGACACCCAACATTCCCAATATGTCAATGTGTGATTTCATTTTCAGAACATGCGCACACACAAACTTTCCATCTTGATGTTTACTAGCCAATAGGGTTTGAGTGACTTCACATTTTTCAGCTTGAAGAAAACGTGGCTCGGGGAGAATTACTGTAGGAAGTGGAGGAAGAGTTGGAGAAGCATGATTTCCAGTCCCACCATTGCTTGAAGAAGTGGACATTCTTTCTCCTTGATCAACATGTGGAAGATCATCTTCAGAAGGAAAAACATTTCCAGAAGGACGAGGAGAACCATTGTTGTCCTGACTCGACATCTATAAGGGAGAAAAGAGAATTAATGTTAGTTGATTTTAATCCTTAATTATTAGTCCAAAAATTTTAAATTAAGGCTAGGATCCATATTTTCGATTCGAATTCTGAAGAGGGATGCTGTAATCAAATTCGAATCTATTTTAGGTAGGTAAAGCATTTACCAATTTCAATCTTATGAAACTCCTAGATCTTTTGAGATTCATTGAACTATTCAATGACATGTTTAATCTCGATTATGCTCTCACTTTGTGACTGGGATGCCGAGGATCACAAACGAGATGTGAATAACCATACAAATTAGATTGGTATTCTCGATGTCATTTATCATCTAATTAATGTGTCAGTTAACCACACACACTCCATTAATCAATGATAATTTACGAGACACCCATTGCCAACAATATTAGTCCCACATTAGTGTGCCAGTGAACCACACACGCTCCACTAACGACCAATAAGGTGCAATGTGCAATTTCATGGGTTAACATCAAATTCACATTTTTCCTAAAGTAACTAAGAATGGATTTAATAAAAACATTTAGTTACTTTATATGTCATTATACTTATTAATGAGAGTTTAGTGTCCTATCAAACCCCTTCAGCTAACGACCCTCCACTAGTCAAGAGAGCGGTGGGTAAGAGTGGATACCCACTGGCGGTCATTTTATAGGCTGCTTCCTCAAACTCTCCTTATAGGACAGCTTCGTGAATGAGGCCTACTAATGGTAAGATTAACTTTTCTTATACATATATAAATATTGACTTTTAATTTTACAATATATATAAGGGTGTATTTTAAACATTTAAAATACTAGGGTTCTTTAATTTCAAAATTTCAAAATTAAACCATTTAATTTAAATTTTAAATTTTAAAACCAAGGAAGTTTTTTTAAAACTTTTCAAAATACTAGGTTAAATTTAATTAACAAATTAATTTTATCTTTATCAAAAATAATTTCACCCAATCATGAATTTATGATAAGGATACACAACTACTGATTAAAATATCCAATTTTAAACATTTAAAACGAATTTAAGGTAATTATCCTAATCAATCCATGAGACAATTATCAAAACGGAAAAATTAGGATCTGACAGTGCAACTCGTCGAGTTGGGCAATTACCACATCGAGTTGCATGCCAACTCGTCGAGTTCAAAGATCAACTCGACGAGTTTGATGAATAGAATGACGATTCTGTTCTCTTCTCCTTTGAACAATTCACAATTGCATCATATTCAACAGAAAACTAATCCTAGGCTTTGATACCACTGATGAGTTTTTGATCATAACAACAATTCCTATGTGTGCATGCAACCCTAATGCTTTGGATCTAGGTTTTCTCTAATTGAACATGCAAACTTGAACACAAAAGGAGAAATCCTAGGAAGCAACTACAATTTTTGAAATCTATATAAAAGTAGGGTTTGGTTATATACTTATATGCATTGATTGTTATAATGTAATAACAATGATTCCCTTGTAGATCATGAAGCTTGAGAACTTAGTGTCACAAGTGTAACACCTCTAATGGCTCATAAAAATACAATGCAAGAGAATGATATGAGAGAGGAGATCAAATTTTCGGCTTCTCATTCATCAAAACAATGGTCGAAATTCTTAGGCTTAGAACTATTTATATAGTGTACCAATGATGCTATAGATAACCCTAATCTAAATAAAATATCATTATCTCAAATATGGTAATCATCCATCTCCTTTGATTATCCATATATGATAAGATATTTTAGAAACTCTAGAATAATCTTATACATATATATCAATTTGCGTCCACCACCTTCCCAAAGAAGGTTCTGGACTCTTTTGCTCAACTATTGAACACTTGCACTTTTAGTCCCTGCACTTTCAATTAATTCATTTAATCCCAAAATTAATTCCAAATTAATTTCTGATTAAAGATTAATTAATAATATGATTACAAATTAATATATTATTTCCATAACATATTAATAAATCATTTATTCTAATTTATTAATCAAATTAATAAATTCTTCATCTTCCTCAATTAATCATCTTGTCTAGTTGCAAGTGTGAAGGCAACCCAAAATGACCATGCCACTATCAATTCAAGTACATACCAATTATAGTTATGGGCTTAGACACTTAATCCAACAACAGCTTCAATCCCTTCTTGGTGAGCTTAGTGTTTGTATATATGCTCCCCCATCCCTTCTTCATGAGCTTAGTGTTTGTATATATGTTCCCCAACCTAGTGGATTGGTAATCTAGGTACAACTTATTTCTCGACTAATGGAATATTCCATGCTTGCACAAATCACATCGAAATAAATTCATTTTATTTGAGAACTTGACGGGGTGCGTTGAAGTCCAATTCATCTTAACGATAATCAACTTGCGGCCATCTTCTTAAGCTTCTAGCCACACGGTGGTTTCTGACACTCAAATCTAAGTTGCTATCAGGGGCGAGGCTATGTGTCTCAAAGGTGGGTCGCTTGAACCACCTATTTTTATTATTATTATAACAAGTTACGTAGAAATAAAATTATAAACTACTTTAAATATTTTAATTGAACGGCCTTAATACTTTTGGCTAAAACAAATGTATAACTTAAGATTTGCAAACCCCAAATTTTATATTTTCATAGCCCACATAACTAATTCATTTAAGGTGTAATCCAATAAAAACTAACCTTAAATTTAAATAAGAGAAAAAAAATCGTTTGTAAATTAGAAGACGTCATTTCCTTCTCCAAGACTCTGATTCCTGCTTCACGCCTTCACAAATGGCCGATCATCGACATTTGTTGCCATTGCCGACAGCCTCTCCCCCGCCATAGCTGATGGTGGCTCTGGTCTCCGACAATCTTCCCTTCTCAGCGCCAATTTTTTTCATCCTATAATTCAGCGATTAGAGATAAAAGGTTCACTGCGTCATTGTGTGTAGGGTTTTTTTTTCCTATTGTTATTATTATTCCGTATGACTGTATGTCGTATGCGAGGTTCACACATTGGTTATGTGTAATATTACCAATTTGATTTATTTATTGTGTTTTGTCATTAGCATATAAACGATCCTTTTTGTGAAAATAAATCAAGATATAAAACCTCGTCTCATACAATTGCAAGAACTTTGAATTTTTTTTTCTTGTACGGCGTGACTCAAATCCGGACCCGCAACTAGTATTTTTTATTTTTTATTAGTTTCATTTAAATAATGAATCATATAGTTTTAAGTTCTAAACTTGTCATTGGTTGCTATTCTCCTTTATCTTGGGTGGGTTGTTATTGAACTATCTGTATTGTAGCAAATCTGTTATAATCCAAGTAATGATATATAAATTTTTTATATATTTGTATATCTTGTATCCTATCATTTATTCAGTAAATCAAATCCTCCTAAATTGATTATTGACATATGTTTAAAAAAACATATTTTTTCTAAATGGACTGCCATGCTATAGATCGTTTATTGAACCCGTAAATAAACAAATTTGATTTGTTAAATCATATAAATGGAAGAGAATAAACCCGATTAATCGTATGAGATGGAATGAAGCAAAACTTAATGTATGAGATTGAATGAAGCAAAACGTCTAATCATGTGATGATTACAGATTATGATGGCACGGGACAAAAGGGGAAAGGAGAAGGGGTCTTTAAGATATGATGATTTTGGAAGGCATAATATTTTTCAAAGATTTGTACGTTTTTTGGACATCATCATTTTCCCCAAGAATATAACCATTATATTCTCACTTGATTTCCCACTAAATATCACTTTTTTTAAAATATTAAGTTTAATAACACATTCTTCTATATTTAATTATTATAATATTATATATATATATATATATATATATATATATATATATATATATATATATATATATATATATATATATGTTTTGAACATATATCTTTGATTTTTTCTTCTTGAAGTACATTTACAAAAATATAGTAAATTATGGGGAAATTGAGTAATCTAACCCATATAAACGAACTATTTGAAGAATATATATATATATATATATATATATATATATATATATATATATATATATATATATATATAGGCCTAAGTTATTCTATTCAAAGTAATTATTGTGTTATTGTATGCATAACTGTGAGCCAATCAATTTTACTTAATTTAAGTAAGTGATTAATATATATTATTGAATTAAAAATATCATCTAATTTAATTACAAGGGTATTTTAGTCAATTAATATAGATTTAATAAAGGAAAATTGCATATTTTAAGGGATCATAGATTCTATTAATTTTAAAAATCCGATTTTACGAATTATAATTATTTTAATTCGGACATTCTGACAGAATATGTTTATTTATTTAATTATTTACTCAAAAATATAATATTCTTGAACCATAAATAATAAAAATATTCTTGAACCTATTTCTTGATCATGACTTTAAGAACTTCTTGTAAAATAACAAATTATTGAACAATCAATTGAAGAATAAAAACAAAAAATACATTATTTCTTATAGAATAAGGGTAACAATTGTTAAGAATTACATTTATTGTTAAAGAATAAAACTAAAAAAACTTTCAAAACGAGAAAGAAAACATCAAAATCTAACAACGACTAATACATTCTAAAAGAATAATGTGGTCCGTTTCAATTTTGTGGTCCGTTCTTCAAGCATCAACTTCTGTGATTCCAACAGAATTGGAATTCGTGATTCCATTCCAACAGAATTGGAATACGTGATTCCATTTCAATAGAATTGGAATCTCACCAATATCATCCATTTAATCATCTACATAAACATACTTGATAAAGAACCTCTAACTCTAACCACAATTATTCTAAATCATAACATGATTCAACTGAGAACACTATAAACAATTGAGAACCACATTAATCTAAACTACATAACATATGGAATCATCAACTCTAACGTGTGAATGTAAGTATTGATAAAGGGTGTAGTAGATTTAATGACCAAAATTGCAAGCTTTGACAAATTCCATATCATAGTCTACATATTTTGTCCAAAGTGGGCGAAACTGGTTCATAGCAATGTCAAGCCATGGTTTCATATTTCCATTGAAATACACAACTGCAACATTTTCTATGTCCTCCATGCTTATGCTTGGATTATACCCAAGCCCTAATACATGCCATGATTTCTCTAATGGTTTAGTTGTTGAGTAAAATGTGATTAAACTTGGTGGCAGTGTTCCCAATTTCCACAATGTCCTATTCTCATTCTGCAAAATACAGTACACCACCATTAACACTTTAATAAACATAAATAGCCAATAAATAGATCTTAAGTGATAACATATAACAATCTTACCAGATTTTACCAATAGTGGTACTCCTCAGTGCACTTTTCTCTCCTCCAAGCATCCAAATCAAAGAAGTTCATCCCATAAGCCCAATCACAAGCCTTGGGATTAAACTTCTCCTTGATCAAAGGATGAGAGAAGTTCATGTATTGTGAATACCTATGAAAAGACCCGAAACAAGTCTCAACAGCTCCATTTACCTTTCCATCCGTGTCTATCTTCCAAAGTCCAGTCAGATCTTTTTGAATAATTATATCATCATCCAAGAACAAAAACCTGTGCAAGGTGGGGTACATCTTAGGTAGGTAGAACCTAAAATGATTCAAGATTGATAGATACTTAGGGTTCCTGAACTTCATACTGGTTGTGTCCTTTGTTGCATTCTCAAGCTTATTCTCGAAGTAGAACCTCTGCAATTTTTCAGATTCAAGCTGCTTTAGCACTGGAATGTATGAAGAGTTCAGAAATGTGTAGTCCTCCACTGCTTTGATTTCAATATGAGCACCGTTGTATTCTTTCATCTTGAACATAACCTGCATTGCTCCAAGATTCATTTTATCTGTCATAACATGGAAAACATGCTTCCATAGTTCTTTTGTGTTTTTAACAGCAGAATTGACCACAACAGAAGCAGCAACAACGTTATCAGAAAATATCGCATAGTGATACAGCTTAGGATCGTCGAACTCTGCAGGACGTAGCTTGCCTTCATCTGAGTACTTCTCAGGGTGTGCAATTCGCTCTTCCATTAACCTCATTGCAACGCAATGCAAGCTCTTTGGTATTGATTTCGCTGCAATCAAGCTAGAGAACGCACCTTGCTTCTTTGCCTTGGTTAATTGCTCATTGACTACGAAAATTGTATCTTTCAGCTTCTGAATCTTAAGTTGGTTGTCAAACGACTCTTTGGCTTCGGCAATCACTTGTCTGGTTACCTTAATCCGCTCTTTCACCTCCTTCTCGAACTGCCGGAGTGCCACTTCGTCTGTTGATTCCGCATCAGAGTCGAACAAAGCTCTGTAAGCAGGTTTCGAGATGAGATCCGTGTAGCTACATGAAAGATCAGCGAAAACCCTAACGAGCTTAGACTTCTCGAGCTTGAGCTTCCGAGCATAGGCAGCATAAGCGAGAGCGAGCGACTTGTGATCATCTGTTTGCTTTCTGATCTGATCAAATATAGGTTTTAACGAATCAGATTTTAACGCGAGCACAGACCTCCTAAGTGATCCAGCTCCGTTCGAATTAGAAGAAAAGCCCTACAATTGGAATCTCACCAATATCATCCATTGAATCATCTGTCCCGATGCTTCTTCCCTCTGCACCTCGTCGTGATTTCCCAACTATCACAGAAGCTCTGTCGACATGCCTTGTTCCTTGGTTTCTGTCTAGGGATTTAAAGCTGTAAATGTAAACGATTTTGGCTAAAATAAAGGGTTTATGATTTTAATAATTAATTACCATAATTAATTAAAAGCTAAGATTACAATTTTAGCCCTATCTAGGTTTTAAAATGATTGGTCTATATTTATGCATACAATAACACAATAATTACTTTAAACACCTGAACCTATCTCTCCTTCTCTCTCTCTCTCTCTCTCTCTCTCTATATATATATATATATATATATATATATATATATATATATATATATATATATATATATATATATATATATATATATATATATATATATTGTAAAATAACCATTTTGTCCGGAATATATCATTTCAGATAGGTATTCGGAACACCGGAGTAGGATTTCGGACACTCATTCCAGAATAGTTTTTTCATTATTATTATTTTTTTTTTTGTAAAATGTGTTTTGTTCTTTTTGTATAAATTTTGTTTTTATAAAATCTAAAATACAAATGTAATTTTAAAATTCAACAAAAAAACTAATAAATACATAAACGTAAGGGGTTTGTTTAAAGTAGCATTACAATGTTCAACTGATCTTTGTCCTTGTATGCCAAAAAAATTATGCCAATCGTTTATGATATGACATAGCCTGTGGACAACTTTTACCCTTTATAAAATACAATTTGTCGGCGATCAACATCTCTAGAAACCAACACAAAAAGACTCCATAATCCCCTCTACTATCAATTTGTTGTGGTACATCTAGGGCCTTTTCGAGGGTCATGTTTAAACTCTCATGTGGGATTGCATCGGTTGGTTCGGTACCCCCGTAGTAGTTTGTGGATGTTAGCTCTCATATTTATAAACTGATCCTCATTTTCTGAATAGTAGCCGCTCTTCCAATGACTATCGTATATACTCATTTTGGATGTCTTCAAATCCAAAGCACCCAAAAACCAGTGAAAAGCAGGTATATTGATTGGGATGTAAAGCTACACAAAATGTTAGAAATAATTAATCATCAAATAACATTATATTATAAATTACTCTTACTTAGTTAATGTAATCCAAACACAATTATATTATATCACAGTCTGCCCAAGCTGGGTAAACATATCCATCAGCCATGTCACTTCAGTCAAATGCATCACTGTTAAAAGCTGAAGGCAGAACCGTCCACCAAGCGTCATCCACTCTACACTTTATTAACAATGAGATCCATATCTTGATGTGTTGTCAATCAAAAAATTTGCAGTAAAGTAAGTATTGTTATTAGAAGCGTAGTACATAATGAGCACATAATTATATAACTTACATTGCATTCCAACCAGCATGTGTGATTATCCGTATATAAGCGCGTCTAAAATTTAATTGTCGCAATACCGGTCAAAAATCGATGAGTAAACAACAACAAACCATCTCGTTCTTTATATATACTATGTACGATAGGTTCTGAAAGATTGTTGTAACATCCCGACTCCCAAGTATAATATTTAATTAATTTACATTCATGTTGTCAGAGCAACTCGACGAGTTGGAGGCCCCAACTCGCCTAGTAGAGGATTTAATGGCCGCGTGATTTTTAGAGTCTACTCGACGAGTTGGAGAACCCCAACTCGACGAGTTGGAGCTGAGTGTGAAACCCCTAATTTTCAAGGTTTGTGCCCTATTTAAAGGACCTTAAGCCTTCATTTCCGCCTCCCTTATCATCTTGACAGACTAAGAGAAACCCTAATCAAACTGTATTCATCTGAGAGAGAGAGAGAGAGAAAGGTTAAGATTGTATGTTCTAGTGCATTTTTGGAAGGAGATTGACGAGCAAAAGGGTTGGAACGAGAAGAAGCCCTTGGATCCGGTGTTCTTTCAGTGCTAGTTGCTATTTGGAGGTAAAAAGCTATCACCTTGATCATTGTTTGGTTAGATCGCTTCATTAGGAGTTTATGGCCATTTCCATCTTTTCTTTGGGTCTCTAAGTGGTTTGATCTTGCCATGGAGTTGGGACTTCAGATTTGGACAATATGAGGTCCCTTGGGCCTAAAGATTCAAGCTTTATCAAGCTATTGTCCAGCTTTCATGCATTAAACGCTCTATAGAGATTGTTTTTGGCATTTTGAGCCCTAGATGCCATGCATGGACGTAAAGCTTGTAGCTTTACGTGATACTTCAACCTTGGGAGGCTAGATCTAAAATTTGAGGCCTTAGTTCTACTTAAAAACGTCTGAATGAGAAAAGGGACTGAAGGGAATCGACGAGTTGATGAGCCAACTCGACGAGTTGTCTAGGGTTTTCCCCCGATAGTCTGGACGCGTTACAACTCGGCGAGTTGGTGAGACAACTCGACGAGTTGAATTGGATTTTCCCGATACTTCAGAGAAAACGAAGGAACTTGACGAGTTGCATAGATGCACTCGACGAGTTGGGTCAACATGGACTGTTGACTCGAGTGTTGACTTCCGTTGACTTTTAGGGTTTGGTCAAGGCATGAGTTATTGAGACCATGGAGGGCTAAAATGGTCTTTCACCCTTTCCGAGAGTTAGAAAGGGGTAGCCTAACATTTTAGGGTTGTTATTATAAAGTGTTAATTAGAGATGATTATGATATGTAGGCGGAGTCTAGATCGATAATTGAGTACGAGACCTACTTGCTTACTTACGAGGTGAGTCTTCTCACTATACTTGCCTGAGTGGTAATACTGTGTGACCGGAGGGTCTTATATGCTTATACTGAGTCATGTGATATCATGCATTTGTCTTTGTGATTTATCATGTATGTTATTCTGTGCTTTATTGGTTAGGACCGGAGGGTCTAACCTGAATTGTGAGACCGGAGGGTCCTCACTAAGACACATGGACCAGAGGGTCCTTATTGAGATATAGCCATGAGAGGCTAATTATTTGTGTGTGGTATTTTGGGGAACTCACTAAGCTTCGTGCTTACAGTGTTGTGTGATATGTGTTTCAGGTACCTCTTAGGATTGCGGGAAGGCACCGACTTGATTGTACACACCTGTTAGAGATTATGTTTTTGAGGATTCTGGGATATTATCAAACATTTTGTGGTCTTGTGTTTTGAATAATTCATACATTTGGGTTTTTGAGAAATGTGATATTAGGTTTTATGTGGTTTTAAAAATGAAAATTTTGTTAGAAAATTTAGAGTGTTACAATTATCTAACGCTGTTGGTTGTTGGAGTGAAACCATATAGACATAACTTTTTGGCGCATAGAACGCGTAAGAGGTGCTCTCGTGGAATCTCTTTTAAATCCGACGATTGAATATATGAAGACGACTGCTCAAGTTCGTGATTCAATAGTTATTCGGGTGTGTCTAACCCATAATCATGCTCCCATATTTCATTGTCATTGTACTTTGTGGTACCATTATCTTGCATGATAAGTGTTTATATGGTTCAATAGTGTTTAATTATAAACGATGAAAAAACATAAGGACTATAAAGTTAAATAAAAACTGTATGGTAATGAAATAATTAACAATGTACCTCCACCCCGTTCGAGGTACCAAAATCGTCTTCGGGAGTCTTATTGATAAGTTTTAGAAGCACGGATAAAGTAACGTCATGCTCTACTAAAAGCTTATCATGTGACCTCATATACTCACGGAAATTCATTGAGCTCGTTTTGCAATTGACAGACCTCATTTTGCAAGACAGTAGCAATTCGGTCCTTATCAGTTGATGGTTCAACAACCGACGGTGGTGGTGGTAGCGGGTGAGATGGAACATCTATATGTGCCTTCTTTTGTCGAGGCTCATGGGTAGGGAGCGTTTGGGTGATGGTGTTAGGGAAGGTACCTTGTGAACTTGTGTGTCGGGAAAATCAGGGGAATCAATAAATGTTGAGCTTGCCATCCACCATTCAGCACGACTCTCAGATTTGGTCGGCTCCAATTTCTGTACAAATCTATTATCCTACTAACAAAATGATAAAATTATAAATAAACATAAACTATACACATAAAATAAAATCTTAAAATAAATAAGTAACCATACGTCGTTGATTTTTATAAACTGGTTGCACTGAGTCTTTTGTAAAGGCCTCACATTCAACCATGCAACAACCCGAGGGATCACATTCTCTTGTCGGGTACCAAACAAACTGCTCATGAGAAAAGTCTCAAGAATCCATATCTAAAAAATCATGTATTAAAGTGTTAGCAAACAAAAAAATAAATAAATTGTTAATCATTTACTTACCTTAAAAGCGTATAAAAAGCCGCTTAGGGTGTAAGTCATTTTTTGAGGTTTTTCTCTTTCGGTTCAGTTGGATGTATATGCATGTCAACTTTATTGAATATAGTAATTTGCTGTTAGTACAATTGATCCCAATTTGTCCTCCCCCATGGATATTTGCTACATAAAAAATTCCCAACTAAATTTCTAAAAAGTATTAGTAATGATAATTAATTACCCTTAATTAATTTGTAATTATAAATTAACGACATGATACATGTTGAATTCGTCGGATACCAAAGCGAAATACTTCTCTATAACATGCTGTTTAGCCAACCACCCATTGAACCCTTTCCATAACCGATATAAAATACATACACGGACCACATTCTCGTCCGATAATTCATTAAGTGAATGCTCAAACACATTCTTCACATCGTCTAATTTGATGGAGACATTCCTCGCGACCATAGGAAACACACGTGAACGGAAGGCGGTGCCGGAACTGGAGGAAGGAAAATAATCTCCAAAGCGGAAGCCATTGACAAGACAAAATTCTTTCTTCCCGAAAGATAGTTCGTAACCCCCAATCTCAAAAACTATTTCCTCTACTTCGCCTTGGGGGTCTGTGATAACTTCGTGGAAAAAGACGTAATGTAGAAGCAAATGATCCCCATCTACATTTGGAATGTATAACCACCTCCCAAAACATGAATTTTGGAACATAGTCTCACATGTCAGCCTGTCTTTCAATTCCGCACAAATATCCCCACCGATTTGGGTTTTAAAAGACAATGTAATGGATACATCAAAAACCTTGCCGTGCTGCAAATATAAAGGTTGTTATAAACCAACTCCGAAATGCAAACTGACCAACAATCCGTACATGTTCTTAGTATTTCGGACCTGTTCCTAGTGTTCCAGACCTATTCCTCGTGTTCTGGACCTGTTCCGGAATGCAATTCTATGTTCTGGAACATTGGATTTGGATGTATAATAACAATTTATAAACAACTAAAATACTTTTGGGTTGGTCCTAATACACTTGCATAATATATTGGTACTCTAGAACGTGGCCAGTTCATTCCAGAGGTGTTCTTCGCATTCTGGAATGCAATGTTTTGTTCTTGAACACTATTTTATGATGAATATTAACAAAAATTTTAAGTCAGAGTAAAGGACTTACTCGTAAAACAATTGTGTCATAATGATCGTCTTCTACATATTTAGTCGGAGTTCCAAATTAGTGTGTCGGCATCGGAGAGTCGGATTGGCGTGTCGGAGATCGGAATCGGAATCAGAGAGTCAGAGTGTCGTGTCGTAGTGTATCAGAATGTCGAGATCTAGAATGAAATCGAGACCCAGATTTTTTCCGAATGTATTATGGAATTCAAAATTCAAAAATTTGGTTTGGAATACGTACGGATACTCCGAAATGGCCATTCCGGAGGACACCTGATGGGCCGGCCCAGAGGAAAACGACTCTGATTTCATTCTGGAACGGCCCATTCCGGAGAACATGGTTATTTTGAAAAAAAAATATATTTAAATGTGCTATTTTTTAAAAAATATATCAAAAAGTGGTTAGTTTACTCAATTTCCCTTAATTATGATATCATATCTTAGTTAAAATACCATACATTTTAAAATCTATCCAATTATAATTTTAAATGATTTTCTTTTTAGATTATTTTGTTATACACGTTCGTGTGGGTGTCGTATTGGGTTGTTTATATGTCCTTCAATTTATTGTGTCATGAAATTGTATTGTAACCGGTTGGAATATTCAGCTCCACAAGATCTGATGATGATGTTTGTTGTATGCATAAATGACACATATGTGTGTTGATTGTAGATAAACTATTTTGTTAGATATAGCTGTTAGAATTGTTGTAATGTTCGAGATGAGTACACAATATCAATTGATTAATGTGTTCAATACTGATGTCGATGGTTTGAAGTTTAAGAGAGACGCGTTGTTCATTTATGGAAGCAACATGCTTACTTGGAGCCATATGAATTGAACAATGTTTATATGGTATCAATGTGTCAAGGATAAGTGTTCTATGTTTTGTTTGTATTGGTATAGTTTTTTAAGCTTCATTTGTTTTTTGTGATATATAATAGGAATCATATTTCAGCTACCATGAAGAGGATTTGTTTCACAAGTTTGAAGGATTGTTGAAATAGGGGATTGAGAATATTTTTTCAAATTTCTTTGTTGCTGATAATCTTGCCATTTAAAGTCTCATTTATGCTTACATATTTATTCATGTGGTATATATGTACATATCTATGTTTTGTCACATAAAATGATTATAGTGTACATATATTTTTATATTTATAACACAATATTGTTACAATATATGTATATAAAAATTCCTCAACATAAAATAGTTATAATATGTATATGTAGATGGTTCACGATATAAACGATGATACTAAACACACACACACATGTGTGTGTGTGTGTGTGTGTGTGTGTTTGTGTCAAAGGAACATAAAAAATGGTATATTTGTTCGGTATAATATTTTCTTTGTTTATATATGTTAAATTGCACTCTATTTTGTTGATTTCACATTGGTTGAAATCTGGTTTTAGTCAAAACGCAGTCGTTATGATGCCTGATTTTTGTCAGAAAAATTATTCATAAATTATAAACGCTAAGTCTGGAAAACTTTGTAACTTATGTTTTAAGACTTAATTTTCCATTTTAAACAATTTAAACAAGTAAAGAGTCTAATATAGTTTTAACTGAAGTTTATGACAAAATGTGTGTGTGTCACGCTCTCCCAATATAGATCTATACACAATTATCATGCTCTCCCTACAAGAGACTCTGGTTACAATTTACAGGACTTTTGACTTTGTTACTACGAAGGTAACACGAAGCGAATGTCTCACAAATTTATTCATTAACAGATTTACGTGAACTGAACTGAAAACCTTTGGTAAATGAGTTTGAAATGTAAATGATACATAAACTATACCTATTATAGTTTATCCTAAAACGTTTGTAATGTAAAAGAACTCTTTTATGAATATACATTAGTGCTATTAATCCATAAACTATGCTTATTATAGCTTATTATAGGTGTTCGAAGTGAATGAAGAATCTTATCATGAATGACTAAATTTCAGTTTATGATGATAAACTAACAAGAAAATACATTCAATATTTAGAACTTATTGTTATACACTTTGCTCAACATAATACAAAGTGTTATGGAAGTTATAAGCTGTTAACTAGTTTTTAACCTTTCTGCACTGTTTTAGAAAAAATCATAGATAAATCATACGAACTCGAAAACTGAATCCGTAAATTCTGAGAGTTCATAAAATGTGTCTAGTTTATTCGTAAATTTTATTATGATTTTTGGAAGTCTTTAACTTGTGTTAAAATGTTCATATTCACAGACTGGTCCAAATTCGTTTCTGAAATGATAGGCAGTTTTGTAAAAATCACCATAAATCGTAGAAAAATCGTATGGAGATATGCAAGTAGTCATTTTAAAGGTATGAACCTGAAATATTTGCATATTACACAGTTTTGAAAGATATTAAGTTTAAGCTAGTCAAAACAGTCCGTGAATAAGACTTAACGTTTCTGATGAAAGCTGTTGTTTGAGTTTGGTTAAGTTTTTGGTGTTTTAACTTGTATTCCCCCCTAAAACTTGAAGAAAACGTGAAAATGTAGGGGTATGAACTCACCTTGAGTGATTTCTTGAAGAGTGGAAGGTTGAAGATGATGAGTTTTCAAGTCTAGATCACTTGATGAACACACGAAGTTTTGGATGATCCTAAGAACGATTTTTGGTGTGAAGATATGAGTCGTTAATCCAAGAGTGTTATGAAAACATGTAATAACACTTGAGTTAGAAGGAAATACTTACCAATAAGTGAATGAATGACTCAAGAATACATCAAAAGTGTGGCTGAAAGTTGAGAGAAAAGAGGCCCTCTTGATGGTTTAAGAAGTGTATAATTTTGATGGTGAAGTAAAAGATCAAGGAAATCCCAGGCATTTCCTTATATGGAGGGTTGCTGGAGCAAGTGGCTAGGGTGAAGGGATGTTTGCCTTGGTTTGTGTGATGTGGATAAGGTTGGACCAATGAGAAAGTGACACATGGGAGGCAAGTGGGCACACTTGACCCACTTGTGGGGTAGAATATTCTTCTTATTATAAAATAATGATTTTTAATTAATAAATCCTTGAAAAATAATTAAAATAATAGTTCTGGGGGTTAAAAATGATAAAAATATGAATTTGGTGAAAAAATCCCGTCAAAAACGTCAAAAACGGGCTTAGGAGGCGAAAGTAGTCGAAAACCGGACAATAGGAACCGAACCTGCGAGGTTCGGCTCTTAGAAGCTAGGAACCGAGAGGGAAAAGAAGGAACCGAGAGCTGGCCGAGGGTTCGAAATTCCGAAGGGGGATGCGAGGGTCTCGCAGGGGGAGCCGAGGCTCGGTCCTCGCTGCTGATCTTCGGTCTGCTGAGGTTTCGGTCCGAGAGGCTTCTGACACTTTCGGTTATGACAGGAGGGTTTCGGCTCCTAAGGGGAGTTTCTGTTCCTAAGAGGACTTTCGGTTCCTAAGAGGGGTTTCGGTTTTATATGGCTGTTTTTCGAGAAATCTTTCCGTTTTGCGTGATTTTTGACCAAGTTAAGGGTCGGGATGACCCGTTTCTACCCTAATCTCACTACTAGACATGAGATAGGAGTTAAGACGGAATTATTCGCTTTAAGTCTTTAGTATTTTGATTATAATTAACCTTGATGTATATACCAAGTTATCCCAGCTTACTGGTAATGATCCTAAGATCATATATAAGTGTCTTTGATTTTATTGAACGAGAGAGTATTTTTTTTAACTACTTTTTGATATACGGTAATTTTAGCAACATACCAATTTCATTACAAACATATGGTACTTAAACGTTTTCGTTGTTGGAAACATTACACAAGTCCTAATAAGGTTCCGTGTTGCTCCTGCTGGTTTGGTTGTCACACTCCTCCTGCTCCTCCGTCATTCCTCTCAGTTGGAGAGTCCCTCTTGAAGTGTCCCGTTTCACCGCATAGGTAGCATGCTGGACTTACACTGATGTTGGTGATTGAAGCGATGTGCTGGGTCTGGGTCCTGCAGAAACGGGCAATATATCCGTTCTTGTTACAGTTTTTACAGTGAAACACCCGACAAACTCCATTGTGATGGTAGTCACACTTGTTTCACTTTGGAAGTGTTCCCATATATGGTCTGACCGGTGCTTGAGTGACAGACGTTGTGGCTAGTGTCGAGGCATGAGTCGGGACTGATGTTGTAATTACAGGGGCAGCCATGGATTGCTGTCCTTTAGCGCGTTTTTGAGATAGGTTGCACTCCTTTTTGTCGCAAAATTTTCGTTTCTTGTTCTTAGGTTTGTGGTCTGAGGCGTCCTCGTGGGTAGGCACCCGCTGGTGTTCTTGACTGTTACTACGGTTAGAATTGTCAATACCGCCTTCAACTCTGCTGGCGTTGTTAGTATTGAGTTGCGCCATGACGGCTGTCACGGCTGCCGTGACCGCAGCTTGAAAAGTAGCAGAGTCTATCTGCAGGATTGCTGCCTTGCTTGTTGGCTGGTTACCTTCTTGTGAAGACATAACTCTGTTGCATGTGGAGAAACGATTTCGTGAGTGGGGATGATTCTAATTATACCGTTATCATTTATATACACATATATAAATTTCACAATTTACTGAACTAGTCTTGATGTTTCTGCTAACGTTCCGGAGACGGAGTTTATGGTAGTGGGTAGAAGTAGGTTTTGTACAGGCGTTAACTTTTCCCCATCCTAGGATTAGGTTTGTCCAAACACACTTGGTTGAGGAGTTCTGATGGGATCCGGTGCATTAGTGCTGGTATGACCGCACCCTATAGGTCTATGGAAAGGCACCTTTCAACCATGAGGTTTAAAAAGAAGAAATGATAATGAGTATTGAATAAGGGTTTATACGTCAGGAGTTATGTCACTCAGTTTATCTTAGTTCTGAGTGTATCGAGTTCCAATGTTTTTGGTGTCTTTTGAAAACAATTCATAACGAGAGTCTATATATAATAAACTTATGAATTCTTAGTAGTATTGCTCCCAATGAAAATAATACGCATGCCCCTTTCATTTGTATGATTCTAGTATATTTAGCTTTTAGAGAAAGGTTTTGAGCCTGATGCAGGTCTACACCACATTATTGCAAGGAAAGGTTTGGACCGCAAACAAATCTCTCGACTAGTGTAATCACTAACTCGCGGGGTCGGGCCTACACATGGAGGGGAGTAACACCAACGCATACTCATGGGCCTAATCTACCAGGTCTTGTGAGTAAAATGAATTTTACTCTCGACAATTCGTCCCCAAATGGCGATTGCTGTTGCTGATGGCGACTCCATCCCTTGATCAATGCTGCCCAACAGGGCACAGGTTCGATGTAGTCGAGGCGGTTCGCGAGAGCCCTGGCTATGTAAGGAAGAGTTGTCGACCTCTGGCTCCATCTTCGACTCTTTTCCTCATCACCCACTAACTTTCCGGGTTCGGAAAGTAGGGGTCTCCCGGTAAGTAAGATCTTGTCATGGTGTCCGTGCGAGAATAGGGGTGAGGTAAGAGGCATATAATAATTATATTCCTAGAATTACTTATAGGGGTTTGATCATCTTTAGTTACTTTTATGATAACATGGTGCATACTAGTTACATATCTAGGTTATATATAACTTTAGCGTATCCATTTAGTGATTATAGACCTATTAGCAAGAATCAGTTTAGTTTTCACATAAGTTATACTACCACAAAATACTCCTATAGTATTTTAAATGTTATGTTTGGTTGTTAACGATTTTCTGGTATGGGTGTTGGTAAGTTGAAAGACTCGTTGTCCACTATGACTATCCCCCAGCACATACTAGTCACTTCTCGGACGAATGTAGTTGCTCAGGCTATATTCCTCCCAGACTTGATTGCATATCCCAGGGCATATTCACATTGCACAACTCCTCTATTTTTAACTTTTGTGTTTTCCTTAGACGTGACACTAAACCGGTATGCATGTATGTACTTATACTTTTAACAAGAAACTATTTATTTCTAAAAGTATAGTTATTTGAAAATGTTTAAATTAGAGACTTAAGTCCCAATGCATTTATAGTTTGTATATCTTATGTGGTTCGATATACTTAGTTCACTATAAACAATGCTCTGATACCAATCTGTCACACCCCCAAACCAAGGATGGCGGAAACGTCCGGGGGTGGAGGACTTCATGTATAGTATCACAACAATGAGTATAATAGTGCCCAAAGTAAATACAACCATCATAAATATAATTGAAAAAGTTATACAATAGTATGTGTTTACATGTTTCCAATCAATTACACTTATGATGACAGAAATGAAACGTTTGACGATTTAACGTCCCATCCTCAAAAGCGGTTGATTTCCCGTTTCACTGAATTCCTGAGAATACAAGTAGTTTGAAAAAGCGTCAACAATTAAGTTGGTGAGTTCATAAGAGTTTTGTTTGAGAAAGAAACCGTTTTCCTTGTAAAAGCGATAAAGTATGTTTCCAGAAAATCCAATATTTTCTTTATTAAGTGTGAAATGAATGCTTCTATGTTATGCGATAATGAACCCTAGAAGGACCCATAGATTCCTTCTATAGTCGCCCAGCGTATATAAGTTATATAAAATTTCAGTAAATAAACCGTTGAATATAATGGGTCTGCCCTAGGTCCACCACCAAACAAGGAACATGAGATAAGGCTGGCCTACCAATTCTAAGTCGATTGTGACTAGATTCTTATGTAACCCTAGCATATACACTTAGCGATTATAGCTGAAGTCTAACAATTCTAGATGCAATGAAGTTTAACAGAAATAGGTTTCCAAAGAAAATCCAATATTTTCCTTATAAAGTTATGTATTCCTAAATCCCAGGACCGAAAATAAACAAGTATTTTTCCATACTTAAAGATATAAAAGTGATTTTAAATCGACATAAAACCCTTTTTAATTTTGGGAAATATCCCGTAAACTTTATGTGTTATGTGTTGTCTTAAATCCTAAGACCGAAAGTGTACAAGTATTTTCCATACTTAAAGTAATTCCTGTGAGTTAAATCGACATAACTCGCTAATTTAAAAGTAAAACCCGTAAATCTTATGATTTGTTAATACCACATGTGAGTTATTATAATCATGCTAAGACTCAGACGACCTCGTAACACGACGTTCTTCAAGCGTCGGAATGTTATGACACTTGTCACCACAGACCTGCTGGTCTAGCTGTTGCAAGCAGCTCAGGTGCGGGCTTGTCAGACCCAATATAGATCAATACACAATTATCACGCTCTCCCTACAAGAGACTCTGGTTACAATTTACAGGACTTTTGACTTTGTTACTACGAAGGTAACACGAAGCGAATGTCTCACAAATTTATTCATTAACAGATTTACGTGAACTGAACTGAAAACCTTTGGTAAATGAGTTTGAAATGTAAATGATACATAAACTATACCTATTATAGTTTATCCTAAAATGTTTGTAATGCAAAAGAACTCTTTTATGAAAATACATTAGTGCTATGAATCCATAAACTATGCTTATTATAGCTTATTCTAGGTGTTCGAAGTGAATGAAGAATCTTATCATGAATGACTAAATTTCAGTTTATGATGATAAACTAACAAGAAAATACATTCAATATTTAGAACTTATTGTTATACACTTTGCTCAACATAATACAAAGTGTTATGGAAGTTATAAGCTATTAACTAGATTTTAACCTTTCTGCACAGTTTTAGAAAAAATCATAGAAAAATCATACGAACTCGAAAACTGAATCCGTAAATTCTGAGAGTTCATAAAATGTGTCTAGTTTATTCGTAAATTTTATTATGATTTTTGGAAGTTTTTAACTTGTGTTAAAATGTTCATATTCACAGACTGGTCCGAATTCGTTTCTGAAATGATAGGCAGTTTTGTAAAAATCACCATAAATCGTAGAAAAATCATATGGAGATGTGCAAGTAGTCATTTTAAAGGTATGAACCTGAACTATTTGCATATTATACAGGTTTGAAAGATATTAAGTTTAAGCTAGTCAAAACAGTCTGTGAATAATACTTAACGTTTCTGATGAAAGCTGTTGTTTGAGTTTGGTTAAGTTTTTGTTGTTTTAACTTGTATTCCCCCCTAAAACTTGAAGAAAACGTGAAAATGTAGGGGTATGAACTCACCTTGAGTGATTTCTTGAAGAGTGGAAGGTTGAAGATGATGAGTTTTCAATTCTAGATCACTTGATGAACACACGAAGTTTTGGATGATCCTAAGAACGATTTTTGGTGTGAAGATATGAGTCGTTAATCCAAGAGTGTTATGAAAACATGTAATAACACTTGAGTTAGAAGGAAATACTTACCAATAAGTGAATGAATGACTCAAGAATACATCAAAAGTGTGGCTGAAAGTTGAGAGAAAAGAGGCCCTCTTGATGGTTTAAGAAGTGTATAATTTTGATGGTGAAGTAAAAGATCAAGGAAATCCCAGGCATTTCCTTATATGGAGGGTTGCTGGAGCAAGTGGCTAGGGTGAAGGGATGTTTGCCTTGGTTTGTGTGATGTGGATAAGGTTGGACCAATGAGAAAGTGACACATGGGAGGCAAGTGGGCACACTTGACCCATTTGTGGGGTAGAATATTCTTCTTATTATAAAATAATGATTTTTAATTAATAAATCCTTGAAAAATAATTAAAATAATAGTTCTGGGGGTTAAAAATGATAAAAATATGAATTTGGTGAAAAAATCCCGTCAAAAACGTCAAAAACGGGCTTAGGAGGCGAAAGTAGTCGAAAACCGGACAATAGGAACCGAACCTGCGAGGTTCGGCTCTTAGAAGCTAGGAACCGAGAGGGAAAAGAAGGAACCGAGAGCTGGCCGAGGGTCCGAAATTCCGAAGGGGGATGCGAGGGTCTCGCAGGGGGAGCCGAGGCTCGGTCCTCGCTGCTGATCTTCGGTCTGCTGAGGTTTCGGTCCGAGAGGCTTCTGACACTTTCGGTTATGACAGGAGGGTTTCGGCTCCTAAGGGGAGTTTCTGTTCCTAAGAGGACTTTCGGTTCCTAAGAGGACTTTCGGTTCCTAAGAGGGGTTTTGGTTTTATATGGCTGTTTTTCGAGAAATCTTTCCGTTTTGCGTGATTTTTGACCAAGTTAAGGGTCGGGATGACCCGGATGACTTTAAAAAGTTTGAGAGAGATTTTAGGAGAGATTTCACATACTTGGAGAGATTTGGGAGAGATTTCACATACTTGGAGAGATTTGGGAGAGATTTCACATACTTGGAGAGATTTCACATTCTTGGAGAGATTTGGGAGAGATTTCACATACTTGAAGAGATTTGGGAGAGATTTCACATACTTGGAGAGCTTTGGGAGAGATTTCACATACTTGGAGAGATTTCACATTCTTGGAGAGGTTTGGGAGAGATTTCACATACTTGGAGAGATTTGGGAGAGATTTCACATACTTGGAGAGATTTCATATTCTTGGAGAGATTTGGGAGAGATTTCACATTAGCCATTATTATCTTATAATCTCGTAATGCAAGGTTCGTGAACCCCGTTATGCTTTGTTTATGATTGTTTTAAGTCCCCGAAAGGGTCCTTAGTCGTGTTTTGATGCGTTTAACTCCCTTTTTAGGGTTTTTACATTGATAACACATAAATTCTTCGAGACATTTGAATCCTTGACATACAAATGTACATTTTTATACATAGAATAAGTTTTAACATTCAAGTACAAATTAAGTTTGACCGGTTTGTCTTGTTGACCTTGGCTTGAATTTGACGGTTGTCACAGTGTGCACGCACACAAACACACATAGAGTTAAATTATTGAATTCAGGTTTCACTATATGAGATGAACTCTTCATCAACTAAGAATATTAAACATAGTAAAGCCTTATGTGTTTTAACCGTTAATCTGCAATGAACAAGGAACTTTTTGTATACACCACCTGTGGTTGCTAGTTACAACCTACGTTTGATGAGGTGAATTAGTCTCTTATTATTTCATGACGTCGATTAAGTGTCAGTGATGTTCTCAATACGCTCCCTTCGCAGTGCTATTTTAGAGGTTTGCGCGTCCGTAGTTCGGTTATTGGCTCATTATAGACCCCAGAGTTTGTTTTTATACATGTATAGAATTGAAATAGTATTTATATGTAGTTGGATACTCATACAAGTTGAAACATGAATGTGTGAGGTAGGAATGTTATTGCTCAAATGGATATGTTTCGGTTAAGGAAATTAAGTAAAAAATACTTAATAAATTTTACAATATGAATTTTGTTGTTTATAAACTTATATTTACTAAGTTAATTATAGAAACACACTCTTTCATTTGTATGAGATTACAAGTATGTAATACTTTATCTTTATAATTTTGAGTCGAAAAGTAATTATATTTTATATAATTTGATATCCAAACTTATTTATATAAAATATACTTTTGGTTATAAAAGTACACAGAGTCAAAACTTGTGGAACACTCCAACAATATTTGTTAATGTATTTTTAATGCATGTATTCTTCAGGACTTAGAAGCTGGAGTTTATGGCATATGTAACATGGAAAATCATTTTCCTTGCCTTTTTGTTGGCCTATATGTTCAAGCCTTTATATTATTTTCAGTTACGTTTTGCTAAACTTTCTTTTTGTACTATCGTATTTTCGTCGTTCCAAACGATGTAACTTTTGAAACCAAATTAATGAAGTATGTAATAATGTTTCAGTGTTTTGTAGTTTTTTCAATGTGTATGTTAACTGTGATCCAACGTTTTCGTCGCAACCCCGATGCTTCTTCCACCGGCGGAGTTGTAACAGTATGTGATGATGGTGAGACATTTAGGAAGGATGAAAAAATGGTTTGGTTTGATGGAAATATTAAAAGATCGATAGATTCTATATTATGAGATAAATCAATGATATGGAACGATGATGTTTGAAAAGAGTCGAATTCTATTAATCTCAGTAATAGAACAGTTCTTGAAGACGGAACTATTCTTTTTGTGCTGGAAAGATGTAACCCTAGATGTTACATGCATAGGCTATATATAGACAAATCAATACAACAATTCCGAAAATGGACAATCCCAATTTCAGAATCGGAATTAAACATATTTCCAAAAGCATACATTTGACACAACACTGAATTAGAATTAAAAATATCCCCCTTTGTGTCAAATCGGAAGGAGGTCTTCATCATTTCCTTTCACGTCAAAAATCTTAGGCATAATATTCCGAAAAGAAGATTGGACAGACATATACCAACGAATCATGTCCGAAATGCACTTGTCATCCACAACCTAGTTAGATTTGTTCGCTTCATCCCTTGAAAGAATGGAGTTCAGAGTACTTGTAGAATACAAATGCTTATCCCTTAGATAGAACATGTAATTCTTGATCACTTCACCTTCTTTCATCTTGTACGCTATGCTCTAGTGCTTCTTGTTAATGAGTCCTCCCTTTAGATGTTGGATATCTTCTGGTTGATCTTGTGGATTTAAGATCAGTCTCTTTTTCAGAACAAAAGAAATTTCCACATCCATTTTCACAATTTCCAGAATGTAACACTTGATCAATCGCTTCAAGTGTTCATATATGGGTCATATTTCGTCATATTCCTCGCAACAATGCAGAACAGTCAGATTCAATCGTAAGGATTCATGAATGGCAGATCACCCAAAGTGAACTCGTGAAGAAGATGGTTGGCACCTCGAAACCCCTTGAATTGTATATTTAGCAAATCTTCTGTCTGAACTGGCAAGCCAACCTTCAGTCCCACAACCCTTTTTAAACTCCATAACTCATTTTGCGGTTTCGCATATTTCAGATAGAACGAGAAGAGCATTTGATTTCCAGCTTTGTTGGAGATCAAAGATTTTTCAATCTTTTCAAAGCATCTAAAGAGAAAGGCCCTTGGAGTCATGGGAAAATCCAACTGACACTCTATATCATTGTTTGTGTCGAAGGAGGTGGTTGGCTCCAACCAATTAAGATTAGGATCATCAAGAGCTTTCTTTTGTATTCGTTCAATAGACCAGGCAGGAAACATGGATTTCTGATTTTTCAAAAATCAGTTTTGAATTTTTGACATCAACTGCTCCAGCATCAAGTTTCTGCCTGAGAGCATTGAGTTCGTCAAGCTCTTTGTCTCTTCTTTCCGTTGCTTCTTTTTTCTATTTAGTCATCACCAGATTTTCTTCAGAAACAACTTTGCCTTTGTCTTTTCTTGATCCAGAAGCTTCATTATCCTTCTGATCAGAAACCTTTTTCAAGTTTTCATCCTCTTCTCCCCTTGTTTCGAAGAAGCCCCGCTTCCTGAAACACCCTGGATCTGATTAAGCAATGCGAACACAAGTTTGAGTTTTTTATAGAGAGATTAACGCACTGAGTCAGTGAATGGAACATTTCGGGTTTCAACGATTCGCAACAACTGTTGGTTTATTTCAGAATTACGAGCTTTAACTGAAAGTTTCTCTTCTTCAAGTTTGGCAATATTAGTGGAAGCATTCTTCACCTTTTCAGTAAGAACCTTTGTTTTTTGCGTTTGCTCGGCCAGTGCATCCATAATCTTGTTCTCAGCAACCAAGTCATTTTATAAATTTCTGAGTTGTTGAGTTATTGATAAATTGAGATCAGTATTGTTAATCTTAATGTCTGCAAGGAGGGTTGAGAGAGCTTGTTTTTCTTCATTCAAAGAAGATCGAAAACCTTTTGTGACTTTGTTCATGTCAACTATATTCTTTTCAGAAGATGTCCGGAAGACAACCATGAATTCCTTGACTTCTTTTTTTGTAATTGTTGGACCTTTTCTATAGCTTCTAAGATTTTCTTTACTGAAGCTTGAGCAACTTTGGTTGATTCTTCAAGGACTTTGACATTAGATGATGTAATAATTTCCACAGTTGATCGATGGGTTCTGAGCAGATTTTCCCAATTTCATGGAAGAGAAAGCTTATGAATACTCCAAAATTGAATCAAGCTTTTCATTCAACTGCTTGAACTGACCTTTAGTCATCGGAGCGTCATCATCATCACTGTTGAGAGAAATTTTTTTTGAGAAAAACTTGAACAAACGTTAGTACAAGATAATAGTTGCAGAATAAGTTAATCTTAAAGGATCATATTAGCTCAACAATAATAAGTTAGAATTGTTAGATAGTTAGTTGTGGAAATATAAATTGCGAAAATGTAAAGGAAATTTAAATAAGAACAAGTTATATCAAGTAAACATCAAACTGATTCTTAACACTGTTTGCAATCAAACACAAGTTAGTAAGTGCGATCAGTTTAAGATGAAGAGGATCTCGGATATTAGATAAGATAGAGAAATGAGATAATAATCTTTGTATTTCAGTGAAAGTTCAACAGATCATAAAGAAGTGGTAAGAAGTGGTATGTTTACATGAAGACGAGCACTCTATTTATAGATTCTCAAAAAGTTACATCTTGAATAAACAATAATAAAACTACTGACTCTAAGTGACCATGCAAGGTTCACTGGACAAAGTAATGCTAATACGCTAAGTTAGTTGATGTAACAAGAGATCTCCACTGCGGTAGAGTAGTTGTGATTCATTCTGGTTCAAAACAATATCTTCAACTGTGGTAGACAAACATCCGTTGCGGTGGGAAAACTGTTTGCGGTAGTCAAAAGAGATACAGTAATGAAATGGAACTGCAGATCATTAAGTTTAAGAGGGTCACTTTTTGTTTTAACAGTTTCCCCCAAAGTGACCTCTTCAACTTTTTCTTCACTTGTCAAGCTTCAAGAATTTGATCAGGATCCACCAGAACTTCCTCAGTTCACCTAGCCACTGGATCCTCCGGATGATTTCAAACTTCACCTCTTCAATTGTATTCTTGGATCTTTTAACCGAAGCAATAGTTGTTTCCAGTTGCTTTTTGGTCAGCCTATGCATAGCCGTGACATGAATGAAGTATTTTAGGTCACTGTTGGTTTTCTTGAAAATTACTCCTAACTCTGGAAAGTTTTTTGCTTTGAGTGACGTTTCTTGATAACCTTCAGTGAAGCTTGGTGCAGGCTCAAGAGCTGGGAAGTTAAACTTCTTAGCTAAGATGGGGTGAATTTCAGCATCTATTTTCCCGAAATCATAGACCAATGCTTTGAGAAAATCACTGGCTTTTTCACACGCAATCTTCATTTTTGGATGCTTTTCGGCTTTGAATTGAAACACCCCTGCAATTAGGAAAACTTCTTCAGGGTTCATGCATGGAAAGTCGGCCTGCGTCCGGATGTAATCAGCTCCTCTTCGGTTGAGTTATACTGAACAAAGTCAGTTTTCATGAATTTCCTTACTTTGTAATTTTTGACCGCTTATGGGCTGTCAATGGACCAGATCTTCTCGAAGGTAGCTCCATGCTTGGCATGAAACTGATTTAGGCATTCAAATTCTGGGGGGGAGTCTTTGATCATCAGGAAGGTTAAGATTTGGAGTAGGGAGAGATTGGAATATCCTAGTATCCATCAGATGACGGTTCATCATATGTTAGGATAGGTCGGTAACCATCATCAAGAAGCCTTCGGATGGGATTGACCCAAGAGCTGATTAGAGACTCATCCATGGTTGTATAAAAACCATGTTCTCTCTGTTGGATTAATGTCTAAGTCCATAACTATAATTGGTAAGACTTGACCCGACCCGGCATGGTCCATTTGGGTTGCATGGCATCATGCATTTGGATAGACTAAAATGAGAGAAATAACACTTAAGGTTTATTAATATATTATAAGTTCTAATATATTAATAAGGTTATTTAATTAGTATTGATCAAGAATTAATTTGGAATTAATTAAGTGATCAATAGGAGACTAATTAAATATATGGGTTGATTGTGTAAATCATTCATTCTTATATATGTGGGCTTGTGATCCAAGATTCCTTATGTTGGACTAAGTCCATGGGGTGACCCATGGATACTCCATGGAGGTTAAAATCCATGGAGCATAAGGAATGGGTATTATGAGTTACATGGTGTAACCCTAATAGCCACCATATAAAAGAATCCCATGGCTCAAGAAATCGTGCACTAATGTGTGAATATGAGGGCTAGACGATTTCAAGGAGTGTTCCATTTCTCTTAAGTCATTCCATGTGCATTTGGTGTTGTGTGAACCATTTGAGGTGTCACACTTGGGGCACTAGGCACTCAAGCTTCATGAAGACAATCTACATCAAAGAGGTATGTAATTCTAACTTGATATGTTCATATGAATCAATGTTATTATGCTAGTTAGGATGAATACCTTGGAAAGTTCATATTTGCATGTATAATAGAGAAAACATAGATCCAAGGTATTTAGGGTTGCATGTACACTTAGGAGTGTTAGAATGCTCAAAACCCATCAGTGGTATCAGAGCCAGGTTTTTTTTCTTGTTATACTTGCAAAATTAGCTGAAAAATCGAATTGTATTAGTTTAAAAGTTATGCTAATTACTTGAAAAAAAATTTTTTATGTGAATTATCTTTGTTCATATGATTTTATTAGATTAATAGAAAAGTTAATTGATTATGTGTTTTCAATCCATTTTAATCTAAGAGTTGATTCTAAAATGTGTTTTTGTAACTTGTCCTCAAGTTATATGAAAAGTCACATTTAAGTTTCATAAAACTCACAAAAAGTTGGCAATGGTTACAAAAATGAAGAGTCTTGTCCTCATTAAATGGTTTTATGACTCCATAACTTGTCCTCAAGTTATGGAGGTTCAAGAGTCACTTCATTAAATGATAAAATGTGTAACCTTAATTAGTTCCATAAGTTACAAAAATAAAGAAAAGTTACATTCTTTTATTAGTTTAAAGTCTTCCATAACTTGTCCTCAAGTTATGGAACTTGAAGAGTTTTTTTTTTAATTAAAACTACTTTAAACACATAAGTTATGGAATTAATTAGTTTTGAATATTTTCAAAACTTGCCCTCAAGTTTTGGAATTTGTAAAGTTTTCCCCATGAATACTTTAATTCCAAGTTAGCCCTTAGAATTTTAAAAGTTAAAATTCAACCCTTATACTTTATAGTATTATAAGTTAATAATAAATATATGTATAAGAGCAAGTCAGTCTTACCGTTAGTAGGCCTCATTCACGAAGCCGGTCTATAAGGGGGGTATAAGGTTACTGCCTATAAAATGGCAGTTTAATGGGTGTCCACTCTCACCCACCGCTTCCTTGACTGGTGGAGGGTCGTTAGCCGAACGGGTAGGACAAGGACTAGAAATCTCCCTTCATTAAAAGTATTAATGATAAATACTAAGTAACTAAACATTTATAAATTCCCAATCTTAGTTACTTAGGAAAATGTGAATTTGGTGCTAACCCATGAAATTACACTTTGCACTTTGTTTAAGTCGGTTAGTGGAGCGTGTGTGGTTAACCGACACACTAACTCGTATTTAACAAGGTAGGCAAAGGGTAACTTAATGTTTATCATAGTATCGATGGAGCGTGTGTGGTTAACCGGCACATCGATTGAGGGGTAAACACTTAAGGATACCAAGTATATTTGCATGGTTATTTACACCTTGTTTTGTGATCCTCGGCATCCCAGTCACAAAACCTGAAGGACACACTCGAGATTGAAACATGCCATTGAACAGTTCAATGAATCTCAAAAGAATCTAGGAGTTTCAAAACCAATTAAAACCTAATAATACATTTCGTTTATCTTGGTGGAAATTGGTGAATCGTCATTCACCTACCTTCAAATATTTTATAGCTTGGATTACGGCATCCCTCTTCCAAGTTATAAAAGTATTGTGTTGGGTCCTAGCCTTAATATTTCATATTGGGTGTTATATTAAGGACTTTAAATCAACTATCTTAAATATCTCCCAAAAGATGATCTTCCCAAATCTCTTGAAACAAGTTTTCCTAAAAATGAAGATGATGTCCCATGGAAATCATACTTCTTTCACCTCCTCCAATTATTCTCCCTAACCCGCAAGTTCCTGAAAAGTTTAAGGTCACTCAAGCCCTATTGGCAAGCAAAGGTCTATATGTGATCACATCTTGGAGATGTAGTCAGATATTGACAAGCCGGGAGAGTTGGGTGTCAAAGTCTTGAGAAAGTTGATGACTCAACTATTTTCTAAGTCACATAGTGAGTTCCTTTGGGACTCCTATGAAACAGACTATGACAAGACCCTTAATGATCTTATCTATTTGCTAAGATCAACTTCCTAAAACTTTATGGACATTGACAATGATGACATTGGATATCCAGTAAAGCTCTCTCTTCCCAATGGGAAGGGATCGGCCATAGTCAACTCGGTTGACCAAATGGTAAAGAGAGACTAAGTCTGAGATAGTCCCATTATCAAGGGTCCATTGCCAAAGAAAGGGACATTGGTTGCGAAGCTGCCAAATTTACCTAAGGATGTTAAAGTCAATAAGTTTGACTCTACTTTAGGTAAAGTCCACTATCTAACTCTGCTAAGTTTCTATTCTGAGATTCTTGATACATGATGTGACTGGGTCACATGGTGATGTTTTAAGAATCAAAGAAAAAGTGAAGAAACTTAAAGAACGAATATGTTGAATCTGACCGCGTAGATGGATTTCTATCACATAGTTTGAAGATCGGATTCTTGAGCTACTTCTTAAGAGTTATGATATATTGCTTAGGAATAAATAACAACAAAGTTTTCATGTGCTTTTGCATTGTAAGGATAGTTTTTCCGCAAAGTTTTAAAATAAAAGGAAAATTTTTTGATTTTATTTATTTTAAAATATCCTTACAATGGCATGTGTGAAAACTTTTGTTGCTTATAAGATTCCATTAAGAGCAAGAGTGGAAATATGAATTTGATTCTTTCATTTGTGGTAGTGTCTAAATTTACCAAATAAGGAAAGATTCTCATCACCTAAGTTTCAGTTGGATAGAAACTTGGAATCATGCAAGTTGTATAGCATGATGAATAAGAACTTTCAAGCATTGGAAAAATTAAGACTAACTACTTGTTCACATGGATGTGTGAGTCAAGTAAAGGATCGAGTACACATTCTTGTGCACTGATCAAGCCCACCACAAATAATCGTTAAGACTATTCGTCATTATTTACTAAAGTTCAGTAAATATGGTTATACTTACAAGCTTAGGTGTAATTCTGAGACATTGGAAAAGGTTTCAATGTATGGCAGAGCGAATAAGAAGAATCAACTTAGGCAGAAAGATAAAAGTTTCTCAAATATGAAAAGATGGAAGAGTACTTTAGTATCATGTTATATAATCATCTTAATGATTAAGAGACCTTATCACAATTCATCCTCTAAGTGCATTCTGGTAGCTAAGAAGAGGAGCTATGAATTGTTGAAGTGGTTAAATCAAGAAGATGATTTATACTTCGTTCCAAAAACAATTCTTAGAGTTATACTCTAAGATTGTAACTTGAGTGACATGTCTTAAAGAAGGTTTAAAACACTTGTCAAATGTAAGAGTAAAAGTTTTCTACTCTTGTACATTTGAAATTGGTAAGTTGTGATGTTTTGGATAAAACAAAGACCAACTAAGGCCAATTGTGTGAAGTGTTTGTCTTGATTAGAATCCACACTATCTCTTGAATATCTGATAAGAAAGTCTTATATGTCAAGAGGATAGTGGGAGTCTTAAAGGTCTTGAAAGTCTCAAGAACTAATCAAGAATAAAACCTGAAGTTCTTCACTAGCACACGACTTGAGGTTTATAACCTATCGTGTCGACATGTCTGTGCCTATTCAAGTTGGCTTTGCATAGGAGTTCTGAGACTTCTCAATTGGTTGCATAGCTACTTGGAAGCAATGGCAGACCCTTGAGCTACCAGATGGCAAGAAATTAAGATTGAGTTCAGTCCATATGAGTTTGAATTTGTCATTATCCTTGTCTTGTGACTATGGTTTTGACAATTCACGTGGATAAGAACACATACACCATTAAATCTAAGTGTAATAAGGTTTCTCTCCGATTCATGAAAATGATGGTGAGGAAACACTTTCACTAAGTAGATTTTAGCTAGATAGCAATTGTGATATTTGCATTCTCAAAGTCGTTAGTGGAGCATGTGTGGTTAACCGGCACACTAACATGGACTTGTGAGAAGTGGCAAAGGTCTAAACAATTGAGACTATGATTACGGCATCCCTTTTCATAGTTCTTAAAATTGTTTAGACACACAAGTGTGCTATCTAAGGCAAGATGTATGATTTTGATAAAGTTTTATCAAAGCAATCTAGTATCAGAAATCTAAACTTTGGTAAGAAAGTCAATAAAGTATTGATTTCTAGAAGTCCAGCTGATTACTGATTACATGTCAAAGCTAGTGGGAGCATGAGTGTTATGCTAATAATCATCATGTTAGTGGGAGCATGATAATTATGATAAAGGTTGCAAGTGAGCAATGTTAATTATAGAAAACAAAAGTTTCAATTCGTGAGGCTGCAGGGGTTGAAAAAGTTGTTTTGCTATAATTAAGGGAGAGGAAATTATACTTCATTTCAATTCTGAAAGCTTAGATTGAGATTTTAATCGTATTTAGTCAAGGATATATATATATATATATATATATATATATATATATATATATATATATATATATATATATATATATATATATATATGAATTTCATGTTGGAATGGCTCAACATAAGGAAATTCTATATATGGGTCCATTATTTGCGTTCTAAAATTCGATTATGATTACGGCATCCCTTTTCATAATCTGAATTATGAGAACTTGGCAAATAGAAATGGAAATGTTATAGCAAAAGACTGGTTTAGTCTTTATGTGAGACATCATGACTCGTGTCCTATATGCTTCGGATATAGGATCGATTACATGTGCTATATTTATCCTTTCTAAAATTTTCCAAATGCTTGGGGCATTAAGAAGGGAAAAGGTCTAGAATTGGATATGACTAAAATGATTAAGCAATTGTCGAGGACAATCTAAGGATGACCAAAGATTGGTTGCTCAAGGACAGTTGGAAGTATAATGTTTATTCTGGAAGGACCATATTGACATAATCTGTAAGGAGGCAACTCTTGTTCAGAAGTGATAGTCAAAATGGAATATGGAAATGTTTCGAAGTTAGAAATTGTTCAATAAATCTGTGTAAGATTAGGAAACTTAATGCAAGAAGGATGTTTCCAAGGAGTTGATCTCCTTTGGAATGCTCTGTAATGTTTGTTGTCAAGTCTTTCTGACTTTGTGCATAATCATTACAAGAGGATCAATGCATATAAGTTTAGAATCTAACAAATTTTAGCAAATGGCATGAATTTGGAATTCTTGCATTTGCAGTAAGGAATTGGGAATGTGAAATGAGAATCGTTGGAGTTATGTTCAATTGATCTATTTCACAAAGTAAAGATCATATGCAAACATAGTATGCATACTTGGTGTATGGCATGACTGGTGTTTAGAAAACATAGTGTACATGCTTGGAGCATAGGACAACTATTGTTTTAAATTCAAGAATAAAGTTGATAGCTGAAACAGTATACAATGAATAATGTGTAATCATATGGTGATAAATAAAAGGTGTTTTATTTATATTCATAAGTTCTGAGACCATATTGGATTCGATTATTATTGTGTTTCACTTTGCATGTTTTGACTTCCAGAATAACTAGGTCATTGTTCTGATGGACTAAGTTATTTAAACCATCCACAGTCGGTCATATGTTGGAAGTAGATATGAATCAAGACTGTCATGGGTTGGCTTGTAGAGGTCTAAGATGTTGGACAAAGGGCTACAACAGTCATGAGTGCTCATAAGTTCTGAGTATTGGATTCAACCCACGCTCATTGGAATCACTTCATGGATTTTATCACGAGTGATCATGAGACGATAATATCTTATATTCTTCAAACCTAGAGATATGAGTTGTTACTATGAGTTGGTTATACATTGATTGCACGAAAACGCATTGGTAACTCGATGTTATAAAATGTGTCTTTGTGTATGATTCAACAAGTAGTAGAACAAGCCATATGAGTTGAAGTTTATCCATTCCTTTTACCTTCGGGATAAAAGCGATATCTGTGGGCCCCTCGATGATTTGGTGATGACAAATGTAAGTGCTCGGCCGGGCCAGGACTGATTTGATTTGTTCAATTAGTCAGTCGTCATAAATCGGAAATCGGGAAACAACAAATGGACATAGAGAATGATTATAATCCATGTCTCAGTCCATATGATATCTAGAATGGAGGAATATATGATCCCTTATCTAATGGACAAGTCATTGACAAAGGTCAGAGATCATCGACAAGGTCAGAGTTGGACAGAAGCTTTTGAGAGCTACGATTGCCAGTCGGTTTTTGAAGTCGTACGCAATAATAGTTTTAGACTTATCCAAGTGGGAGACTGTTGGATTAATGTCTAAGTCCATAACTATAATTGGTAAGACTTGACCCGACCCGACATGGTCCATTTGGGTTGCATGGCATCATGCATTTGGATAGACTAAAATGAGAGAAATAACTTAAGCTTTATTAATATATTATAAGTTCTAATATATTAATAAGGTTATTTAATTAGTATTGATCAAGAATTAATTTGGAATTAATTAAGTGATCAATAGGAGACTAATTAAATATATGGGTTGATTGTGTAAATCATTCATTCTTATATATGTGGGCTTGTGATCCAAGATTCCTTATGTTGGACTAAGTCCATGGGGTGACCCATGGATACTCCATGGAGGTTAAAATCCATGGAGCATAAGGAATGGGTAAAGTTATGAGTTACATGGTGTAACCCTAATAGCCACCATATAAAAGAATCCCATGGCTCAAGAAATCGTGCACTAATGTGTGAATATGAGGGCTAGACGATTTCAAGGAGTGTTCCATTTCTCTCAAGTCATTCCATGTGCATTTGGTGTTGTGTGAACCATTTGAGGTGTCACACTTGGGGCACTAGGCACTCAAGCTTCATGAAGACAATCTACATCAAAGAGGTATGTAATTCTAACTTGATATGTTCATATGAATCAATGTTATTATGCTAGTTAGGATGAATACCTTGGAAAGTTCATATTTGCATGTATAATAGAGAAAACATAGATCCAAGGTATTTAGGGTTGCATGTACACTTAGGAGTGTTAGAATGCTCAAAACCCATCACTCTCCATATCTGTTCAGCGAACTTCGCGACCCTCCAATATTTTTTCTTTTGTTGAGTGGCTGGTGAGTCACTTGAGTGTTCTGATGACATTGTTGGTTCCAAGTTTCTAAACTGCGGGGGAGTCTGATGAGGTGATTGTTGCAGATCCTGTTGCGGTGGGGTTGGATGTGGAGATTGTTCCGGAGTTGTTTGCTTTGGAGATGGTTGCAGTGAAGGTTGAGGAGTTGGTTGCGGAGTCACAATCCTTTGATGGATTGGTTGATGAAGTGGAATTCTTGGAGGAGACTGATGTGAATGGCCTTGATGCAACTGTGGATGGGACTCACTTCCTCCTTTTGAGGAAACATCCATCTGTTGTTCCTCAAACCATTATTTAAGGCCATCAATTTTGGAGAAGGTTTCGGTGAACTGGGACTTGATTAAATCAGAGACTTGGAGTTTATCTGAAATTTTGGTGTTGAAAAGAAGTGTATATATCTCCTTGGTCAATCGAAGGATTTCATCAACACTGGAGTTTGCAGTGAGAGAACGCTTTAAACCATTGATTGTTGATTGAAGAACCACAATAGAAGATTCAAAGGCGTTGTGAGTTTCTTGTACCAACTATTTGGAATTAGATGCTTGTTTCTCCAGGGTAGACTTGATTTCATCCTTTAATGCGGTTACCTCTTTGATGACTTTGTCAGCAGTTGCTAGAAACTCCTTGTGGTATGCAGTTCGAATATTATCCAAGGCTCGAATACCCATTTCAACCTTTAAAGTTATGCGTTCTGCGGCCAGTCATTCTCTTGTATCAAGCCTTTCCACCCTTTTAGCAAGTGACTGCGGTACGCCAGTCTCCGTGTTCTGTGGTTGGTTGGAGGTGACTATGGCCAAGATTTGGTCGACTTTGGATTGCAGACTAAGGAATTCCTTTCTTGAGATTGCCAACTTCTTCTTCTTCTTTTCCTTGGGTTTTGAAGTGGAGTGTTGGGATCTACTTTACTCTTCATCTTCAAAGACCATCATAAACTCTTCTGAATGCGTAGGCTGCTGAACATCTTCAATATCAATGTCAGCAAAACCAAACATTAGACCTGAGCTAATTTCCACTGCAGTTCCATCGTCATTGGAGTCATGGTTTTCATCATTTTGAGGTGGTTTTGATGGACCGGTACCACCTTCCAGACCTTGAGCCTTTTGAACCGTTGATTCCATCTGAAACATCCATTCTTGAATCCGCAAGATTTCGTGAACCGTCTTGGCATTGTTGAAGGAATCCGCCCAATACTTAGCCACTATGAGAAGATCCTTTTCTTTTTGTTGTTGTTGCTGGACTTGTTTAGTTTTCCTGGTCTTCACTGTATGTTGAAAAGCTTCGAACTTTTTGATTCATGACTCAGTATTTGGACAATACCGAGTCCAAGAATCATCTGATTGGTATCCGTCAAATCCTTGGTTTCGCACTGAGGTGTCCCTCTGGTTTGTGGTTCCTTGAACTATTGTACTCCCCACGCCTAGACCACTTGTATATAATGATAGTGTAATAGGGTTTCCCGAGCTTCCTTGGTCTCCTTGACCTGAAGTCAAGTTTGGGCTCGGCTCAGTTCTAGCTAAGGCGGAATAATTGTCGTGCGGTGCGCCTTGTGTTTGAAGTGTTTGTGAGATTTGAAGAAAAATGGAATTCAACTCCTCAGGCTCAAAGAGGTGTAAGTGTGATGCTCTGGAGACCTTACGGGAAAATTGAATCAATAGGATCCACTTGCGATTCAACTGGGGGTGTGTCTCCATGGTGGGATGAAACAGATACACATACTGTATCTGAGTGGTGAGATGGGGTATGAACTGGTGAGCCTGCGGTAGCTCCAATGACTACAGGAGTCCTTTGAGAGACTACGATATGATTCTTGGTATGCATATGGATTGGACTAGGGGCAAGTTTGAGTTTCTTTCTCCTAAAAAGTTCTCCTAAAGTTGAAGACTCATGGAAAGTTTCATCGACAACATTGGGTGATGGTTCATGAACCACAACAGAAGAGCCTTTGGTCTTGGCTTTTCTTTTCTTAGAAGGAGTAACTCCCTTCTTCACAATGTTCACCAAATGCTTTCTTGTCACAACAAAAGATTTAACTCTTTTGGGTTTGGGTTGACCAGATGGGTTTGCGGTAGGTGGGACTTGTGTTGTGGTGGGAACTACGGTAGATTGACTAGGTCAAGGTGGGGAAGAATGTTATGGGTCAATACCATTCGTAGCCTCAATATGGTCTGTGACCGCAAGGGTTGTGAGTCCAATGGACTCCAGAATATGCATGGGTAATCGTCTAAGTGGTCCAAAAATAGTTTGATCTTTAGAGGTTGTGTACCTTTTCAGATCACGGGTTGCAAACAGGTTTGTATCATTGCCCATGTCCAGCTTGGTGTCCTTGTGCAATTCAAAGATGCAGAGTGACCAGATACGAGAAAACATGAGCTTTGTTGCATCTTCTCGTGAAGCCTCCTTGGGGATGTACTGTAAGAAATCATCCCATAGAATTTGATCAAAGTTGACTGCGTTGCCTGTATAGATGATCCACACAATTTCCAAAAGTTTGATCCCCATGTTATCAGTTCCACCTGTTCTTCCAGACAAACATCTAATGATGAAGTGACAAACAAGCTGCCACACGGCTGGAAGTTGATTATTCTTAAATTCACCAACCCCTTTCAGTTTCTTATGGTAACCCATTTGATAGAGAGTTGTGAAAACATCATTGACACTTGGAGAATAGAATTTTGTTGTCGGAAGAACTCTGAGATTAATGGCACTCAAGAAATTTTCCTTAGTCAAGACTACTAGAGAGTCATTCACTAGGTTAAAATGAACCTCTTACAGATTGTTGTTAGGCCGGAAGGAGGAGAAGGCGCACTTAAACAGAACCGCCATTGGAATTGCTTTAGTGAATGCATCAAAAGCACCAAAGAGAGGATTCTTTGGAAGAAAATTGATCATTAACTTCACGGATTCATTATAGGATGGGTGATCTTCGAACACAACCCTAAAATTGCTCGAAGCGATGGATGGTGAGTGGTCTTTAATGGTGGTTTCAGAGCTGGTGGGAAGAGCAGACCCAGAAGCCTTCGATTGTTTCTTAGAGACTCCCGATTTCACCATGATTGCAGTAAAGATTTAGAACTTGCAAAAAAAGTTTGAGCAAGAAGGGAAGAAGATGAAGATCGTCTTGATGGTTTAGAAAGCGTAATTTTTTTACAGACGGATTTCAAAAAATATTGTATACAGACGGATTTCAAAAAATATTGTAATTTTTTTATTTACAGTTGTGAAAGGAAAAACCTTTGGGTTTTAACCATTTACAGCCACAAATAAAATATATCAAAAATAAATTGTTTCCGGGAAAAACGGAGCATTAATGTAAAACAGTATCATCATCACACACCACCTGAACATGTGGTGGAAGATTTTATCCGTTGTGAAAAGTGGGAAGTTGAAACGGATAAACAGTTGTGTGACATGACCAGTTGAGAAAAGAGATTTCATAAAAGATTGTGTTTTATGGAAAATCAGTTTATTTGAATTTTAGCCTAAAATAGGCCTGATCAAGAAAAAAGGGTTTTGAAAGAGACTGAAACATTGTATGCGAAAAAATGAATGTTATGAGGAATGTTTTTATTTATTTATTGAAGATCATTAAATAGAACACAAAATTCTCAGTTTTTTTATTATTTTTATTTATTCTTTATAAAGTGATTGCGGGATCATTTATTGCACTTGCGGTTGAATTTTGATGACTGCGGTGATGTGCAGTGTGACTGCGGTAGGACAAGTTGAAAGAAAACTTGATCATGAAGTTAGAAACAAAATAAATTAAGGATCCGAAGGATATATAGATCATATATGATTGCGGTATACTAGACATACTGAATAGATATATGATAAATATATTATTTTAGAACCGCAGTGAAGAGAATGCTTCAAGATTTTTAATTTTGAAAAGAAAAGAAGCAATTTTCTTCACATTTGAAGACCAAATGTGGTGTGCGGTACTTATCAATTCAGAAAGAATTACGGGCCTGGGTTCATCATTCCTAGCATTTCCAGAAAGTTATTCAATTTTGTAGCATCAAGTGCCTTTGTAAAAACATCAGCTATTTCCTCGTGAGTGGGAACAAAACTTATTTCGATGTTACCTTTGAGGCCGTGATGCTTGATGAAGTGGTACCGTAGTTCAATGTGCTTCGTCTTTGAATGGTGAATAGGATTATGAGAAATAGCTATTACACTCTCCGAATCACAGTAAATTGGTACCCGTAACATTCTGTATTCCGTAGTCCACGAGTTGAGTCTTCATCCATAGAACTTGAGAACAGAAGCTGGCTGCGGCCACATATTCTGCCTCTGCGGTAGACAACGAGACACAATTCTGCTTCCTTGAAGACCAACTAACTAGTCTTCCTCCAAGAAATTGACAACCACCGGAAGTACTTTTTCGATATAATCTGCATCCTGCATGACCCGCATCTGTGAAGGCTTGAAGGCTGAAGTCTTTTCCCGCAGGGTACCAGAGACCCAACGCTTTACTTCCCTTTAAATATATGATAATTTGCTTGACTGCGGTCAAGTGAGATACTTTAGGGTCACCTTGGTACCTAGCACATAAGCCTGTTGCAAAGACAGTATTCGGTCTACTTGTGGTGAGGTACATTAATGAACCAATCATTCCTCGATAAGTTTTGTGGTCAACCGATTCTCCGATAGTTTCTGCTGAGATCTTGTAACCAAAGGCCATCAGGACCTTGGCTGAGGAGCAATTGTCCATTGAGTATTTCTTCAGTAGATCAGAGGTATATTTTTCTTGATGAATGAATATCCCTTGAGGGACTTGTTTCACTTGTAGACCTAGAAAGAAGTTGATCTCTCTATTCATGTTCATTTGGAATTTACTTGGCATGAGCTTTGCAAAGTCATTCTCCATACCCTGATTTGTTGAGACAAAGATGATATCATCCACATATATTTGGACGAGCATTAAGTGATTACCATTTGCTCTTCTAAATATCGTGTGATCAATCACACCTCTTTTTTAGCCAGACGTGACAAGAAACTCAGAAAGAATCTCATACCATGTCCTTGGAGCTTGTTTAAGACCGTATACTGCTTTTTCTAGCTTGTAGCAATGATTTGGAAATTCTTGACTTTCGAATCCTGGAGGTTGTTGCAAGTAAACTTCTTCCTTTAGTTCTCCATTCAAAAATGAACTTTTTACATCCATCTGATGTACTTTGATGTTCTTGTGTGCCGCCTGCGCTAAGAAAATGTGTATTGCTTCCATCCTAGCTATGGGGGCATATGTTTCATCGTAGTCAACACCTTCAAGTTGACTGTACCCCTTATTAACTAGCCTTTCTTTGTTTCTTACTACTACATCAGACTCATAGAGCTTGTTTTTTTTATACCCATCTAGTACCGATGATTGTGTGGCCCTTTGGCTTCGGTACCAGTTTCCACACTTTGTTCCTTTCAAACTCAACTAACTCCTCTTGCATTGGGGTGATCCAGTCGGGTTCCATGAGTGCCTCTTTTATGGTTCGAGGCTCAACTGAGGACATGAAGGCTGCATAGTGGTAGTGGTCTGTTAAATCACTAGAGGATCGAGTTTGTATTCCTACGGATGGGTTTCCAATGATTTGACCCGGTGGGTGATCCTTCGTCTAAATGTTAAGACGAGGTAGTTGGTGATATGCGGCTGCGGTAGAGGGAAAATCTTCAACATCAGAGGACTCTAGTTCCCCATCGACTTGGGAGCAACCCACAGAAGTATCTTGGACTGTAGGATTTAGAGCAGCAGTTGAAGGAGGTTCCCCCTGAATTGCGGATGGGAGTTCCCCCTGAACCGAGGATGGTTCCCCCTGGATTGTTGAATAAGTGATAACCCTTGGATCTGTTCTTGTGTCAATATTCTCAATTTCTTCATCATCAGAATCCGAGGAAACATTTGATTGAGCAGTGACTCTGCGAGTGGAAACCGGAGCTGCATCTTCAAGTAATGGAACCTCGATGGTTTCCAGTGGAACCGGAGTTGAAATTTCCCCCTCAACCGGCGAGGTGGAAGTATTGAGTGACAACTCTTCAGATAGGGTTGGACTAGATACTTCAGCATGTTGTTGTTGAGCTACCAGAGAAACAATGATTTCAGAGAGATGAGCCATCTCTGCAGGATCAAATAGATCATCGTAGTTGACTTCGACTATATTTAACGGACCCGAGGAGGCTGGGATATCACTTTCCAGGATGAATTTTGTTTCAGTTGATGGATCAGTGTTGCGGACAGAACAGTCATCGAATTTGACATCGAAGCTTTCGACTATCAGTCTTGTACGTCTAATGAGAACCCTGTAGGCCAGTTTGTTGGTAGAGTAGCCAAGAAAAATGCCTTCATCTGATTTAGGTGCAAATTTGTTAAGGTGATCCTTCTTGTTGATCACAAAACATCTGCATCCAAAAATGTGGAAGAATCTGACATTTAGTTTACGATTGTTGAGGCCCTCATATGGAGTTTTCTTAAGACGTTTGCAAATGATGTTTCGGTTTTGAACAAAGCATGCAGTTGCCACTGCTTCGCCCCAAAAGTAGAGAGGAAGGTTAGCAAAGTTTAACATTGATCTAGCTACTTTTACCAATGTGCGATTTTTCCCTCTACTACTCCATTTTCTTGCGGTGTGTAGGGAGCTGAAAAGTTGTGACTAATGCCTTTGTAAACCAAGAAACTAATCAAGAGTTCATTATTGAAATCGGTTCCATTGTCACTCCTTATCCTTCTGACTGGTAATTTGATCTGAAGCTTTATTCCTTTTATGAAGTTGATCAGGATCTGCGGTGTGTCGGATTTGAGTCTTAAGAAGAAGACCCATGTGAAACGTGTAAAGTCATCAAATATAACCAAAATGTATTTTTTGTGATGTAGATGGACCGCAAAGATCAATATGAAGTAGCTCCAAAGGTTCAACAATAGATGAGTCAGCAATCAGCGGATGACTTCCCTTGGTTTGTTTTCCACACTCACATGCTGGGCACAACGTATCATTACTGTACTTGAAAATTAGGAGACCACAGACGAGTTCTTTAGTGACCGGGTTGTTGATGTACCGAAAGTTCAGATGAGCTAGTTTGCGGTGCCATAGCCAGCTAACCTTGGATACGAATTTTTACAGATAGCACAACTGTTGTTTAACAATGATCAATGAGACATCCAAAGGATACATTGTTCCTTCGGCCTTTGATTTGATCAAGCAGGTATTTCTGTCACTTTTCATGATGTAACAATATTCACTATCAAATTCAACCCGATGACCGACTTTGCATAGTTGGCCCACACTTATCAAGTTGTGTTTGAGTCCTTCTACATAAGCAACTCTTTGGATGGAGAAATTTCCCGTGGACAGTACACCGTAACCTCCGATGATTCCATTTGCATTGTTTCCAAATGTGACGTGTCACACCCCAAAACCGGAACGGCGGAAACGTTCAGGGGTGGAGGACGTCATGTACAGTATCACAACAATGCATAGTAGTAAACAAGCAACAACATCATCCATTGCATTAATAATATAATTTTAATACAAGTGTGTTCTGTTAAGTTTAATAGACACCAAAATATGAAACAAAATAAAAGATGAGTCTTGAACGAGCTCCATCTTCTCAAAACCTGGCACCGATACCTGTCTACTGGTGACCTGAGAATACAAGTTATTTTGAAAGAGTTTATCAGCTTTAAAGCTGGTGAGATCATAAGTATTTTAGTTTCATTGCTTGTATGAAAGTGGTTGTAAGAATGTGATGTATAAGTTTGTAAATGTTTGAAATTGTTTGTAAATGTTTGTAAATGTTTGAACTCTCCTAGAAAACCCTATGTTTTCTACTAAAAGTAGCCTTCTACCAAGGCATCAAATGTTTGTATGTCTGTTTCTTGTAAAAGTGTGTATTTTCCCAAGTATGACTATCATTAACCAAAAATATAGTTTTACATTACCGTTCATTGTGTGAAGATCACAAAGTGAATGCAATGGGGAAATAATAATGTACTGTAGTAATGTATTAAGTAACTACTACTGTACTAATTACCTTAAACCAATAGGTTATTTAAAGTAACATGTGATATGCCTATACCATACTACCGACTAAAAACACGACGATGAAAGACGTCGGAAGAAATGACATTTGGCACCCTTAGACTTGCAAGTCCCACTATAGTGAGCATCAAGGTGTAGGATAGTCAATCCAGTATAGATCTATACATAAATTTAACGCTCCCCATTTAAGGAGATTCTGGATACAAAACGGGCCATGACAGGTGATGCCATGCCCCGTTACGTGGCTCACATAACTGTTGTACTGTTCTTGTATATGTATTGTATGTACTAGCTGTATTGTGTGTTCTCTCTGTCTAGTATGTATGTATGTTCTCTCTGTATGTTATCGTTTGTTTCTCGTTATAGTATTCTCTATCTGTATGTTATGTTTGTTTCTCATCATATTGTGTATTGACTCATGTATGAACTGACTCATGTATGAACTGACTCATTGTATGTTTCACTGTTCTAGTAATAATATTGAACTTCCTAAACTATACCTATTATAGTTTACTAGTAATGTTGTTTGTATGGATGAACATGTTTGTATACCTTTGCTACCCAAAGGTATTGAAATGAAAGAAGTAACTTTTATATCTATATACATATACATAATATATAACTAGGATTCAAACGACATTCGGACAAATAACCGATACCCTAAGTCCACAACCAAACAAGGAACAGGAAGCAAGGCGAGCTATCAGTCCTAAGTCCTTTCAATCCTACTTATATAACTATACCTATATAGATACACATTTAACAAAGTATAAGCTTAAAAGAGTTTGAATAGACAGTATTTAACATGTAAAAGAGTTTGTAAAACAGTTTGAAGTAGTTTGTTTGATAACATAGTTTGAAAAGTAAGAAACCCACTTGTTTAGTAGTTATTAATCACATGTGATTGATATAATAACTATAATAGTTCAACTTGTATTCACCCCCATAAAAGCATTTAAAATCATTTAAAAGGTTGATTAAGGGGTATGAACTCACCTGAAATGAGTGGTTTGGAAGAACGGATGGTATAGGATGCTAAGTGTCAAGTGAAGACTTGAGCACACACACAGATCCTATTTAACATATATTGACACATATATGTATCTAATTAGTCACTTAACAACTAATTAATTAAGTAAAGACACCCTAAAACATGTATAACACTTTGATTCAAGTGCTAGGAGTACATTAGGGTTGCATCTAAGGGGAGTATGGCCTCTCATTGAAGTTTTCGGTCCAAGTAGGTTTTCGGTCCATATGGTTTTCGGTCCAAATGGTTTTGACCGAAAACCCATGGTCTTTGATGCATAAGGTGATTTCCAAGGGCTTTCAACAACCAATTAAGTGTTCTAGATTCATGACTAAGCTTTTAGGAAAGGTTTAAAGTCATATTGCACCCTTCATAAGGGTTTTCGGTCTAAGGAGATGCACTAGACCGAAAATGCCTTTTGTTCTTGGATAAATGACGATTTCAAGGCCCTAAATCAAGTATCCTTACTAGATAACAAGTATAGGAGATAGATACTTACAATATGGAAGCAAAGAAGGGTGTTTTCGGCCCAAAACACTAGTGTGTGTTCTTGGTGTTCTTGGTGAAATGAAGAACACTTGAAGATCTAAGAAAATGGAATGATTTCATGGATGAAATCATGTAAGATCACTAGATAATGGAAGAGATCAACTAAACAAGGAAGGAAACACTTACAATCTTGAAGATCTTGACAAAAATTCGGATGATACTTGAGAGAGAATTGTTCTTGACTTGGAAATGGGAAAAATGACTAAAAATGACTAAGTGTCATTTATATACCCTTTAGGGTTTTCGGCCCTAACACTATTTTGGGCCGAAAACTCCAAACTCTTGGAGTTTTGTGACTTAAATGTTGCACAATTAATCCTAAAGTATACTTCCTCTAATTTGTTCTCTCAAGAAAATAAATATTAAAAATACCCAACCAGACTTTAAACCGAGCTAAAAATTAGCAGAAAAGAATTTGACTTTTAATTGAAGTGCTAGACGGTAGATTTTGTTCAAATGGAAATTTCGGGTTGTCACATGACGTGTCCACCATTATAGATTGGCCTGAAGTTGCGAAGGTATTCTAACCTTCCTGTCATGTGCAAGGAGCAGGCACTATCAATTAGCCACTCCTATTCTTGTTCCTCCTTTCACATTGCCTGCAAAATTAATGGGTTAGTTTGGGCACCCAAACAGGTTTGGAGCCTGAAGACACATAAGAAACTTTCTTACTGGATGTAAGCAAGTGGGACTTAGGAACAAGTTTTGTGTCAGTTTTTAGACCTAGTCTCGGATATTTCTTAACTTTTGGAATGTTACGAGGTTAGATTGGACGATACAATTTTACCAGATAAAATCCAAAGGAAAGATTTTTCTCGTTTATCCAGACACCGTACTTGGTCAGTGGTCCGAAGGGTGTGGTTGGAGTCTTGTGACTAGTATGTGGTTGTTTTTGACTGCGGTGCCCTTGGGATTTGAAAAAGTTTTGGCACGTGAATTACTCATAGGTTTTGATTTACTGACGGACTGATGTGATTTTGATGGTTCTGGAGTTGGTAAGATGCCTTTCCACTTTGGATCATTTAAGGAATACCTTTGAATAGAGTACTTTTGAAAAGACATGACCTTCTTTTGAGATTTTGCCGGAGTGTTTGAAAAGGTTTTTATAACTATACATTCCTTTTTGTTTGATCCTCTAACTGCCGTATTTTTTGAAATTTTTTGGTAGTAGTGGATATTTCAAAACTCTTTTGATTTGACGATTTGGCTTGTTTGAAAGTTTTGTTTTTGTAGTCAGTGTCTCGCTTTTTACCTCAGGATCTGAGCTCCTCTTTGAAAGCCAATTTTGCTTGTGTTTTTGGAGAACCGTAATCAGAAATGTTTAACTGCGGTTTCTTGAAAGTCTTTGAATGCATTGAAAAACGAGAACTTGAGTAATCCGAAGTAGAAGGTTCAGGACTCTGTGAACATTGACCATATTCAAAATTTTCGATTGGTAATTTAAGAAAAATGGGTTGAATGGTTACTGTGCTTTTGACTGCAGTCTGCGGTAAGGATGATTGGACTACCATAGAATACGTTAAGGATCGGTTATAGTTTGAACATTTTATGGAAGGCAAGGGTGAACAGTTGACAACTAAATATGGTCCTTCCATAACAATTTCTTCATCAACATCCGAAGATGACTGAGAATCAGGACAATTTGTGTCAATGACGGGTAATTGATTGGAGGTTTCAGGAAGAATTTTCTCAATAACACAATTGTTACACAGTTCATGAAGTCTACCGAAGCGACATCTTATGTCTTCGGGGAACGTTTTGTCATTGACTGGGTAATGAAATTCACGATCCGGAGGGACACAGGGACGTTCAACGTTGAACTGAGGGGGTGGAGTTCTCTAAGTTAGAGTACCCATTGGACCAACCCCAGTTATAAGTGTTATCTACGGACCCATTATTTACTAAGTTTTCAATTTCTTCAGTTTCATTAAAAAGCTTTTCTATTAATTGATTCAAACGTACATTTTCTTTCTGGGCTAAATCACTTTAATTTAAATCAATATCTAACGGAGAGTCATTCAACATTATAGCATCCTTTTCTAACAAAAAATCTTTTTCTAGCATAGCAACCTTAAGTCTTTTATCCTCAATTCTTCCTCTCAAGTGATACAGCTCTTGGGTCGCTATATTCTTTTCATCTAATGCTTTGTTGTAGTCTGAAAGGACGACAACACATGTATCATTAAGTCTTTCTAAATATGGTTCACAAATATGCATGCTGAAATTATTAGAATGGATCATGATTTTTACCTGCTCGACGATGCTGAGGGTGCCATCTTTGGCCATATAGCAATAATTTCTTTGCAGCTTTGTCGATCCGTCTTCTTCAGCAGTTGCAACCATCATATTTTTCCTCTCATCTTGTTGTCAGCTTCATCGTCTTCATCTTCGGATGACCACACTTGATGACCCCTCTTAACTTGAGCAACATACGCCCTTCCCTTTTCTTTTTCCTCCATTTCTCGGGCCATTCTTAGATAGAATGCCTTGTCCTTAACCATGTTCTCCTTACAGTCTTTGGCAAAATGATCCTCCTTGTTGCACTTGTGACATATGATAACTTCATTCTTTTCTTCAGATGTGGTACCGGAGTCTGATGGTTTGTTGGACTGCAGTGCATCTTTTGTATGATGTGCATTATGTGGTTGCGGTGGATGGTGGGGATTTCGGTGATATCTTGAGTAGTTGGTTTGAGGATTGAAATTGCGGTTGGAAGGTGGTTTTGTAAACTGCTGATTTTTACGAAATGATGATGGTGGTAGCCTGTTGAGTTGTTGGTAACTAAGGCAATGGCATTTTGAAATTCTTTTTCATCATCGTATTCCGCATCTGCTTCGCATGACTACGGTGGGTTGTCAAATGGAAGTTGATAGGATGATTCCGTGGGGTAGGAGTATTATGGATTTTTGGCATATGGGGTTTGAGAAATCAGGGCAAGAGGTCCACCGAGGTCAGCACAATCTTTTAGCATAATTAATTCTTGTACCTGAAGTTCTCCATATAACTTGAACAGATACACGGTATGGATTTTCCGATCTCTTTGCACAATCATCTTTTCAGTAGACCAGTGTCTTCCTAAACCGTTGAGAAACTGTAGGTTTGTTTCATGATTGCTTCGGACACTACCCGCATTTGATAACTTCGTGACAATGAGGTTAAACCGTTTGAAAGAGTCATCGAGACTTTCACCAGGAAGAGCTTTGAAGTTGTTAAACTCGTTTACTGCCGTGGTGAGTTTCTTTTCTTGTGCTTGTTCTGACCCTTGATAGAGATTTTTTAGCACATCCCAGATTTCTTTCGCCAATTTGCAGTTGATGATAACATCAAAGTTGTCTGGAGCCACACCTCAAGAGATTTCATAGAAGGCGATGGCATCATTTTCCATTTTGTCTAGATTATCTTTTGTTGGTCGATTCATTGCGGGTTGACCTCTACCTAGTTTGGCTTGAGTTCCATCTGGTTGAACAGGAGTGAGAATCGGAACATGAGGTCCTTCTTCAACAGATCTCCAAATATCTCTTCCGAGCCTCTTGAGATACCTTTCCATTCTTTGTGACCAATGGTGGTACTCACTAGCAACAAGTATTAGTGCTCTATTCGAGCCTCCAACACTATTGGAAACATTCAATGATAATGCTTGTGCCATATTTCCTTTGTTTTGTTTGATTTTTTGAGAATAAGCTTTAGTGCTATAGAAGGCTTTTCAAGATCAGAGTTTTGTTTAAAAAGCGACCACTTTGGCTCTGATACCAATTGTTGAGAGAAAAAACTTTTGAGAAACACTTGAACAAATGTTAGTACAAGATAACAGTTGCGGAATAAGTTAATCTCAAAGGATCATATTAGCTCAACAATAATAAGTTAGAATCGTTAGATAGTTAGTTGCGGAAATATAAATTGCGGAAATGTAAATAACAACAAGTTATATCAAGTAAACATAAAGTTGATTCTTAACACGGTTTGCAATCAAACACGAGTTAGTAAGTACGATCAGTTTAAGATGAAGAGGATCTCGGATATTAGATAAGATAGAGAAATGATAGAATGATCTTTGCATTTCAGTGAAATTTCAACAGATGATCAAGAAGTGGTATGTTTACTTGAAGACGAGGACTCTATTTATAGAGTCTGAAAAAGTTACATCTTGAATAAACAATAATAAAACTACTGACTCTAAGTGACCATGAAAGGTTCACTGGACAAAGTAATACTAATACGCTAAGTTAGTTAATGTAACAAGAGATCTTCACTATAATAGAGTAGTTGTGATTCATTATGTTTCAAAACAATATCTTTAACTGCGGTAGACAAACATCCGTTGCGGTGGGAAAACTGATTGCGGTAGTCAAAAGAGATACGGTAGTAAAATGGAACTGCAGATCGTTAAGTTCAAGAGGGTCACTTTTTTTGTTTTAACAATCACTATTGAAATTGACAGAAAATGGCTGGAAGACGAAATCAACAATCGGTTCTTGATCATCTCCGAATAAGATCTCAGTATCATCATCAACAGGAGGAACTGAAGATGAAGGTTGTTCTGAAGTCATGACAATGTTTGCATTTGGCCCCACATCAGATGCATTTCCAGGGATGCCAGAAGTCTGAATATCCTCCGAAACAGATTTGATAATCGGAACTTCTAGTGGAGTGAAAACAGATGATGTTGTAGGAATTGTTGAGTTTGAGAAGATGGATGAGGAAATTAGGATTGAAACTGATGATGTTTCAACAGAACTCATTTGTAGGAGAGGAGGGATGGATCATATCGGAATAGATGAGGTGATGGTTGAGGTGGACATTGGTAATGTTGGAGGATTGAATGGAGGTGGTGGAGGTAGAGTGGTGAGGTTCAGAAAAGGTTCTCAGATAATAGTTTCAATAATAACAGATGTAGGAATGGAGGATGATTTTGGAGAAGGTACCTTCTGAATTATTTCAACATGTGCTGGCCCAGAAGTGTAAGTGGAATCATCCTCTTCATTTCAGAGAATTGAAGTTCCCTGAATACTGATTCGGTCCTTTCCTCAGATTGCTCTTGAAGAACAGTAGATGGAGACTGTGGTTTCTTAAATTTCTTCTTTGTCTTCTTTGGAGTTTTGATAGCCTCTGAAGGAGTAGCCTTTGTCTTCCTTTTACCCCCTCGCTTTGGTTTGTCCCCTTCATCAATAACCTTTTGTAATTCTGCTGGGATGGGACGAACACCATCAATTCATTGGGTAAAAATCTAGAACAAGAAATTGTTCACCGTCAATTCAGAATAGGTATTCACAGTATTGGGTTTCACTCAAAATCATGGTGATAAAGATTTCAAGATCATAAACACAGATGCTTTGTAATCTAAACCTCATTGGTAAAACCTGAGGGTCTTAACGGTTACGATGCAAAATAATAAATTGGGAGTCAAATAGTTGGGAGATTCACGAAAATCATGTTGACAATGATTGTGCGATCATTAACTAGAGTTTTTGTAGCCCTATACTGAAACTGGTTATGTTCCAATAATCATGGGACTACGTGGAAGTTGTGATAATATATGGTAGAAAGAAGTGATAATGACAACCATCAATTCCATGTTGCAGACTAAAACTCATTAATGAATTTATCATCAAGTCTTTGAAAATAAAATATTTTTGGAATTTTGATTTTCTGAAAAGAATAATAAAAATAATAAATAAAAATATTTTTGGATTTTTGCTATTCTGAAAAATTTACAAAGATAGAAAGTTCCGAAATCATAATGAACAGTTACTTCAGAACCATTCCGAAGATTGGAACGTGTCGGAATTGAACAATTGATTCTGATAGCTTTCGAAGATCAGAACCATTCGGAAGTAAACAGTAAAATCCGACAGCTTCCAAAGATCAGAACTATTCGGAATGTTACTGTGACTTTGACAATTACGAAGTGGATTTCAGAACGGATTCAACTTCGATCATTCCCAATCCTTGTAGAATCCTATTGAATGATACTTCAACTAAGGCCTTCGTAAAGATATCTCCTAACCGATCTGAGGATCTGACAAAGTGAACTTCCACATTACAATCTTCGACGTGGTCCTTTAGAAAGTGGTATCTCAGTATTATATGCTTTGTCTTGGAATGTTGCACCAAATTGTGGCAGATTCGTATGGCACTTTTGGAATCGCAATATAATGGAATTCGTTTCATATTGATTCTGTAGTCTCTTAGTTGATTTTGAATCCAAACCACTTGTGATGTACATGATGATCCTGCAATGTATATATAGCTTATGCTGTGGATAATGACACACATATTTGCTTATTAGATTTCTAGCTAACAAGCATTCCATCTAGAAACTAACATCCACCTACTTTTCTTTTACGATCAAGACCATAGCCCCCTAAGTCAGCATTAGAGTACGCTTGCACAAACAATCCCGAATTAGATGGATACCATAAACCAAGAGAAGTAGTTCGCTTCAAATATGACAATATGTTCTTAACTGCCAACATGTGAGGTTCTCGAGGATTCTCTTGAAACCTGACACAGTAACAAACACCAAACATTATGTCAGGACGACTGGATGTTAGATACAATAAAGATCCGATCATCTGACAAAATAAGATGATATCCACAGCTGTTTTATCAAGAGAAAGAGTGCGTTTTATTCCGAACGCCATAGGAATTTTGACTTTTGAATCACCCACAATTCCGAATTTGGCCAATAACGACTTTGTGAATGCTTCTTGATTGATGAATACTCCCTCCGAACTCCGTCTTATATTTAAACCAAGTGAAAAGTTAATTTTACCCATAGAACTCATTTCAAATTTTGTTTCCATTAATTTTTGGAATTCAACAGTTAAGATGTGATTAGTTTATCCGAAAATAATGTCATCAATATAAATATGAACTATCATTAAATGTTCACCCTCTTTCTTCCTAAAGAAGGTATGATCAATAGAACCTTGTTTGAATTTAGACTGATTTAGAAAATGAGTTAGAGTTGCATTTCATGCACGTGGAGCTTGTTTAAGACCATACACTGCTTTGTCTAGAATATAACAATGATTCGGAAAATTTTCATTCACAAAACCTGGAGGTTGTTCAACGTAGACTGTTTCTTCAAGATCTCCATTCAAAAATGCACACTTCACATCCATTTGATATACATCGAAGTTTTTGTGAGTAACATAAGCTAGAAATATGCGAACTGATTTAAGTCTAGCCACAACAGCGAACGTCTCTTTGTAATTGATGCCTTCTTCTTGACAATATCCTTTGATGACCAAACATGCTTTATTGCAAATTACATTTCCTTCTTTGTCCATCTTAATTATGAATACCCATTTCATACTAACCACAGATGCATTTTCTAGAGTGGGAGCCAATCTCCACACTTTGTTTCGATCAAATTCATTAAGTTCTTCTTGTATTGCTTGAACCCAATCTGCATGATCAAGAGCAATTTTAACGGTTTTAGTTTCAATTTTTGAAATAAAAGAATTAAATATGCAAAATTCCAATTGTAAAAATAATGCAGTTTGCTTCGCTTTTTGTTGAGCACGAGTGAGAACTCCTGAAGATTTCTTCAAATTTCGATTGGGAATAGGTGGATAGTTCTGATCGTAGACTGGATCAATTTCAACAAAGATTTCTTCAAATTCCGATTGGGCATCCAAGTCATTATTTTCATTATTCTCCCCCTGTAAATTTTCATATGACCCATCAGTCGGATTTGAGTTCTCCCCTTGGAGTGGAACATCTGAATTGAATTTTGGAGTGGAACTCTCCCCTTGGATTGGAATATCAAGAGGCTCTGATTGATTTCGGATTTTAGTTGTATTCAGAATAGGTTGCTCGTGAGGAGTCTCTATTTATTCAACAGCTTCATCAAAAATCTTTATTAATTCACCCTGATGATTATCCTTGGCTTTTGATTATGAGGATATTGCCCTTTCAGGTTCATCAAACAAATTTAGAAAATCCTCATATAGATTTATAAGAGGAATAGTCTTAGAATTTGTTGATAGGAAGAGTTCTTCAGTTTGATAATCACTCTTTTGATATTTCTTCATACAGTCGTCGTCAAACGTTACAAAATAGCTTTCTTCAATCTTCTTTGATTTCATTCTCAGAACACGATATACCTTTGATGTCAATGAATATCCTAAACAGATTCCTTCATCAGCTTTCACATAAAATTTGTTCTAATTTTCTTTGAAACTGTATAAGAAGCACCTGGATCCAACCACATGAAACAATTTGACGTTAGGCTTTCGATTGTTCAGAATTTCATTAGGAGTGATTTGAAAACGTTTGTTAATATTAGAGCGATTCTGAGTAAAACAATATGTTGAAATAGCGTCAGCCCAAAAATACTGTAACATCCAGAATCTAGATGGTTAATTATGGAGATAAAACTTCATTTGTAAAGATCAACTCGTCGATTTTAAGGCATAAACTCGACGTGTTGGAAGTATTGATCACGCGCATTTTTGAAGACCAACTCGACGAGTTGGGGAGCACCAACTCGACGAGCTGTACGTGGTTTGGGAAACCCTAATTTCTCGGTTTTGCACCCTATTTAAACAACTTAAAACCCCTAAGCTGGCCTCATTTTCAGCCTCCATTATCCTAAACCCTAACCTCGAAACCCTAAGGCATCTTTGAGTGATTATGAGCCATTTTGATTGCTTTTGTGTGTGTTTGAAGCCATTGGAAGAAAGGAAAGCTTGGTGACACAAGAAGGAGCTGCTAGATCCCGAGTCCTTGCTTCATTTTCATCATCTTTCTGGTAAAAAGTTGTGACAACCCGAAATATTTTTGCCTTCTAGCCTTGTTAAGGGTCATTCTATTGGGTTTTAAGCCTAGTACACTTGAGGAATGAGTGTTAGAATGTACCTGCTAGAGACACTGTGCAACATTCAAGCCTAAGCACCACCAAAAAGGAGTTCACGGCCAAGACTCATGAGTTTACGGCCATAAAGTCATGGTTGGCCGTAAACTCCCCTATAAGTCTCCATTCCCTTCACTTTTCCTTCATTCTCACACTTTCAACTCAAGAACACTTCCATTCTCTCTCAAGTATCATCGACATTTTCATTCCCGATCTTCCAAAATGTAAGTGATTCTTCCCTTTAGTTGTTGTTATCTTTCTTACTCGTGAATCACCCTTTGATTTCATCCATTGAAATCAACATTTTGCTAGATCTTCATCTTTCACCAAGAACACCAAGAACACACACTTGTTCTTGGTGGCCACAAACTCTTCTAAGGGCCTCAAAAGTGTGAGTATTCCATCTATATTCTAGTTAGCCATGTTAAACACTAGATCATAGCCTTGAAACATCACCAAACTTAAACATAAATAAGAGTTTACGGCTAAAGAGCATCTCCCTTGGCCGTAAACCCTAGTAATTGTCATGTTTGGAGCCCTAAACACTTCTAGACACTAGCTATTCTTTGGGACACATGAACCTTTGAGAACCCTTGGCTTTAAGACCCAATAAGACACCATTTAGAGAGTTTACGGCCATACACTTTTGGTGTGGCTGTAAACACGTCAACACCTTCTAGAAAGTTAGTTTTGCTCATCCTCTTGTAGAGAAATAGTCCCGCAAGCTTCCCAAGCATTCAAACACCCTCTTATGCACCTTTTACCATGAGTTTACGGCCGTAAGCTCCATGGCCGTAAACTCATGGCCATAAACACCAATCCTAGGCCTTAAATATCCCTTTGATGAATCACATGTGATTCCATCACTTAGTCCAAGTCCATAGGGGTGTTTCCTTTCATATAGTTGCTTATAAACACTATATTCATGCCAATATATGTCATTTAGGACTCGTAGTGTCTCGGGACTTCATTCGTGGAACTTCTCATCCTTACACGCATATTCGTTTGAATCACCCACATAAGGTGAGTTCAAACCCCGTAATCAATCTTTTAAACAGTTTTAAATGCTTTTAAGGGGGGAATACAAGTTGAACACAATGATAATTGTGTAATTGTTTGTTATAAATTTTTTTTCAAAAGATTGCTTATGTCTTTTATAAGTGATCAAAACATTTCAAAAACTCTTTTAAAGTTATGTTACTTTAACAAAACTCCGTATTTAAAGTACAAGCATAACTTAGTAGGAAAATGAGTCTTTTCAATAACAGTGCAAGTAAAACACTAGTAAGCTATAGGGAGTATAGTTTAGGGGTCCAATTCATACTAGATGCTAGAACATACTATAAAGAGAAACAGGGAGGTAGATACAATACACGATAACATAAAGAGAAACAGGGAGGTAGATACAATACTTCAGAGAGACATACTATAGACTATAACAGAACGAACATACTAAGATGCTATAGCATAGAACAACTACATGATCTAATTATACCAATGAATCACTAACTCATTGTTCTAAACAAAAGGTGACAGTAAAATTGGGTATACATGATCATATAACTTTAATGTGAGCCTACTTCACGACTCAGCAACAGGTTTGCTGAAGTCGCGTTTGGTTTCCAGAATCTCTTGCAGGGAGAGCGTATAGTATGGGGACTATTCATCACATTATGACCTTAATAAAACAAACATGTTTTAAGGTAATCAGTACGTCAGGATGTCAATTCAAAAGACAATTGCGTACTTATAATTTCCCATTACTTTCATTTTGTGAAAGTTCCACTTGAAAGTTAATGCAAACCATTTTTGAGTCAACATAGTTATAAAGTAGGGAAAACGTACATTTTACAAACGACAAACAGAACAGTCGAGTCTAGTACATTCCGTAGAAGGGGGCCTATAATGCGAGTAAAGTTGAAGACTTTGCGGGACCTTTTAGCCTTTAAGGTCCAGATCTATGTTCATGAGCTCTATCTTGAAGACTTGGTGGTTTTTGGATTTAGGCATAAGCTTCTTAAGGGTAGGGTTTGAGTCTAAACCCATTTTGATGGTTCTTAATGGGTAAATTCATAAACTTTACCCTTCTAGACGCCTCTTCAGTCTAGATGTGGAAGATAGGGATTTGGTTTGAAGAATAGTGGCTTAATGCATTAAGTGGGTTGGCTGACTGAAGAACTCGACGAGTTCATAGGGGAACTCGGTGAGTTAGTTTGGGATTGTCCCGATTTTGTCGACAAAGGAGGAACTCGACGAGTTAAAGAGGGAACTCGGCGAGTTGGGTCGCCTGGACCGTTGACTTTGTCCTTTGACTTATGCTTTTGACCAAGTTTGTCCCAAGGGGTGTTTGAGGTAACCTGAATTGTATTCGAGGAAATATAGGCTTAGGATAAGACCCATATGGGGTTGGGCCCAATTTGGAAAAATAGGCCATTAATGGGTTTTTATGGATCTTATAGTTTTGGGCCTGGTTGGTTTGGGCTTGGACCCTGGTTATGAGTCTTAATGGGCCAGGGGTAAAATTGTCATTTTACCCCAAGTTTGGTTTAAGGATCATGATTTGGAAATTCTGTTGCTAATTGAATGTTGTTTAGGTAATTATTAGTCTGGGAAATCATCAGGGCAACAACTAGGGATTTCGTGTAGTGAGCTTCAGCAATCGAGGTTAGTTTCCTCACTGGTGTATGGGTCTAAGGCACCAATGTCGGCCCATTTGACTTACGTATTGTAGGAAGACCCTGGGGTTATCCCTTGGCATTATGTATGAAAGACCAGGAGGCGGCCCCTGGCACACTGTATGTAGGACCGGAGTCTAAACTCTGGCAAGTAATTGGTTAAGTAGAATTGTTTGTATGCTAGTTGTCTTTGTGATACTTGCATGGAAGACCAGGAGGTGGCTCTTGGAACTTGTCTGTAAGACCCAGGGTTGTAGCCCCCAGCCTGGCAAGAAAGACCACGAGGTGGCTCGTGGCATAATGGTAAGACTATGTGCGGCACATAGCACCTTTATTGATTGTGATATATGAATGTTATTTATGGCTCGTGGTTATGTAGGACTGGTATGGATCGTTGGATATGTATGGTATGTGGTATTTGGGAAACTCACTAAGCTTCGTGCTTACGATTTTCAGTTTTTGATTCAGGTACTCTAGTTTCCAAATGAAAGAGCTCGGGACGATCACATCGCATACACCCGTGTTTTCCGCAATACGTGATCTTTGGGATTGGACTCTGATAATTGTTTTATTTGAAATCCTTTTCAATGTTTTGAACAAAGTTACAATAGTGTTTTAATTGTATTGAAAATGAAATTTTTACCTTGGATTTTTGGGTCGTTACATGTTGGTATCAGAGCCTTGGTTTGAGGAATTTGGGCATACTCTCGAGTGTGCTTGAATTCAAATTGAGGGTTTGGTGAAATTTTTTATAAGTAAACATTTAATTAAAAAGGAATTCTTCTTTTTAGGAAAGAAAGGGATGTGATGCGTGCAATCGGTCGAGCTCAAGTAAGTGGTTCCCAAAATACCAATACATGTTATTTATGATATATGCTATGATTATGAGAATTGCATGCTAGATTAGGGCTAAGGATCTGTTAAGTACTATTTGATAGGAGAGATGCCTTTATATGCCTGATTGTATGAGCTTTAGTATTGCATGCTAGTATAGATTAATGATAAGAGGATATAATGGTTTGATAGTTAGTTTTTCCGTTGTCCGAATGGTGCTTGCTTTGTGATTTGTGGGACTCTTAGCAATGTGAGCTAGCTACTAAGTGAATATGCTAAGTCACATGTGGCACATGCTGGATAATATCAGAGTGATGGACTTGGCACTATTGCGCAACTCTCGTTTGAGTCCAACCGTTCTAGGATTGAGTCTTTTACTCGAATGATTATCTGATCTCTGTTGCATGTGACTATATTCATGAAGTAGCTAGTTGACATTAATGGGAATCCTTCAGCAGCTGAGGACTGGGTGGGTTCGGGAACCTAGGAAAGCCTAGGATATTCTTCAGTGCGGTTTAATGAGTTTGGGTGTTTTGGCTTGAGAAAGTGACTTAGAGGATTTTGGAGGATTGCTGAGGAAAGTATGGATAGGTGTGGAAGGTAGTATTAGGCCCGTACTACTGAAAGCACAGGATCCATACTCGAATCGGTGAGAGTCCTGGAGAATCTAAGAAACTTAGAGGGGGAGATTATTGAGTATGTTTTGATCGTGGCTTGTGGTATTTCAGTTTGGAGATGAGCTCTCAGGGAGGCGGTTCTGGTTCTGATTTTGGTTCTGGTTCGGGTTCAGGATCAGGTGAGGATGCTAAGTCAATTAGCAAGCGGTTGCGGGAGTTCATCTTATCGTAGATTTCTCGCAGTGTTTCAGAGATGTTCGATGAGCGCTTGGGCGCGTTCCGTGCAGAAATTATGGCTATCATTGGAGCTCTCACTCTTTCATTCAGGGAGTTTCGTGCTTGTGGAGCTCCTGTGTTCCATGGGGAGAGGGACCCTATTGTCAGTAGGAGGTGGTTAGCAGATATGGCTAACGCGTTCAGGACGCGTTTCTTCCCTGAGGAGGCGAATGTCAGATATGATTCCTGCCAATTGAAGGATCGGGCACGTGATTGGTGGGAAGAGGTTGGTAGTCAGTTGGTCGATGATGTTGTTGATGCTATGTCAATGGATGACTTCTCGACCAGGTTCCAAGCTGAGTTTGCTCCGGAAATTGAGGTGCAGGAGTTGGCGCGAGAGTTTTTGGATCTCCGCCAAACTACTGAGACTGTGGCAGAGATCACTTCCAAGTTCCGGGAGAGGGCTTTATTGGTACAGCAGTATGCAGCAGATGAGGAGATGAAGAAAGTGAGGTATCATGATATGCTGCAGGATGATATCAGGGAGTTCGTGAGTATTTCAGGGTGCGAGACCCTAAATGATATGATTTCTAGAGCCCGAGAGTGGGAGATTGATTTGGAGCATATTGAGAAGAGGGGTTCAGATCAGGTGCAGACATTGGAGGGTCCTAGGAAGAGAGCCAAGACTTCTAATCAGCGTTTGAGAGGCCAGCAGGGCCGAAGTCAGTGCAGCACGTGCGGGAAACTACACGATGGAGTTTGTCATTTCAGGGGTTTGGGCTGCTACAAGTGTGGTAGGGTTGGTCACATCAGCAGGGATTATACTCAGGGGGCAAGCCATTTATGTTTTCACTATGATCAGGTAGGCCACAAGAAGGCCGATTGTCCGATGTTTTCAGGAGGAGCAGTGAGTGCGCTTGCTCTGACTACGTTGAGGATCACCGATGGACGAGAAGGTAGGGCGGGAGCCCCAGCGGAGAAGAGTTGAGTTTTACAGTGTCAGACAAGGGGAGGTCAGGACTCCAGCAAGCAATATTGTAGGTATGTATCTTTTGCCTTCTTTCGGGTTATTTATATCAGTATTTTTGATTGTTGTTATCTTGCATCGGTTTGGGCAAGTGTATCTCTGGTTTATTTCTTTGATTATGTTTGGGTTAAAATGTCATATGCCATTTGCATACCGTGAATTGTTAAGGGGTTAGTGAAAGGTCTTTTCCCTTTTAGCAGGTTTGGAGTGTTCAGTGTTATCTTGGGTTATGGTCGAGATTGCTTTAGGGGTATTATGTGGAAGATCTGTGGCCAGGGTTCAGTGGGTCGGTTGTCTAAGCATCGTCAGGGTTCGGTGAGCTCAGTCTTTGTGTTGGGTTGGCTTTTGGAAGCGCCAAGGGAAGTGAACTATTGCCGAGGTTTTGGTCTGAGCATCGGTTAATTGGACCTCAAGATTTGAGTGTTGTATCGTTTCAAGCCATCACGGGTTATCAGTTTCGCTAGGATTCGGAAAGTGTTCATCTGGTCTTTAGAGGTTGTGTGGTCTTTTGGGGTTTGGCTAGTAATGGAATACTAGCATGGGTAAGTGCAGGTTTTCAGTGATATGGTTATTAGAGGGTAAAAAGGATTGGGAATCCTTCATTTCTCATGTATTGTGAAGACTTAGTCGAATCTAAGTGAGGAAGAATCGCACATGTATTCAGGATCAGAAGCAGGTGTAAAACTAGGGTGATTTTCGCATCCCCAGGGTAAAGGGCGGTTAAGTGGTTGTCCGGATTAAGGATTGCGTGAGTTGGAAGTTCGAGAAACTTTCCAAAATTGGGTTCGCGTTTTCTTGGTGTCAGCTAGTAAGCTTCAGGAGGGGGAACCCAGGATGGGGTTCCATTCATGATTCGAGTTCGGTTTGGGAGTTTGGTTATGTGTGTGCTTGAATCCGAGCGGTGTTCGGATTGTTAGATTAGCGGTAAGGCTTTGGGCTACGGTTATGGATAGTGGAAGTGTTGTAAGACTGCGGGGTGGCCCGTAGCATTCACTAGTTAGCAGTTAGTGGAAGTGTTGTAAGACTGCGGGGTGACCCGTAGTATTCACTAGTTTGCAGATAATGTAGGTGTGTTGTAAGATTGCAGGGTGGCCTGTATCATTCACTGGTCCTTGTGCAGCGGTGAGGGTGTGGCAAATTGTGATTTGCTCGTAATTTTCTTCAAATGGTTTAGGCTAGGCTGGGTCAGTTCTCCAGGCTGAGGGAGGGCCTCAACATGTTTGGAGTCAGGATATGGTAGGTCGTGGGAGACCGGGTATGAGGAAGACTACATTTGGCCTGGTAGCATTCAGCTTAACATCATGTCAGTGTCGAGATGGTTTGAGTAGTTATTGCATGTAAGGCTTCCGGTCAGAATGCCGCGAGGAATGACTGTATGGGAGTCTTTTGGCTCAGCAACCAGGATAGAACCCGGTATTTCAGATGACTGGGTGATGAATTGGGACCAGGGAGGTCTCGGTGGATTTTGGAAAAGCATCCAAAAGGCAACCTGCTGTTTCGGGCAGTTTCAGTGTTTTGGGCGGTTTCAGTGTTTTGGGCGGTTTCAGTGTTTCAGGTTGTTTCAGTGTTTTGGGCGGTTTCAGTGTTTCGGGCAGTATTAGTGATTTGTGTTTCGTGTGCATGAGAAGTATCTGGGTGTTTGGGTGATGCTAAGTCACTCATGGCGGGATTAAATAATCTCAGAGTAGTTGATGTGACCCTGTTGCGCAACTCTCGTTTGATTCTAACCGTTACAGGGATGAATCTTCTACTCGAATGATTATCTGAGCCTTCTGTTGAGTATAAGTGTTCTGTAGCTATATATGGTCTGTGATTTTGTTTCTCCTTGAAGCATTATTGGCTCAAAACTCTATGGGGTTGGCTTGGTGGTGGTTCGGTGTGAGAGGTCTGACAGGGCGTCAGACCATTGAGATCGTAGGTTTCGGATTCAGACGAGATAGGATTGGGTTTTATTCAAGAGGTTGAGGATTCGTTCTTCATCGGGCTTGAAGAACTATTTTTGAAGATGGTTTTAGTAGATCGGGATAGGCCGTTGTATAATCAGAGTTTAAAGGATTAGAATTTGTTTGCTAATCGTTGAGAGAGGGCATGGGTGGTTTCAGCATGAGCGACCTGTCGGGAAGTTAGGTCATTGTAGACTTCAGGTCTGAGAAGGTAGTGGTGGTTTACAAAGGTTAAAGGTTTGGGTGTTATTTTCGGGATAAAAGTTTCGGGTTGGGTTTCGGTTGCCTTGGGAAGGTTATTTTTTATGCGCAGAACTTCCGATCATGATCATCAGATTGATTGTCTTGATATAAGTATTAATAAGGAGCGATTTTGAGGACACGATCTACTTTAAATGGGGGAGAGTTGTAACATCCGGAATCTAGAAGGTTAATTATGGAGATAAAACCTCATTTCTAAAGATCAACGCGTCGAGTTTAAGGCATAAACTCGATGTGTTGGAAGTATTGGTCACGCCCATTTTCGAAGACTAACTCGACGAGTTGGGGAGCACCAACTCGACGGGTTGGACGTGGTTTGGGAAACCCTAATTTTGGGGTTTTGCACCCTATTTAAACAACTTAAACCCCATAAGTTGGCCTCATTTCCAGCCTCCATTGTCCTAAACCCTAACCTCAAAACCATAAGGCATCTTTGAGTAATTGTGAGCCATTTTGAGTGTTTTTGTGTGTGTTTGAAGCCATTAGAAGAAAGGAAAGCTTGGTGACACAAGAAGGAGCTGCTAGATCCCGAGACCTTGCTTCGTTTTCATCATCTTTCTAGTAAAAATTTTCAACCTTTCCCTGTGATTTCTTAGATCTTCTTCTTGGGGTTCTTTTGCTTGTTTTGCTTCAAATGATGTGGTTTTGGGAGTTGGACGTCCCATTTGGACAAACCCTTTCAGATCTAGGGTCCTAGGGAGCTTTTATGGCATAATGGTGCCAACTTTATCGCCCTAAGAGCTCCATGCATCCATTAAGCCTTTGTTATGGCCTTTTAAGTTCCTATTAGCCATGCATGCGAGTAAAGTTGAACACTTTGCGAGAACTTTTAGCCTTTAAGGTCCAAATCTGTGGTTCATGAGCTTTATCTTGAAGACTTGGTGGTTTTTGGATTAAGGCATAAGCTTCTTAAGGGTAGGGTTTGAGGTTAAGACCATTTTGATGGTTCTTAATGGGTAAAGTCAGAAACTTTACCCTTCTAGACGCCTTTTCAGTCTAGATGTGGAAGATAGGGCTTTGGTTTGAAGAATAGTGGCTTAATGCATTAAGTGGGTTGGATGACTGAAGAACTCGACGAGTTCATAGGGGAACTCGGCGAGTTGGCTTGGGATTGTCCCGATTTTGTCGACAAAGGAGGAACTCGACGAGTTAAATGGGAACTCGGTGAGTTGGATCGATTCTTCGTGATTCTGCGGTGCGATGAGAACTCGACGAGTTGAAGGACCAACTCGGCGAGTTGGGTCGCCTGGACCGTTGACTTTGGCGTTGACTTTGTCCTTTGACTTATGCTTTTGACCAAGTTTGTCCCAAGGGGTGTTTGAGGTAACCTGAATTGTATTCGAGGAAAATATGGGATAGGATAAGACCCATATGGGGTTGGGCCCAATTTGGAAAAATGGACGATTAATGGGTTTTTATGAATCTTATAGTTTTGGGCCTGGTTGGTTTGGGCGTGGGCCCTGGTTATGAGTCTTAGTGGGCCGGGGTAAAATGGTTATTTTACCCCAAGTTTGGTTTAAGGATCGTGATTTGGAAATTCTGTTGCTAACTGAATGTTGTTTAGGTAGTTTTTAGTATGGGAAATCGTCATGGCAGCAGCTAGGGATTTCGTGCAGTGAGCTTCAGCAATCGAAGTGAGTTTCCTCACTATTATATGGGTCTAAGACACCAATGTCGACCCATTTGAATTATATATTGTAGGAAGACCCGGGGGTTATCTCTTGGCATTATGTATGAAAGACCAGGAGGCGGCTCCTGGCACACTGTATGCAATACCGGAGTCTAAACTCTGGCAAGTAATTGGTTAAGTAGTATTGTTTGTATGCTAGTTGTCTTTGTGATACTTTCATGGAAGACCAGGAGGTGGCTCTTGGCACTTGTCTGTAAGACCCAGGGTTGTGGCCCCCAGCCTGGTAAGAAAGACCACGAGGTGGCTCGTGGCATAATGGTAAGACTATGTGCGACACATATCACCTTTATTGATTATGATATATGAATGTTATGTATGGCTCGTGGTTATGTAGGTCTTTTATGGATCGTTGGATATGTATGGTATGTGGTATTTGGGGAACTCACTAAGCTTCGTGCTTATAGTTTTTAGTTTTTGTTTCAGGTTCTCCAGTTTCCAAATGAAAGAGCTCGGGACGATCGCAGCGTATACACCCGTGTTTTCCGCAATACGTGATCTTTGGGATTGGACTCTGATAATTGTTTTATTTGAAATGCTTTTCAATAATTTGAACTAAGTGACAATAGTGTTTTAATTATATTGAAAATGAAATTTTTACCTTGGATTTTTGGGTCATTACAAATACAGAGGAAGATTCGCAAACGATAGCATTGTCCTTGCAACTTCACAGAGAGAACGATTGTGTCTTTCAACTACACCATTCTGTTGTGGAGTGTAAGGCGAAGAGAAATTGTGAAAAATGCATTTGTTTGTCAAGAATTCTTCAAATGCATGATTTTTGAATTCCGAACCATTATCCCTACGTATTTCCGAACTGGCTTTCGCAATTGTAGCTCAACTTGTCTTATGAATTCAATAAGCTTCTGAGTCGCATCGGATTTATGTTTAAGAAAGAATACCAAAGTAAATCGAGAAAAATCATCAAACAATAACCAAAATGTATTTGTTACCTCCAATGTTTTCGATAGTTGAATGACCACAAAGATCAATATGCAATAATTCCAGTGGTTTTATTATCTTGGTATTCATTATAGAAGAATGACACTTTTTGCTTTGTTTTCCGAGCTCACAAGCAACACACAAGTGTTCCTTTTCAAATTTCAGAAGAGGAAGTCCACGAACAAGATCACCAAGCACAAGCTTGTTGATATCTTTGAAGTTCATATGAGAAATCCTTCTGTGCCACAACCACCTATCATCCGAAGACACTTTCGCAAGCAGACAAATAGATGGTTTTCCTTGAATCGGATTTTGATTGAGAGGATACATTTCTCTTTTCTTGCTTGACTTCAGAAGAACAACATCAGATTTCTTTTCTATGATTTCAGAACCTTCTTCATCAAAATATACTTTGAGACCTGTACCTACAACAAATTGAGAAATGCTAATTAGATTGTGTTGTAATCCTTCAACGTAAGCTACCTTCCGAATTGTGAATTCTCCATTCGTTATCATGCCATATCCCTTTATTTCTCCAGTGGCATTGTTTCCATATTTCACTTTTCGCCATCTTTTAAAGTCCGAAACTCTCTTAATTCTGTTTTCCTTCCTGTCATGTGACAAGAACAGCCACTATCAATGTACCATTCTGAATCATACTGCTCGTCACGCCTGACCTGCAAATATTAAAAAGGTTTAGGAACCCAAACCAACTTAGTCCCATGTGATAATTTCGTTTGAACTGGAAAAATATTTGTTTTGTCAACCCAAAATTATTTTCTTATCAGAGTATTGTTCATCCCCATTTTCCATTTTGAAAACTTCAGTTTTCTTATCACAAAGATTTATTTCAACAAAATTAGATTATCTTTGAACAGATTCTTTGTATTTTGAATCTATCTTTTTCGAAAAGTCTTTTTCTTCCCTTTTCAACTATGCTTCGTATTCTGCGAGAGTAATTTTTTGTTCTGAAACTACTTTGTTTTCAACATTAAAATCTTTTTATTTAGCAATCGGTTTTGAAATTTGTGACTTTGGTGAATAACTTGATTTTGGTTTTGAAATTTGAGATGAATCTTTATTTTGATTAGAAGATCTTGATCTATTAAAAAAACTTTGATTTGAATTCACTCCAGTTTTCTTCCAAAATTGCTTTCTTTTGATCAAATTCTTTTTGTATCTTGCATTCATTTGTCTTTTCTTTGCAATCAATTCCTCGGTAGATTTACAAATGTTTGATTTAGGTTTTTCTTTTCTAATTGGTGTTTCATTCTTTTCCAATGAATTTTCACTTGAAACTTCTTTTGTACCACTTGGTCCTGCCTCATCATAACAAAAGTCCACACGATTCAATGGTTCAGAAACGTATTTTCCTTTTGATTTCTAGGAGGTCATTTCTGAGAGACCTTTTGTTTCGTCAGCATTGTCTATTGGCTTTGACCATAAAAATTCATCAAAACCTTTTGCATTATCAAGAGCAACCATGGACGTTAATTCAGAAGTGTCATTTTTGTCCATTTATTTATTTACAAAAAACTTGATTTGGTGTTTTCTGAATTCGTGGAAAAACAGTTGCTTCTTCTTTCAAAACTTCTGAACCCTTATTTTCAACAATCTTAACAATTCGATTGAGTTTTCAGAAACTAAATTTTTCTTTGGTTCATCAAGATTTTTCACAAAATTACAACAATCGATTTCATCTTCTACATATATTTCACTCGTTTCGCTTTCATTAAATTCAGAAATATTCTCAGAATTAAGAGTATTTTCTGAACTCAATTTCTTGCACACTAAGTCATATTTCTACATAGCACTCAATTTGATTTCTTGGTTATCTTCTTCGGTTAAGATATCTTTCAACATGTTTTTATGTTCTTTGGACTTAATATATTCTTCAGTTTTCTCAAGTCCAACTCTGTAAGAATCAGAAACATCATCTGAAGATACAATTGATTCACATTTATAACATTTAACATCAATTTCATATTCTTTCAATTCAAAAAAAGACAAAATCATCTTATGCAAACCCGTACCTATTTCGCAATCTAAATGAAGCTCAGTTATATTGAAATACAAACATTTTGCAATTGAGCAAAAATGTTTCGCTGTTTCAAAAGTACTCTATTATCTCTCTTAAGCAAAATAATATCATTTCTAGATCTATTAAGCTCAACCTCCAAGGCTTCTATTCTTATTCGTCTCTCCTCATTCTTAAATGTTCTCATGTTAAGATTAATATTCAGATTAGAGTTACTGATACAAGTCCTTTTTAAGCTATCACTAAAATTAGAAATCGTATAACACAAATCATTCAATTCAGAATCATAAAGTGATGTAGGGATATTAAGGGATTTTAGAATAGAGTGTACCTTGTCGACAACCTTCTCGTATTCGCTCACCTGCTCCTTGATTGTCTTCGTAGCAAAGAAACTATCTGAAGCTTTTCCACGATCAATTGCATATCCTTTCCTTTCTTAACTGCCACTCTCAACCATCAAACACTTGTTGGGTTATGAGCATTCTAACACTCATAAGTGTACATGCAACCCTAAATACCTTGGATCTATGTTTTCTCTATTATACATACAATTATGAACATCCAAGGTATTATCCTAATCTAGCATACAAAATAATAAATATAACAAGATAGAATACATACCTCTTTGATGTAGAATGTCTTCATGAAGCTTGAGTGCCTAGTGCCCCAAGTGTGACACCTCAAATGGTTCACACAACACCAAATACACTTGGAATAACTTGAGAGAAACTTGAACACTCCTTGAAATCGTCTAGCCCTCACACTCACATATTAGTGCACGATTTCTTGAGCCATGGGATTCTTTTATATGGTGGCTATTAGGGTTACACCATGTAACTCATAACTTTACCCATTCCTTATGCTCCATGGATTTTAACCTCCATGGAGTATCCATGGGTCACCCCATGGACTTAGTCCAACATAAGGAATCTTGGATCACAAGCCCACATATATAAGAATGAATGATTTACACAATCAACCCATATATTTAATTAGTCTCCTTTTGATCACTTAATTAATTCCAAATTAATTCTTGATCAATACTAATTAAATAACCTTATTAATATATTAGAACTTATAATATATTAACCAACCTTAAGTGTTATTTCTCTCATTATAGTCTATCCAAATGCATGATGCCATGCAACCCAAATGGACCATGCCGGGTCGGGTCAAGTCTTACCAATTATAGTTATGGACTTAGACATTAATCCAACAGTCTCCCACTTGGATAAGTCTAAAACTATTATTGCGTATGACTTCAGGAACCGATCAGCAATCGTAGCTCTCAAAAGCTTCTGTCGAACTGTGACCTTGTCGATGAACTCTGACCTTTGTCAATGACTTGTCCATCAGATAAGGGATCATATATTCCTCCATTCTAGATATCATATGGACTGAGACATGGATTATCAATCATTCTCTCTGTCCATTTGTTGTTTCCCGATTTCCGATTCATGATGACTGACTGATTGAACAAATCAAATCAGTCCTGGCTTGGCCAAGCACTCACATGTATCATCTTTAAATCATTGAGGGGCCCACAGATATCGCTTTTATCCGGAAGGTAAAAGGAATGGATAAACTTCGACTCATATGGCTTGTTCTACTACTTGTTGAATCATACACAAAGGCACGTTTTATAACATCGAGTTACCAATGCATTTTCGTGCAATCAATGTATAACCAACTCATAGTAACAACTCATATCTCTAGGTTTGAAGAATATAAGATATTATCGTCTCATGATCACTCGTGATAAAATCCATGAAGTGATTCAAATGAGCGCGGGTTGAATCCAATACTCAGAACTTATGAGCACTCATGAGTGTTGTAGCACCACTTTGTCCACCAACTTGGACCTCTACAAACCAACCCATGACAGTCTTGATTCATATCTACTTCCAACATATGACCGACTGTGGATGGTTTGAATAACTTAATCATTCAGGAAGAGCGACTTAGTTATTCTGGAAGTCAAAACATGCAAAGTGAAACACAAGAATAAATGAATCAAATATGGTATCAAACCCTATGAATATAAATAAACACTTTTATTTATCACCATACTGATTACTCATTATTCATTGTTTCGGTTTTATCAACTTTATACTTGAATTCAAAACAATAGTTGTCCCATGCTCCAAGCATGTACACTATGTTTTCTAAACACTAGTCATGCCATACACCAAGTATGCATACTATGTTTGTCTATGATCTTTACTTTGTAAAATAGATCAATTGAACATCACTCCAATGATCCTCTTTTCACAGTCCCAAATCCTTACTGCAAATGCAAGAATTCCAAATTCATGCCATTTACTGAAATCTGTTAGATTCTAAACTTATATGTATTGATCCTCTTAATGATTATGCACAAATTCAGAAAGACTTGACAACAATCATTACAGAGCATTCCAAAGGAGATCAGCTCCTTGGAAACATCCTTCTTTCATTAAGTTTCCTAATCTTACACAGATTGAATAATTTCTAACTTTGAAACATTTCCATATTCCATTTTGACTATCACTTCTGAACAAGAGTTGCCTCCTTACAGATTATGTCAATATGGTCCTTCCAGAATTAACATTATACTTCCAACTGTCCTTGAGCAACCAATCTTTGGTAAACCTTAGATTGTCCTCGACAATTGCTTAATCATTTTAGTCATATCCAATTCTAGACCTTTTCCCTTCATAATGCCCCAGGCATTTGGAAAATTTTAGAAAGGATGAATATATCACATGTAATCGATCCTATATCCGAAGCATATGGGACACGATTCATGATGTCTCACATAAAGACTAAACCAGTCTTTTGCTATAATATTTCCATTTCAATTTGCCAAGTTCTCAAAATTCAGATTATGAAAAGGGATGCCGTAATCATAATCGAATTTTAGAACGCAAATAAAGACTAAACCAGTCTTTTGCTATAATATTTCCATTTCAATTTGCCAAGTTCTCAAAATTCAGATTATGAAAAGGGATGTCGTAATCATAATTGAATTTTAGAACGCAAATAATGGACCCATATATAGAATTTCCTTATGTTGAGCCATTCCAACATGAAATTCATATATATATATATCCTTGATTAAATACGATTAAAATCTCAATCTAAGCTTTTAGAATTGAAATGAAGTATAATTTCCTCTCCCTTAATTATAGCAAAACAACTTTTTCAACCCCTGCAACCTCACGAATTGAAACTTTTGTTTTCTATAATTAACATTGCTAACTTGCAACCTTTGTCATAATTATCATGCTCCCACTAACATGATGATTATTAGCATAACACTTATGCTCTCACTAGCTTTGACATGTACTCAGAAATCAGCTGACTTTCTTACCAAAGTTCAGATTTCTGATACTAGATTGTTTTGATAAAACTTTATCAAAATCATACACCTCTCTTAGATAGCTCACATGTGTGTCTAAACAATTTTAGAACTATGAAAAGGGATGCCGTAATCATAGTCTCAATTGTTTAGACCTTTGCCACTTCTCACAAGTCCATGTTAGTGTGCCGGTAAACCACACACGCTCCACTAACGACTTTGAGAATGCAAATATCACAATTGCTATCTAGCTAAAATCTACTTAGTGAAAGTGTTTCCTCACCATCATTTTCATGAATCGGAGAGAAACCTTATGACACTTAGATTTAATAGTGTATGTGTTCTTATCCATGTGAATTTGTCAAAACCATAATCACAAGACAAGGTTAGTGACAAATCCAAACTCATATTGATTAAACTTGTGCAATCTTAAATTCTTGCCATTTGGCAGCTCAGGTGCCTGCCATTGCTTCCAAGTAGTTGTGCAACCAATTGAGAACTCTCAGAACTCCTATGCAAAGCCAACTTGAATAGGCACAAAAAATTTCAACACGATAGGTTATAAACCTCAAGTCGTGTGCTAGTGAAGGACTTTAGGTTTTATTCTTGATTAAGTCTTGAAACTTTCAAGAGCTTTAAGACTCCCACTGTCCTCTTGACATATAAGACTCCCTTGGTCAAATATTCAAGAGATAGTGCAGATTCTTTATCAAGACTAACACTTTACACAATTGGCCTAAGTTGGTCTCTGTTTTATCCAAAACATCACAACTTACCAATTTCAAATGTACAAGAGTAGATAACCTTTTACTCTTACATTTGACTAGTGTTAACAAACTCTCTTTAAGATATGTCACTCAAGTTACAATCTTGGAGTATGACTCTAAGAATTGTTTTGGAACGAAGTATGACTCATCTTTTTGATTTAACCATTTCAACAATTCATGACTCCTCTTCTTAGTCATAAGAGATGACTTTAGAGGACCAATTGTGATATGGTATCTTAATCATTAAGATGATCATAAACATGATACTAAAGTACTCTCCCATCTTTTCAGATTTGAGAAACTTTTATCTTTCTGCCATACTTTGATTCTTCTTATTCGTTCTGTCTCACATTGAAACTTCTCCAATGCTACAGACTTATACTTAAACTTATAAGTATAACCATATTTACTGAACTTAAGTAAATCATGACGAATAGTCTTCTTGATCTTTTGTGGTGGACTTGACCAGTGCACAAGAATGTGTACTCGATCCCTTAGTCCTTTCCTTATTCACATAAGGAATTAGTCTTAATTTTCCAAGCTGAAAGTTCTCATTCATCATACTATACAACTTGCATGATTTCAAGTTTCGGTCCAATTGAACCTTGGGTGATGAGAATCTTTCCTTATTTGGTAATATTAGACACTACCACAACCGAAAGAATCAAATCCATTTTTCCAATATTGCTATCAATGGAATCTTATAAGCAACAACTTTTCACAAATGCCATTGTAAGGATACTTAAAATAAATAAAATCAAAACCTTTTTCTTTTATTTTAAAACTTTGCGGAAAAACTTATCCTTACAATCCATATGAAAACCTTGTTGTTATCTATTCTTAAGCAATATAAATATCATAACTCTTAAGTAATAGCCCAAAATTCTGATCACCGAACCATGCGATTGAAATCCATCTTCGCGATCAGAATCAGCATGTACTTAATAGAGTTAGACAATGGACTTTACCTGAAGTAGAGCCAAACTTATTGACTTTAACATCCTTAGGTAAATTTGGCAGCTTCGTAACCAATGCCCCTTCCTTTGGTAATAGTTACCTATGGACCCTTGATAATGGGACTATCTCAGACTTCGCCTCTCTCTTTACCATTGGGTCAACCGAGTTGACTATGGCCGATCCCTTTCCATTGGGAAGAGAGAGCTTTACTGGATATCCAATGTCATCATTGTCAATGTCCATAGCGTTTTAGGAAGTTGATCTTAGCAAATAGATAAGATCATTAAGGGTCTTGTCTTAGTCTGTTTCATAGGATTCCCAAAAGAACTCACTATGTGACTTAGAAAGTAGTTGAGCCACCAACTTTCTCAAGACTTTGACACCCAACTCTCTCGGCTTGTCAATATGTGACTACATCTCCAAGATGTGATCACACCTAGACCTTGCCTTGCCAATAGGGCTTGAGTGACCTTAAACTTTTTAGGAACTTGTGGGTTAGGGAGAATAATTGGAGGAGGTGAAAGAAGTATGATATCCATGGGACATCATCTTCATTTTAGGAAAGCTTGTTTCAAGAGATTTGGGAAGATCATAAATGTCTAGACCAGACATCTTTTTGGGAGATATTCAAGATAGTTGATTTAAAGTCCTTAATATGACACCCAATATGAAATATTAAGGCTAGGACCCAACAAACTATTTTATAACTTAGAAGAGGGATGCCGTAATCCAAGCTATAAAATATTTGAAGGTAGGTGAATGACGATTCACCAATTTCCACCATGAAAAACGAAATAATTTATTAGGTTTTAATTGGATTTGAAAGTCCTAGATCTTTGAGATTCATTGAACTGTTCAAAGGCATGTTTCAATCTCGAGTGTGCCCTTCAGGTTTTGTGACTGGGATGCCGAGGATCACAAAACAAGGTGTGAATAACCATGCAAATATACTTGGTACCCTTAATATTTACCCCTTAATCAGTGTGCCGGTTAACCACACACGCTCCACCGATACTATGATAAATATTAAGTTACCCTTTGCCTACCTTGTTAAGTCCAGGTTAGTGTGCCGGTTAACCACACACGCTCCACTAACGACTTAAGCAAAGTGCAAAGTGTAATTTCATGGGTTAGCACCAAATTCACATTTTCCTAAGTAACTAAGATTGGGTATTAATAAGAGTTTAGTTACTTAGTATTTATCATTAATACTTTTAATGAAAGGAGAATTATAGTCCTTGTCCTACCCGTTCGGCTAACGACCCTCCACCAGTCAAGGAAGCGGTGGGTGAGAGTGGACACCCATTAAACTGCCATTTTATAGGCAGTAACCTTATACCCCCCTTATAGACCGGCTTCGTGAATGAGGCCTACTAACGGTAAGACTGACTTTACTCTTATACATATATATAAATATTATTAACTTATAATATTATAAAGTATAAGGGTTGAATTTTAACTTTTAAAATTCTAAGGGCTAACTTGGAATTAAAGTATTCATAAGTGAAAACTTTTCAAATTCCAAAACTTGAGGGCAAGTTTTGAAACTATTCAAAACTAATTAATTCCATAACTTATGAGTTTAAAGTAGTTTTAATTAAAAAAAAAAAAAAAAAAAAAAAAAAAAAAAAAAAAAAAAAAACTCTTCAAGTTCCATAACTTGAGGACAAGTTATGGAAGACTTTAAACTAATTAATAAAAAAAAATAACTTTTTTTTATTGTAACTTATGGAACTAATTAAGGTTACACTTTTTTTTAATTTAATGAAGAGACTCTTGAACCTCCATAACTTGAGGACAAGTTATGGAGTCATAAAACCATTTAATTAGAACTAGACTCTTCATTTTGTAACCTTTGCCAACTTTTATGAGTTTTATGATTCTTAAATGTGACTTTTCATATAACTTGAGGACAAGTTACAAAAACACACTTTGGAATCAACTCTTAGATTAAAATGGATTGAAAACAACTATTTCACACAACTTTTCTATTAATCTAAGAACCTCATAAGAACAAGATAATTCAAATCATCAATCTTCAAGAAATTAGCATGAACATACAAACTAATACAAATCTTGAAATTATGACAATTATCTTAGAAATTGGATTAGCATGAACATTACCACATCAAAAGCAAGTTTATAAGTCCAAAAACATCTTAGGGTAATGTTCCTAGTCCAATTCCAGCCAAAACAATCGAATATATGCATCCAACTCGATTTTTCAGCTACTTTTGCAAGTATAACAAGAAAACAAGCCTAGGCTCTGATACCACTGTTGGGTTATGAGCATCTAACACTCCTAAGTGTACATGCAACCCTAAATACCTTGGATCTATGTTTTCTCTATTATACATACAATTATGAACATCTAAGGTATTATCCTAATCTAGCATACAAAATAATAAATATAACAAGATAGAATACATACCTCTTTGATGTAGAATGTCTTCATGAAGCTTGAGTGCCTAGTGCCCCAAGTGTGACACCTCAAATAGTTCACACAACACCAAATACACTTGGAATAACTTGAGAGAAACTTGAACACTCCTTGAAATCGTCTAGCCCTCCCACTCACATATTAGTGCACGATTTCTTGAGCCATGGGATTCTTTTATATGGTGGCTATTAGGGTTACACCATGTAACTCATAACTTTACCCATTCCTTATGCTCCATGGATTTTAACCTCCATGGAGTATCCATGGGTCACCCCATGGACTTAGTCCAACATAAGGAATCTTGGATCACAAGCCCACATATATAAGAATGAATGATTTACACAATCAACCCATATATTTAATTAGTCTCCTTTTGATCACTTAATTAATTCCAAATTAATTCTTGATCAATACTAATTAAATAACCTTATTAATATATTAGAACTTATAATATATTAACCAACCTTAAGTGTTATTTCTCTCATTATAGTCTATCCAAATGCATGATGCCATGCAACCCAAATGGACCATGCCGGGTCGGGTCAAGTCTTACCAATTATAGTTATGGACTTACACTAAATTAGACTTAACACGGTTTCCTTCCACAAGGGACTACCTTATGGTGTGGTGATTTCTGGCGGTAAGGAAGATGATGGGTTTGAGGAACACTTTCGTTGCTTCTGAAGTTTTGCTTTCTTCTTTAGCTTTTTTGCGGTCTTCTCAATTTATGGATCGAAGACTAATGTACATGTTGGTAAAGATTTGGGAATAAAAACTATTAGCATTATTGTGTCCCTGGCATGGCGCCAATTTGTTAAACAAGTTGTAAGCATCTAAACAAATAATATCACTGCTTGGTTGCACTAATAGGTAGCACAGGGAAGCAGGTCTGAATCCATATGGATACAATCTAATTGTCAATGCTTCTTTGCATAAGACACGTATTAGTCATATAACATAAAATATAAATGGGGGGATTTTTGTTTAGAATTAAAACTAAAAAATAGTAGTGAAAATAAACTTAATAAAATTCAATAATAAAAGAAAATGTTACAGTTCTGTTGCGACCCTCCTAATTATGCAGTCTATATCAGGTTACTTAGAATGTGTTCTATCTAAGATGGTATTAAAAACTACTAATAAACTCTATTAAGTTATCATTTACCAAATTAATTAATCAACACAAGCTTTCCACTTAATCCTTACTTTTTACTAACTTAATTAAACAAGCTCTTAATCAAATCAGAAAAACAGCATTACGATCAGTATAAAATTCCCAACAACCTTCAATACTTCTCAAAAGCTTGAAAGCGTAAAAATATGTGTTTTTCAGTTTATAACATAATCAAATCCCAACACGGAACCAGTCTATTACTTGTTACTTATTACTATATGATTAAAACAATTACAGATTCTAATAATTGATTAACTATAATGATTTAATCCAAAATTAGGTGATCGTGCTAAAAAGAATTAAAAATCAAACATTTATGAAGCACAAAACTAAAACCACTAGATAGAAATACAAAGTAAAAAACATATCTAATGATTAATTACATAAAAAGTATGAGTCCTTGCAGAACTCAAAACTAGATTTTTTAGCCAGACGACGAAAAAACCTTTACACTTGTTCGGCAACTTGAATCTGTTCATATTTTCTTGGCTTACGTTGCATACAAAAAACTTAAGGACTATCAATTGGACGTCAGGTGTGCATTTTTCAATGGAGAATTGGAAGAAATTGTTTATTTTGAAAAACGTCCAGGTTATGTAAGCGAAAGTATCCAAATCATTGTTACATCTTGGATAAGGCAGTCTATGATCTTAAACAAGCTCCTCATGCTTGGTATGAGACATTGACTTGTTTTCTAAAAATGTATAACTTTAAACAAGGTTAGGTTGATCCCATAGTTTTCGCAAAAATGTTCGATCCCATCTCTTGGTTGTTCAAAATGTATGTCGATGACATTAGTTTTGGTTCACCTAATCCTAGTCTCACTAAAGATTTTGAAAATCTAATGAAAGTCATTTTGAGATGAGAAAAATGGGTAAGCTAAATTTTTTTCTCGGTTTAAATATTTGTCAATGCAAAGAAGGCATTTTCATTAATGAAGAAGCCTACACAAAGAAATTACGTGAGCTCTTTGGGATGGAAAAATGCCCAAATGCGAAAGTACACATGACCTTTGGAACAAATCGTACTACATCTCTTGACAAACCTGTTGTAGATCCATCCAAATACAAAAGCCTGATTGGATCATTGCTTTTTCTAGCAGCTAGTCGACCAAATATCATGTGTTTTTGTTTGCTATTATGTATGATATCAATCAAATTCTATAGAAACTCACATGCTTCTTGTGAAAAACATATTTCGATACCTTTACAAAAATCAATCTCTTGGTATATATTATCCCACCGAAACTGGCTTCTTTATTCATGTATTCTCAGGTGTTGATATAGATAGTTTTCATATTAATAGAAAGAGTACACCCGACAGATGTTAATTTATTGATGTAAAACTCGTAAGTTGGCAATCAAAGAAATAAACAAGTGTTTCTATCTCTACTACCGAAGCAAAATACATCTCAGTTGCTGCATGTTGTTCATAAATACTATGGATGCAAAGTCAACTGAAAGATTACGGTGACAACATGAACCATATTCCTTTATTATGCGATTCAGAAAGTTCCATACGAATTATTTTCCTATAAATTCAAAAATCTTAAAAACATTTCAAAATCACGAAATTCAAAAACATTTTTTCTTTTTATTCATAAACTTCAAATACATTATCCTACCCACTAGAAGATCGTAAAGAATATGTATATCATATTTACTTTGTCATGCTTTGGACATACTCATCATACATCTCTACCTTTTTCCACTTATGATGAATATAAAGCCTCTCAAATGGAAACGAAATGTAGTTGTGTAACTTTACAAAGTACAATTCATACCATTTATTGTGTTTTCATATGAATTGGCCCTCCCACCATGTCTCATCATCTCATTCATCAACATAATCTCCAATCTCAAATTCTTGCACCAAAATCATTGGTGGATATGGACAAACTTTCTTCATTGGAGTTGTACCCTACACTGGAAAACCATCATGAGTTTTTTGAGTTTCATCCCTGGCATGACATCCATTTTAATTAATCTCAACCACTTATTCCAAATAAAGAGATCCTGTCAAACCTCTTCCAGATCCAATGACTTCTACTCTGCTTCCTACATGAATTTTCAAAATTTCCTACAAAACTAAGTAAAATATGGCAATGCAAAAATATTGTGAACATTCATCTTGATCAAGGTCCCTTTTAATAGGAAAATTTTGTGGTATTAACTGACATTCAAGTCACTAATTTTCTCTGTCAACTTACTCAATGATATCTTTGAGCAAGTGTGTTGTCATTTTCCAAAATAAGACAAAAGGAACTGGTGTGAAACATCCATTTCCAACTAAACATTACATGGTTTATTACATCACACTCTCTACAACCATTTCATCACACTCACTCTCACTGTTTCATATAAAACCAATAATGTACACCTAAGATATGATCATACATTCACTTTTAGTTAAACCAGATCAACCCTTCCATGGTCAAAAACTGCTTTTCATCATCACAAAATTCAATCATATAATGGTGATCTTCCAACACTTACAACACTTTCACTAGCTAATATCCATTTTAATATACCAAATATCCAATAGTTCACCTACCTTTAAAGCCTCACTCATTATGATGATTGGTCATGGATAAGGCCTCACCTTGCTTGCGAGTACATATTGGTTCAACTTGTTTTCTTGATTTCCCTTCATAAAATTATAGCTCACATAGAAACTGAGGTCATGTTTCTTTAACAGTTCAGCCACATAATACCCTCCTTCATATCCTTCTAGACTTTTCAATTTTACATTTTGTCCAACTTCAATTGTCATTTTTCTTAATTTTGGTTGACAATCTCAATCTTACCTCGTCCTTATATAGCATGAAATCTCTGGGATAAAATTAATTTTCACTTTATTTTCCAATAATCGCTTTTATGGCGATCTGCTTTTCAGTTCTTTAAATATTTGTTATTTTACTTTTCTCCTATTTACCGTTTAATACAAAAACAAAAAAGTATATCCTTTTTCAGAAAATTCCAAAAAGATTGCCTTTATTTTTGAACAATTGAAAATTCATACAAAAAGATTATATGTTCATGTTAATAAAAAGCTATGAGTGGCTTTCACAATCATTTTCTCCTTAATAGTTTTTTGCAACAATGCAACGTCTAATTTAATCTGAATGTAACACTCTAAAATTTTCAACAAAATTTTCATTTTTAAAACGTCATAAAACACAATCTCATTTTCTCAAAAACCCAAATGATAAGTTGTTCAAAACACAAGACAACAAAATTTTTGACAATATCCCAGAATCCTCAAAACATAATCTCAAGCTGGTGTGTACAATCAAGTCGGAGCCTTCCCGCGATCCTTAGAGGTACCTGAAACACATTTCACACAACGCTGTAAGCACAAAGCTTAGTGAGTTCCCCAAAATACCACACACAAATAATTAGCCTTTCATGGCTATATCTCAATAAGGACCCTACGATCATGTGTCTCAGTGAAGACCATCCGGTCTCACAGCTCGGGTCGGACCCTCCAGTCTGGTATCTCAGTGAAGACCCTCCAGTCTCACAACTCGGTTTGGACCCTCCGGTCCTAACTCAATAAGGCACAGAATAATATACAGCATAAATTTCAAAGACAAAATGCACGATATCAAATAACTCAGAATAAGCACATAAGACCCTCCGCTCAATAACTCAAATAAGACCCTTCGGTCAATAACTCATGTAAGACCCTCCGGTCATACAGTATCACCACTCAGGTAAGTATAGTGAGAAGACTCACCTCGTAAGTAAGAAAGTAGGTCTCGTACTCAACGATCGGTCTAATCTCCGCCTACATGTCATAATCATCTCTAATTAACAATTTATAACAACAACCCCAAAGATGTTAAGCTAACCCCTTTTCTATCTCTCAGAAAGGGTGAACGACCATTTTACCCCTCCATGGTCTCCATAATCCATAACTTGACCAAACCCTAAAAGTCAACGGAAGTCAACACTCGAGTCAAAAATCCATGTTGACCCAACTCGTCGAGTGCATCTATGCGACTCCTCGAGTTCCCTCGTTTCTTCTGAAAAATCAGGAAAATCCAACTTAACTCTTCGAGTTGTCTCACCAACTCGCCGAGTTTGTAGCGCGTCTAGAATATCGGGGAAAACCCTAACCAACTCGTCGAGTTGGCTCACCAACTCGTCGAGTCCCTTCAGTCCATTTTCTCATTTAGACATTTTTAAGCAGAACTAAGGCCCCATACTCTAGATCTAGTCTTCTAAGGCTGGAATACCATGTAAAGTTGCAAGCTTTATGTCTATGCATGGCATCTAGGGCTAAGTTTGCCAACCCAAAGCTCAATAAAGGGTTTAATGCATGAAAGTTGGTCAATAGCTCAATAAAGCCTGAATCTTTAGGCTCAAGGGACCTCATACTGCCCAGATCTAAAGTCTCATCTTCAAGGAATGCTCAAACAACTAAGGGACTCAAAGAGAAGATGGAAATGGCCATAAAATTCCTAGTGAAAAGATCTAACAAATAAACGGTCGAGGTGATAGCTTTTTACCTCCAAATGGCAGCTAACACTGAAAGAATACTGGATCCAAGGGCTCCTTCTCATTCCAAGCCTTTTGCTCCTCAAAGTCCTTCCAAGAATGCACTAAAACACACACTTTTAGCCTCTCTCTCTCTCTCTCTCATAGATGATAATAGCTCGATTAGGGTTTCTCTCAGCGTGTTAAGGTGGTGAGGGAGGCTGGGTAAAGGAATTAAGGTCCTTTAAATAGGGTGCAAACCCTAAAAATTAGGGTTTTTACACTCAGCTACTACTCGTCGAGTCGAGTCCCCCCAACTCGTCGAGTAGACTCTAAAAATCACACGGCCATCTCAATCTTTACTCGACGAGTTGGGGCCTCCAACTCGTCGAGTTGCCCTGACAAAATGAATATAATTTATTTAAATATTATACCTGGGAGTCGGGATGTTACACTAAAAAAGAAACAAGTATTTTCAAAATATGTTATAACTAATGATTTTGCACAAATGATGCAATAGAAGTTAACTACATATCCATGTATGCCAGTAAAAATTTTATATATGTCAAAATATTGTTTCATGACTTGCAGATTAACCTATCATGATTTATGTTAAATCTCAGTCTTTGATCTCAGGGAATAAATTGGACATAACTACAAAAACATGGGTTTTATATTACATTGCACTAGTCTCTGTAAATTGGATTGACATTGAAAGATAAGCCTCGAAACTTAAATAATCAATCGTAGAAATACATAACTATGAGGTTCAAATTGATATGATTTGATTTTATTTATTATGAGAAACATACATTTAATAGGTAACAATTGTTCATGATACTATGTGGTTCCTTTAAATTGCTTCTCCACTCTACTAAATTGAAATTTCTCATGATTTTTAGGATACATCATACATAATTTTTGTTGACCATGTAACTAAATTAAGCTTTATAGTCAAAATTGGTTTCATACGCATAGAACCGGGGAGATAAATATAAATTGAGAACTATGAACTATAGCATAACTTGTTCAGAGTCCATATTAAGTGATAGGAACTTGGGATCCAACGTAAAAAGTGAAACTTATACAATGTTGATCATTTTTCTAACTCAATAAGGATCTGGAAGTCATCTATCTTCTATTGATTGGATAAGAGGATTCTATAAAAATAGTTACTTTTCTTATTCATTTACATAAACGTATATTAGAGATAGCACTTTACACTTGCAAAAGTCAATCTGTGCAAAAAGATGTTACTCAATACTTCCTGATAACTACTATTGACATCAAGCCAAACAAATATCAAATGGCATAAATTTGGTTACTAAAAATAAGTCATGATTTCATTTGAGATTTTACATCATATGCTCTTCTATATCAAGATGAGTTAAATACATTCTGATGTCTAGGCCGGCTACTGTATTTGAACCTGACTTTGTCTGAAACGCTCATTCTATTCTACTCAACAAAAATAACAAATCTCTTTAATGGATTTTTCATTCTTTGTTAATTTTCTTTTTGTGATTTGGGAATTTCTACCACAAAGTATAGCAACATCAAGATCCTTGTAATTCGTACTCGCAATATCATATTCTCTGCATAATGGTCTATAACTAAATTGAAAATCTAATTTTTGAGAAAGATTCATGAATCAATTCAAAAATGCGTGTGAAGAGAAAGGAGAAACTTCATTTTACAAAATTACTATTTTCACACACACACACACACACACACACACACACATATATATATATATATATATATATATATATATATATATATATATATATATATATATATATATATATATATTTGTTCTACTTTCATTGCAAAAAATATTAAGTCAAGAATTAAAACACCAAAACTCACGAAATCACATGGATACTGGATTATCTAAATATTTTTAATCGGAAAACATCTATGCGAAGTTGATCTCATGAAAATCACTCATATGTTTCGAAAAATCCAAAAAAATGTTGTATTTGTAAAATCCCAAAAATATTTTCTGTAACATACACGTTCAGTTATCGTGTTATGTAATTTTAAAAGTGAATAATATTATGAAATATTATATAATTATGAGTATTGAGTTCTAACGGATAGTTTTTACTAGAAATGAAGTAAAACTATGTTTAGAATCATCCAGAATGTTTTGGAAGTCTTATGAGATTCCGAACATTAGGCAAATATTGAAATTTAATGAAAATATAAAATTTGAAATAAGTAAAATTTATTATTGAAAGTTGTAAAGAAACTCGTTAGAAACATTTAGGCGAAAACCTCATCGAAATCTGAGTTATAACGAAGAAGTTATGACCAATAGAAGATCCGCGACAAAACCAGCACGGCGCCGAATGACGTAAAAAGTGAGTTTTTGATAAACTACTTTTTAGCCTTGGTGGTCTAAATGAAAGTCTTAGTATTTGTTAAACCGAGAATTTTGATAAAAAGAACGCCCAATTCTAACTTCGTATGAGGAAGTTATGATTTTTCTAAGTTTCAGCTTAGCAGTAGACAGCTAAAAACTCGAATTTTTAGATCGAGTTATTTTTAGCCAACACAACCTAAACGAGAATTGAAGGTCTCATCATTAGTAGTACAACGGTAAAAAGACTGACGAAAACGGACGTCGGATGAAGAAGTTATGAATTTTTAACATATTTTCCTGTCCCGGTCTGTTAAAAATAATAATATTAAAAATAAAGTCAAAATTAGCCGACGAAGTCTAAACAAAAGTTGTGATCATAATTTTCCCTAACAGTGCATATAAAGAATGTCAAAAACGGAGCTCATATGTGAAAGTTATGGATTTTAGAAGTTCGAGGCACAAAATTCTAGAAAATCACTAAAACCGAGAAGAATCGCATGGCACAGCTTCGGCCACGTCGCCCTTCTCGCATGCAGACGAGTGTCCGAGCTGGAGAACCAAGCGATGCGAGGTCCAATAATCTTCCAACGCGTCCGACCTCCGTGTCTAGTCCGAAGCGCGTCAGCTGCCCCTCGCGTCCGAACCTCGCTGCTGTTGCCGCGTGTCCGAGCTTCGCTACTACCTGGCTCCTCCCTCTTGCTTCGGATCCGAGGCTCGCACCTATATAAGGGGTGCGAGACCTCCCGGGTAAATGTTAGAAAATGCCCCTTTTTCACCCCTAAACTCATATTTCTACTATTTCAACTTACCCCGAAGCCCCGGGATTATTTCCAACGCCCGAAACACGCCCCGAAGTTCCCGAGAAGCCCAATAAATTTATCTTTTCGGTTTGAAGCCCAATACTCGCAGGGCCCGGTTTTCAAGAAAACTCCCGATTTTCATTGAAGAAAGTCAATTATAGTAACGAAGTGCTGCCCAAATTACTATTTTAGCCCCCGGTTATTTCACGGTGAGTTCAATATATAAGAACAATTGTATGTTATGTGTTATATGTGCTATGTGATTTTCAGTGTTATTATTCCGGGTTATCTTCTTGTGTTATTTTTGTTTCTGCTATTTATGATAGCAAAGCTATACCTTTGACCATGTGACCAGTGAATGGACTTAGATTTACGGTGGTACTGGTACGTAGCCTCTGGCCATGTAGAGCATGTCTCCGTAAGAGAATGACTTCTATTATATGGCATTGGCAGATGGTTAGACAGGGCTATAAGCCTGAAATCTAAAGAAATGTTTAAATCAGAAAGTGTATGTCTTCTGTGCCATTTGGGCCGGAGCTTTATTGGTGTATATCAAGTATAGAAATTGTCATGTCTCATTGATCGTATAACTTTGAATCAAATCATTGATTGATATGGAAAGTTTGTCACATGATTCACATATGCCTTTGTTGTTTCTTGTTACTCTTTGCTTCTGCCACATTGAAGTATATATATGGCATAACGCTATATTGTATCTATTGTTGAACTCACTAAGCTTCACCACTTACCCCTCTAAATGTTTAACAAATTGCAGGAGATAAGTAACCAGTATAATCGTATACTATTGGAAGATTTTGAATAGTTTGAAACTATTGTATTTTGTACTCAAGTATGTATAACTTATAGTATCCTGGGAAGTTATGTAACATATACAAATTTGTAATAGTCGGTTTGTATCCAATCTTATGTAAACAAGTTATCAATGTGAAATATTGTTTTTATGAATATGCAAGTAGCATGTTTTGGAGTAACAATTGTCAAGTATGAAAGTGTGAGTCTTTCAGAATTTTGAAAGTGTGGGTCTTTCAATCATGGTATTAGAGCGGTGGTTTAAGTGAACTAAATTCCACGGATTGGTATTTAGACTTAAACCGTTAGAAGTTCAATATATGAACGGATTCATTAGGAGTATATGGATACAAACCATAGGAAGACTTAAGTAAAGTATTAGGTAATAATAAATCCTAATATTCTAAAATACTATATTGCTCCAAATTTTCAGAAGAATGGCTGAACAGGAAGGTAGCCATACCCCTGAGGTGGGTGGAGGTCCTCAACCTGGTGAAGTAAACACTCCAGTATCCCCTCGTGAGGAGCGACTCTTAGGTAAACTTACTGGTATAATTCGAAAGTCTCTTGAAGAGCACAAGAAGAATAATGATAAAGGCAAAGAGAAAGCCACTGGAGAATTTTCAAAGGGAGAGGTGAAACGTCCCTCGTTCAAAGATTTCAAGAGTAGTGGCGCTACGGAGTTTTCAGGTGTTCTTAATCCCACTGTTGCTCTTACCTGGATCCAGAACACAGAGAAAGTGTTTCGTATTTCTCATGTGGATAATGAAGACAATGCTAATTATGTTTCTGCTATGCTCGTCGAAGAAGCCTTGGTGTGGTGGGAAGCAACATATGAAGCACTCAACGAGTATGACCAGGAGAATTTATCCTGGGAGTTGTTCAAAACTCGTTTGCTAGAGAAGTATTGTCCTCTAGACATGAGGAGGAGATTGGAGAAAGAGTTTCTGGAGCTTAAGAAAGAAGGAATGACCGTGAATGAGTATGAAACTCAATTCAATCAAAGATCACGGTTTGCTGCAAAGTATATCCTAACTGAAGACGATAAAATTCAGTTATTCTTTAATGTACTGCGGTATGAGATCCGCGATTTCGTAGCTAATCGGGATGTCCTGTCCTTTGACAAAGCTGTTGTGTATGCTCGAAAGCGTGAGCATGACTTAGAGATACGTGGTGCCACTTTTTCTGTTCCAAAGCATCCACGTATCGATCAAACTATTCCTGTTTCCTCTATTCCACCAGCTCGATCTGTTCAATTTGATTCTAATACAAGAGAGCAATCTCAGAGCGCCATTCGTGGTCACGGTAGATCACAATCTTTTTCTCTTCAGTCGTTATCATGTATAAAATGTGGAAAGAATCACCAGGGCCAATGCAGAACAGAAAAAGTGGTGACCTGTTATGGATGTGGAGAAACGGGTCACATAAAGCCTGTTTGTCCAATGAAGAGTGTTACATGCTTTGCTTGTGGTGCTACCGGCCACAGGAAGCGTTTCTGTCCTACTCTTACTAGTCAAATGGCGGGAAGTCAAGCTTCCGTTCAACAACCAAGGAATACTCCAAAGGAGGAGGTGCCAATAGCTAAAGGCCATGCATTCCAGATTACCACAGAAGAGGCATGCGAGGACCCGAATGTTGTGACGGGTACATTTCTTGTCAAATTTTAGACCTGCCCACATCTTATTTGATTCTGGTGCCTCAAATTCTTTTGGGTCTCATGAATTTGCTCATTCTTTTCAAATTGCTTGTTATGCACTCGTGCAACCATTTCACGTAGATACCATAGGAAGTGTATCATTACTTGCTGGTAAAGTCCATAAAGATTTTGTCATGGAAACTGAAGGTTATAGTTTTCTTATTAACCTGATTCCCATCTTCTTGCCCAACTTTGATAATATTCTCGGCATGGAATGGTTGTTAAAGAACACACTCAAGCGTGAAAAGTTTCTTTGTGAAAACTTATGAATGGTGACTTGGGAACTGCGAGACAATACTTGGGACGAGTATGAGTAGGTGTGAATAGTAGTAGAGGCCTATACTACTGGAAGCACAGGACTCACACTTAGATCAAGGAAAGTCACAATGTTACCAATAAACTAGTAATCGATTCCGTTTTTGTTCGAGTATGTCATTACCTTCGTTTCGGTGATGACTAAGAAGATGATTTTTCGTTCAGACCTTAATGGTCGTAAAGAATCGAGTCCGAATAAAATAGATCTGCGAAGTGAGGTGATTGGTTCAGAGAACCATGTCTCGTGTAGTGACGAAATTTTAGTCAGAGAATTGAAGAATGAGATGGTCAGACGGAGAGAACAATTCAAACGGTAGAAGATATGCTTTGTGCATATGTCTTGGAGTTGGTTCACGTCAAGTGGAAACACCATCGAGGCCCAAATTATAATTAGGAGAATAAGAATGAGATAAGACGAAATATTCTCAGTCATTTTTATCGTTATGATTTCGGGGACGAAATCCTCAAAAGGAGGAGGTATTTGTAACATACACGTTCAGTTATCGTGTTATGTAATTTTAAAAGTGAATAATATTATGAAATATTATATAATTATGAGTATTGAGTTCTAACGGATAGTTTTTACTAATGAAGTAAAACTATGTTTAGAATCATCCAGAATGTTTTGGAAGTCTTATGAGATTCCGAACATTAGGCAAATATTAAAATTTAACGAAAATATAAAATTTGAAATAAGTAAAATTTTATTATTGAAACTTGTAAAGAATCTTGTTAGAAACATTTAGGCGAAAACCTCATCGAAATCTGAGTTATAACGAAGAAGTTATGACCAATAGAAGATCCGCGACAAAACCGGCACGACGCCGAATGACGAAAAAAGTGAGTTTTTGATAAAGTACATTTTCGCCTTGGTGGTCTAAACGAAAGACGTAGTATTTGTTAAACCGAGAATTTTGATAACAAGAACGCCCAAATCTGACTTCGTATGAGGAAGTTATGATTTTTCTAAGTTTCAGCTTAGCAGTAGACAGCTAAAAACTCGAATTTTAGATCGAGTGATTTTTAGCCAACACAACCTAAACGAGAATCGAAGGTCTCGTCATTAGTAGTACAACGGTAAAAAGACTGACGAAAACGGACGTCGGATGAAGAAGTTATGAATTTTTAACGGATTTTCCTGTCCCGGTCTGTTAAAAATAATAATATTAAAAATAAAGTCAAATTAGCCGACGAAGTCTAAACGAAAGTTGTAGATCATAATTTTCCCTACGTGTGCATATAAAGAACGTCAAAAACAGAGCTCATATGCGAAAGTTATGGATTTTAGAAGTTCGGGGCACAAAATTCGAGAAAATCACTAAAACCGAGAAGAATCGCATGGCACAGCTTCGGCCACATCGCCCTTCTCGCATGCAGACGCGTGTCCGTTCCGGAGAACCAAGCGATGCGAGGTCCAATAGTCTTCCGACGTGTGCCACCTCCGTGTCAAGTCCGAAGCGCGCCAGCTGCCCCTCGTGTCCGAACCTCGCTACGGTTGTCGCATATCCGAGCTTCGCTGCTACCTGGCTCCTCCCTCTTGCTTCGGATCCGAGGCTTGCACCTATATAAGGGGTGCGAGACCTCCCGGGTAAATGTTAGAAAATGGCCATTTTTCACCCCTAAACTCATATTTCTACTATTTCAACTTCCCCCGAAGCCCTGGGATTATTTCCAACGCCCGAAACACGCCCCGAAGTTCCCGAGAAGCCCAAGAAATTTATCTTTTTGGTTTGAAGCCCAACCCTCCCAGGGCCCGATTTTCATTGAAGAAAGTCAATTATAGTAACGAAGTGCTGCCCAAATTACTATTTTAACCCCCGGTTATTTCACGGTGAGTTCAATATATAAGAACAATTGTATGTTATGTGTTATATGTGCTATATGCTTTTCAGTGTTATTATTCCGGGTTATTTTCCCGTGTTATTTTTATTTCGGCTATTTATGATAGCAAAGCTATACCTTTGACCATGTAATCAGTGAAAGGACTTAGATTCACGGTGGTACTGGTACGTAGCCTCTAGCCATGTAGAGCATGTCTCCGTAAGAGAATGACTTCTATTCTATGGCATTGGCAGATGGTTAGACAGGACTATAAGCCTGAAATCTACCGAAATGTTTAAATCAGAAAGTGTATGTCTTCTGTGCCATTTGGGCTGGAGCTTTATTGGTGTATATCAACTATAGAAATTTTCATGTCTCATTGATTGTATAACTTTGAATCAAATCATTGATTGATATGGAAAGTTTGTCACATGATTCACATATGCCTTTGTTGTTTCTTGTTACTCTTTGCTTCTGTCATATTGAAGTATATATATGCCATAAAGTTATATTGTATCTATTGTTGAACTCACTAAGCGTCACCGTTTACCCCTCTCATTGTTTAACAAATTGCAGGAGATAAGTAACCAGTATAATCGTATACTGTTGGAAGATTTTGAATAGTTTGAAACTATTGTATTTTGTACTCAAGTATGTATAACTTATAGTATCCCGGGAAGTTATGTAACATATAAAAATTTGTAATAGTCGGTTTGTATCAAATCTTATGTAAACAAGTTATCAATGTGAAATATTGTTTTTATGAATATGCAAGTAGCATGTTTTGGAGTAACAATTGTCAAGTATGAAAGTTTGAGTCTTTCAGAATTTTGAAAGTGTGGGTCTTTCATTTTCTTTTTCTCATATGTTTTGAAAAATCACAAAAATATTTTCTTGTTCTCATATGCGAAAAATCCCACAAATAATTTCTTTTCTTTTACAATTTTAAAATTATTTTTTTACGAGATATGCATAATCTTCTCTTCTTTGATATGTCGAACTCCATTCATTGTGATGGATATTAAAACACTTTTAACGGCAACGGGAGACTGATCTTTTATATTAAAACACTTTTAACGGCAACGAGGGATTTTTTAATAACTAGTTTTTTTAGATCATTTTGACAAAACCACCAAGAGGATCCAATTACATGAAATAGAAAGATTATGACTAGCATATGATGTCTAGATCTACAACCTTTGAACACTTTTATCCCACTTGGTTTTGGGGAAGTTGATAAAGATAGCAATGAACAAGAAGCTTGATATTCTTTATAATTTATCCTCCATCAAGTGTAGGGACCTAAAAGATACTAGTATTCACTTGTATTAAGTTGTTCTTGATCCTTTAACTGCTTAACACAATTAAGCATGAAAGGAGAAGAAACTTAAAGACACAAATCTTCAAACATCATGCAAGAAGGAGAAGAAGGAAGAGGGCATGATTTCCCTCAGTTTTGGCAACCAAGAAAAGAAGAAGAGAGTATCTAAAAAACTAGCTTATTTTTTGTCTCCACTCTTTATTATACACTTGTAATCATATGCAAAGTACCATAAGTTTAGTTAGTGTGAAATTTAGATAATGTAAGAAGGTATGGTGTGGAAAAACTAGTCAAACAAGCCAAGGATTGTACACACACGTACTCACGGTTTTGGACTATTCTTAGAGTCAAACTTGAGTGCCTTTTACATTACCTCCTAACTAGTAGTTCTAATGTAACTAAATGGTTACTCAAAGTGTCCATTTAATTTGTACACAACGTATATATTCATACCTTATGAATATAACTACTTATTGTTTTCTTTTGTTATTATTTCCAAGAGACAATTGTTAAGGGTTCTATGCATTAAGTACACTCTATCTAGCTAGCGGAGACAATCAAACTATAATATACCAAAGTGTACATGCAACTTAAGGATCTAGGTTTCTTACTAATTAGTGCTACCCTATGAAAACAAAAAACATAAAAATAATAAAATACAACTTATGTAGCCACTGATCTCCATGCTTGAGATCTTGTCCTCCTCGAAGGTTGCTTGGATGAGAGGACCCAAACCAGAATCTCTCTAATGGTATTACACCCAATGACACCAAACACTGTAATAAAATAACTAGGAGAATGATCAATTGCATAAACCCTAAGAGGGTTAGAAATCGTCCCTTAGAGGGAGGAAGAAGGGTTGGCGAACCTTCAAGCCAAATGAGCAAAGAAGTATGAGATCCCTAAGGCCCTTTTTATAGCCTTGGATCCCTTCATAGGTTTTGTACTCCATAGCCAATTTCGAAATTCCCTCTTTTCTAAGAGGGACCCTAATCCCATAAGGGTTGTTGTTGGGTCTAAAATATGGTTTATACTTTGCTTTTCTAGGCAATTGGGTCTTCGATCCATGTGGTGTGTGCGGTTAAATGTATTCACGGCCCGATGGGTGTTTACGGTCGTAAACTGGTTTACGGGCCGTGAACCTGTTCACGGCCCATGTGCCTTATATATATAGGTTGTAGATGGTAGAGAGTGAGAGTGTACGGCTAACAGAGAGAAGAGAGAGAGAGAGAAAGGAGCTTAAGTGTGTGTAAGTGTCTGAATCTTGTGCAAGGGAACTTCATTCTCATCATCAATTCAAACAAGATTCATATTATTCTTCTTCTCCTTCTCCTCTATTTTGATCTTGCATCGTCCAATTGATTGGGATTCCGCACCATCAATTGGATATGATTGATACATAAGCAAATTTGGGAATTTACAAGTGGTATTAGAGCCAATCCGGTGTCAAATTCGTTTTTGGTGTTTATGGCTCAAGGTTCTCATCATTTTTGTGTGTGATTCGAGCTTGATCGTTGGATTTCTGCATTTTTTCGAGGATTCAAGTCTATCACGATCAAAATCTACTGTTTTCATCGAACTCTTAGTGTTTTCGGTTGCAACAGTTGAAGTGATTACGACCGTGATCTAGTATACGGCCGAGAACCATTCATTCGTTGACCGTGAAAACTTCATCTTTGATCGTGAACTGATTTTTGACCGTGATCTATCCTTGACCGAGAAACCTTCATTCGCTGCCTGTGAAAACTTCATCTTTGACCGTATACGGCCGTGCACTGCTGTGAAGAGTGTACGGCCGTGATCTATATACGGCCGTAAACCCCCTTTGGTCATTGAACAATTTCAATTGTATTTTCTTTGTTAGTTTGGTTATTTAGAAGATCAAAAAAAAACTTGTAAAGTCCCAAATTTGCTTGTGTATCAATCAGATCCAACTGATAGTGCGGAATCCCAATCAATTGGATGATGCAAGATCAAAATAGAGGAGAAGGAGAAGAAGAATAATATGAATCTTGTTTGAATTGATTATGAGAATGAAGTTCCCTTGCACAAGATTCACATACTTACACACACTTAAGCTCCTTTCACTCTCATTCTCTACCATCTACCACCTATATATATAAGCCATGGGCCGAGAACAGGTTCACGGCCGTGAACCAGTTCACGGCCGTAAACACCCATCGAGCCGTGAATACATTTAACCGTACACACCACATGGATCGAAGAACCAATTACCTAGAAAAGCAAAGTACAAACCATATTTTAGACCCAACAATCTCCCCCTTGGTTTATAACTTTCTTTTCTTTTGACCCAACAAACTGCCCCTAAAAATGTAGCTGGTTTTTCTTGTCAATCTTCATTGGGAGCTTGGCTTCAGCGTTAATCTTCGATTTCTTCACAGCTTGAAGATGAACTTGATGAATCTTCAATAAAAGACTTCATCTTGAGTAGTTGGTCTTTTCTTCAAGATTTAACTCTGAATGCACATTGGGTGTGGAGGCTTCTTGTAGAGATTCTTAAAAATCAGCGCTTTCAGCTTGAGAATCTTCAGAGAGAATGATAGAGAGAGCTAATCTTCTGGATCACTTCAGCATGTTCATGAATATCAGCAAATTGATTGAGGAGGCTTCAATGCAATCTGTCACATAATCTTCAAGTCAGCTTCACCTTGCTTCTGGGGTTGAAAGAATGAATGTTGAAAGAATAGTCTTCATTTCTTGTTCCTTCGAATGAGAATTCTTCGATGATCACGGATGAAGCCTTGGCTCAGAAAATCTCGATACAGTCTCCATGAGTCTCATCTACATCTGAATTCACTTTTCATGACAAAACAAAACTAAAAGAAAACTTAGCACACAATATATTTGGATTTTTGATTTTTCTGAACATTAAAACAGAAACAACACTATTTTTGGATTTTTTTTTTTGAATTTTCTGATTTTTTGTTTGATTTTTGAATTTTCTGATTTTTGTTTGATTTTTGAATTTTAATTGTCCCCCTAAATTTGTGAATATAGGAAAACTATGAACAAATTTAACAAAAACAAAAATAATTGGGATCAAAGTTGTGAGACATTCTTAACTTTGTTTATCACTACCTTCACCTTCATGAATAGATCTAGTCAATTGTCGGTATTGTGGTCCACTTAAGCACGATGGATATCGACAAAATTTTATAAATATACCATTTAGCTGACGACGACTACGGGTATTGTTGTCCACTTAAATTAAGCAGCAAGATCTACAGACAACCTCTAAATGGTTCAATTTTTGTTGCACTAGAACGTGTTCCCCACTTCCCGATATACCCTGATTATCAAGAACTTCCAAAGAACTCCTTACTTTAGGTGAATAGACAATTATTAAGGAGGAAGTCAGATTTAGAAATAAGTGCATATGTTGTGTCCCATGTCGGATCTCTTTCAATCACACAGAGGGGACAACATATGGCAAACTAGGATAGAAGGATTGAGAGGTAGAATGTTACATATGTTATGTCCCTGGTCGGATCTTCCGATTATGCATAGGGGACAACATATGGCTAACAGATAGAAAGAATTTCATAGATAAAGAGATGCGTAGAATTAGAGTTGCATATGTTGCAATCCAGGTCGGATCTCTTCCAATCACGCAGAGGAAGCAACATATGACTGACAGATAGAAAGCAAGAAAATAACTTCCTACATACCTACTTTATCAGAACCTCCTAGTCGCCCTATCAGAACCAGAATTAAGGACATAAGTCCGTACATCAAGGAAAAGTTGAACCACTGTTCTAGATGCGTATTAATTTAGTGTATCCCGTGGGTGCCCGTGTTTATCTCACTGCTCAATCTACCTGAGCTTCGTATGGTCAATCCAAACAATCCTATCTAAATCTACACTGTCAAATACTTAGTGCCTACCAGCACATTAAACACAGAGTCTAGACAATTCAGATTCAGTCCCTTACACATGTTTAGACTGGCCGTTATCACTCTCTTAATATCACTTCCCAAACAATACCTACTAACCAAAAACTATAAGAAAATAAAAATTATCTTTAAAACGAATCAATGTAAGAAAAACTCAGGAGTATCGAGAAGAAAACTCAAACCGTAAGTCACCGATTGAATTTGCATCCAGAAGGTCTGAGAACAGCACGCAAAATCTCAGAATAGATCCAAAACTTCTTCACATCGTTAAGCAAAAAACCGCATGAGAGATTGTTGGGTCTAAAATATGGTTTATACTTTGCTTTTCTAGGCAATTGGGTCTTCGATCCATGTGGTGTGTGCAGTTAAATGTATTCACGGCCCGATGGGTGTTTACGGCCGTGAACTGGTTCATACACAAGCAAATTTGAGACTTTACAGTTGTGGAACATTCCTGATTAATCAACTATTTGTTGGATAAGTTGTGTAAGTGCATAACTATATTTAGTATGTACTTGACCCGGCTTGGCATGGTCCATTTGGGTTGCATCTTCATCACAACTGTTGGATAGACAAAATGAGAAAAAGGACACTTACGATTTGTTAATATATTATAAGTTCTAATATATTAATATAAAATCATATTATTTAATTAGTATTTATCAAGAATTAATTTGGAATTAATTTTGTGATAAAAAAACAGACTAATTAAATATATGGAGATTGATTTGTAAATCATTCATTCTTGTATAGTGGGCTTATGGTTCATGATTCAATAGATTGGGCTAGGACCCATTTGGGTGCTCCATCGATGCTCCATGGAGGTTATAACCCATGGATCATGGGGGAAATGAAAAGCCATGCACATTAGGGTTTACATGGTGTAACCCTACATGTGACACTCTATATAAAGAGCTCTATACCTAGCAAAATCGACCACTAATATAAGAAAAGGAGGGCTAGCCAATTTTGTGATCAAAGTGTTCTTCTCTCAAGTTATTCCAAGAGTTGTAGGTGTTGTGTGAAACATTTGAGGCATCACATTTGGGGTGCTATGCTCACAAGGTCTTAAGGAGTCCAAGCTACAAGAAAAGGTATGTCATTCTACTAGTTTTTATATTACAAGTACCCCATGCCATGCTAGTGAGGATGTAAATCTTGGAAAATTCTTATTTGCATGAATATTAGAGAAAACATAGATCCAAGGTTTCTAGGCTTGCATGTACACCTTAGGAGTGTTAGAATGCTCAAAACCCATCAGTGGTATCAGAGCCTAGGCTTGTTTTCTTTGTATTTGATGCAAATTGCTTGAAAAAATCGATTTTTCTGCACACTGTTCAGTGAACTCGCCGAGTCCATGGGGGGACTCGCCGATTCCATGGGGGGACTCGACGAGTCCAAGAGAAAATGCATCCTACTCGTCGAGTAGGTTCTTGCACTCGACGAGTAGGAGCCCCTGTGTGCAGAATTTCGAGTTTTGCTGCTGGAAATGGACTAGAATCAATACCCTAAACTGTTTTGGACTTATAAAACCTTTTTTTTGATGGTGTAATTATTATGCAAATCCATTTACAATGGTTATTATCAAAATTTTAAGTTTTATATGTGTTTATATGATTCTTGAAATTGTTGATATGAATGTTCATACTTATGAGTTTTAGAAGATCATAGGAATTATTTGCAAATTGTTTGTTAGTGTAATTCTTGATCTTGATGCCTATTGATGGAGTCTATAATTTGTCCTCAAGTTATGGATTACCAAAAGTCACTTCTTTAAATTGTCATTAAAGAGCCATAGGTTACATAAAGTGAAAAGTCTTCATTTTAATAAACCATTAAACTCATAGGTTATGAACATGAAAGGTTTTGAATAGTTTCAAAACTTGCCCTCATGTTTTGGAATTTGTAAAGTCCTTTAGAAAAACTTTAATTCCAAACCCTAGAGTTTTAAAAGTTAAAATTCAACCCTTATACTTTATAATATTATAACTTAATATATATATATATATATATATATATATATATATCTATATATATATATATATATATATATATATATATGTATGTATAAGAGCAAGTCAATCTTACCGTTAGTAGGCCTCATTCACGAAGCCGGTCTATAAGGGGGGGGGGGGTATAAAGTTGTTGCCTATAAAATGGTAGCTTAATGGGTGTCCACTCTCACCCACCGCTTCCTTGACTGGTGGAGGGTCATTAGCCGAACGGGTAGGACAAGGACTATAACTCTCATTAAAAGTATAATGAAATATATAAAACAACTAAACTTTTTTAATTGTCAATCTTAGTTACTTTCAGAAAATGTGAAATTGGTATTATCCCATGAAATTACACTTTGTACCTTACCAAGTCGTTGGTGGAGCGTGTGTGGGTAACCGGCACACTAACATGGACTAGTAAGAGTGGCAAAGGGTGACTTAATATTTATCATAGAGAGGTGGAGTGCGTGTGGGTAACCGGCACATCGATTAGGTGATAAAGATTAAGGGTACCAAGTAAATTTGCGTGGTTATTCACACCTTGTTTGTGATCTTCGACATCCCAGTCATAAACTTGAGAGGGCACAATAGAGATTTAAACATGCCATTGAAAAGTTCAATGAATCTCAAAAAGAATCTAGGAGTTTCAATCCAATTAAAACCTAATAATTTATTTTGTTTTTCATGGTGGAAATTGGTGAATCGTCATTCACCTACCTTCAAATATTTTATAGCTTGGATTACGGCATCCCTCTTCCAAGTTATAAAGTATTGTGTTGGGTCCTAGCCTTAATATTACATTTGGGTGTCTTATTAAGGATTCTATATCTAATCTAAACTTGTCTTTCTTCTTTTCAGATGTCTTCCAACAATGCTGCTTCTGGCTCAATCCCTACCGACTCCTTCTCTCTCATGAAACTTTGTGGGAGAGTCATCTTTGATGGTTCCAACTTCAATGATTGGATCACGAACATCAGGATGGCTACTCGTTATGAGGACAAGGAATATGTCCTCGACAAGGAGCTGAAGGAAATTGATGAGTCTACTGCTACTCCATAGGAGATCGCTGACTTTAGGGCACATGAGAGAGATGCTACCAAGGTGGCATGTATCATGTTGGCCACAATGAAAGATGAACTCCAAAAGTCCTATGAGGACTTTTACCCATTTCAGATGCACATGGACTTGATGGACCGCTACCATCAAAGTGCTCGTCAAGAGAGGTATGAAATCATCTCTTCCATGATAACAACCTGAATGAAGGATGGTGAACCCATCACAGGCCACATGCAGAAAATGCAAAGGTTTGTGGACTGTTTGCCCAATTTAAATGTGAACTTCCCCGAGGGGTTGGCTATTGATATCATACTGCACTCCTTACCTACTTGTTATGATCAATTCCGAATGAAGTATCACATAAACAAGGAGGAGGTCACACTTAGCAAACTTCAAGGGCTCTTGAAGACCGCTGAAACTGGTCTTAAGGGAAAATCGGTTGTTACTACTCCTACTCCTACCGCCGCCCCTGTTCTGGCAATCGGGAAAAGTAGAGGGAAGAAGAGGAAAAAACCCTTCGAAGGGTACCAATGGAAAGTCTCTTGATGGCTCCTCTTCAAGTGGAACCAAAAGGTGGTTCTGTCACTCCTTCTTCCAACCCAAAAGAAGCTCAATGCTTCTATTGTCAGGAAAAGAGGCACTGGAAATGAAACTGTCCCAAGTACCTGCAAGATGTTAAGGATGGGAAGGTCAAGCCTACCCATGCAGGTATTTACACTATATTGTCTAATAACTCATCACATTCTACTTCTTGGGTTCTTGATACAGGTTGTGGTATTCATATATGTTCAGATTTGTAGGGCCTAAGAAGAAGTGAGGATATGGAGCACGGAAAGATAAACTTGATCATGGGTAATAGGAAAGCTTCACCTGTCACCAAGATTGGAGTTTATTCTTTGTTGCTAAGTAGTTGGTTAGTGTTAGATTTGAATAAGTGTTGTTACTCATCTGAAATGGCGAAAAATATTATTTCCTTTCATGGCTTGTACAAACAAGGATTTACTTTTCCATTTGATAATGAAGTTGGTGGTATTAATGCCTTTTATAATAATGTTCTTTATTTTAAAGCATTACCTTGTGATGGTGTATATGAAACTGTGTCGGTTCTAGACAACTTAGGAAATTATGTATTATATATCGATTCTTCCGCTAGTTTGGATAAAGCATCCTTGTGGCATTGTCGTCTTGGACATGTTAACAAGAAGCGCATAGGCCAGTTCCAGAAGGCTGGAGTTTTGGAGTCGTTTGACTTAAAGTCAGATGATAGTTGCGAGTCTTGTTTGCTTGGAAAAATGACAAAGTCACCCTTCACTGGTACTTGTGCTAGGGGTGAAGGTTTGTTGGACCTCATACACACAGATGTGTGTGGACCCTTCAGAACCGCCACAAGGGATGCTAACCACTTCTATGTGACTTTTACTGATGATTATAGTAGATATGGTTATGTCTACTTAATCAAGCATAAGTCAGAAACCTTTGAAAAGTTCAAAGAGTTTAAACAGGAAGTGGATAATCAGTTGGGTAGGAACATTAAGATGCTCCGATCCGATCGAGGAGGAGAGTATCTTAGTATAGAGTTCCTTGACTATCTCAAGGAATGTGGAATTGTTTCACAATTGACACCTCCCAAAACACCACAGCTTAATGGTGTGGCTGAGAGGCACAATCGAACCTTTTTGGACATGGTTCGTTCCATGATGAGTCGATCTTCGTTAGCAATCTCATTCTGGGGGTATGCCTTAGAGATTTCCCGCCATATCCTTAATCTAGTCCCTACGAAGAAGGTTGCCAAAACACCTCACGAGATGTGGACTGGGAAAGTTCCCAATTTGGACCACATCAACATTTGGGGTTGCGAAGCTTTCGTGAGACGTGAGACTCGGGATAAGCTCGAACCTCGAAGTGAGCGATGTATTTTCGTCGGCTACCCACAAAATTCTTTTAGTTACCTCTTCTACAGACCCAGTGAGAATGTGGTTTTTGTGGCAAGAATAGGGGTCTTTCGTGAGAGAGAATTCATAAGCCAAGGAAACAGTGGGAGGCAAATTGATCTTGAAGAACTTCAAGAGTCAAGCGGTGAAGGAACCTCAAACCCTAGCAGTCAACCTGAGGAGGAAACTCATGTTGATGAATCTGTACCTCTGAGGCGTTCCACAAGAGTTAGGAATCCACCTGAGCATTACTATGGTTTTCATATTATTGCGAAAGGTGATGAATTTATCAGTGATAGGACACTGGTAAATCTAGATGAACCTAACAACTTTAAGGAAGCCATGGAAGGCCCTGAATTTGCCAAATAGAAAGAGGCCATGGAGAGCGAGATTCAATCCATGTATGACAATCAACTTTGGAACTTGGTTGACAATGTACCGGGTCGTAATACGGTCGGGTGCAAATGGATCTTCAAGAAGAAGACTGACATGGATGGAAATGTACACACTTATAAAGCGTGACTGGTTGCGAAGGGCTTTACTCAAACTCCGGGAGTTGACTATGATAAGACCTTCTCACCAGTAGCGAAGATTAAGTCTATTAGGGTTTTGCTAGCCATAGCTGCATTTCATGATTATGCAAAATGGCAAATGGATGTCAAAACCGCTTTCCTTAATGGAAAGTTGGCTGAGGATGTTTACATGAGTCAGCTAGAGGGTTTTATCGATGCAAAGTACCCTAATAGAGTGTGTAAGCTTGAGAAATCCATCTATGGATTGAAACAAGCATCTCGCAGATGGAATCTTTGTTTCGATGAGAAAGTCAAAGAGTTTGGTTTTTCGAGGAGTGAAGATGAGTCTTGTGTATATGTTAAGGCTAGTGGGAGTATAGTTAGCTTTTTGGTATTGTATGTGGATGACATACTACTCATAGGAAATGACATCCCAACCCTGCAGGAAGTTAAGTCCTGGCTTGGGAAGTGTTTCACTATGAAGGACCTTGGAGCAGCTGCCTATATCCTAGGGATAAGGATATTAAGAGAAATGAGTAAGAGACTAATTGGACTTAGTCAAAGTACCTACTTGGACAAGGTGCTGAAAAGGTTCAGCATGCAGGATTCCAAGAAAGGTGACTTACCAATCCATACCAACGCCAAACCGAGTAAGACTTAGAGTCCGAGTACAGAGGCTGAGATAGCTGAGATGATTCATGTACCATATTCTTCCGCTGTGGGCTCTATCATGTATGCTATGACTTATACTCGCCCTGATGTGGCCTTTGCTTTGAGCATGGTCAACAGATATCAAGGGAATCCGGGCAAGGCTCACTGGACTGCGGTGAACAATATTCTCAAGTACCTACGGAGGACTAGGGACTGGGTCCTTAGCCTGGGTGGGAGTGATGACTTGAGAGTAGTGGGGTACAGTGATGTTGGATTCCAGACTGATAGGGATAATTTCCGCTCTCAGTCAGGCTGGGTCTTTACCCTAAATGGAGGAGCAATTACTTGGAAAAGTTCCAAACAAGAAACAGTGGCTGATTCAACTTGCGAATCAGAGTATATAGCGGCAAGCGAGGCGACAAAGGAGGCTATATGGCTAAAGAAGTTCATTGGATACCTTGGAGTTGTACCAGCTATTGAGGAGCCTATGGAGATTTTCTGTGATAACGAGGGTGCAATTGCCTTAGCTAAGGAACTAAGGTATCACGGAAGATCCAGGCACATCAACAGAAAATGTCATTTCTGTTGGATTAATGTCTAAGTCCATAACTATATTTGGTATGTACTTGACCCGACCCGGCATGGTCCATTTGGGTTGCACTTCACCGACACAATTTATATGGATAGTCTTTTGAGAATAATATATTTATGATTTATATTAATATATTAAAAGTTCTAATATATTAATATATAATCATATTATTTAATTAGTATTGATCAAGAATTAATTTATAATTAATTAAGTGATCAAAAGGAACTAATTAAATATGGACTCTTAGATATATATATGTGTAGTGGGCCAAGTTCATTTAGGTTGGGCTAAGTCTTCATGGATAGTCCATGGAGCTTTAACCCATGGATCCTAGGAAATGAAAGGTCATGGGTATTAGGGTTTAACCTTAATCCTCCACACTATATAAAGGGTCTTATGGTTCATGAAATTATGCTAGTAGCTAGTGTGGATACACTAAAGAGGGCAATAACCGATTTCATAGTGTGAGCCAAGTATCCATATTCTCTAAAGGTTTTCCAAGGTGTTTTGCTGATTTGTGATTCCATTTGAGGCTTCCACACTATTGGGGCTAAGCTCTTAAAGCTTGAAGACATCAAGCTACATCAAAAGGTATGTCATCTAACTAGAACTTTGTAGTATAGGTGCTTCATAATATGCTAGTTAGGATGAAACCTTGGAATAGTTAATATTTGCATGTATAATAGAGAAAACATAGATCCAAGGTTTATAGGGTTGCATGTACACCATAGGAGTGTTAGAATGCTCAAGACCCAACAGTGGTATCAGAGCCATGGGTTGTTTTCTGTTATATTGATGCAAATGTATTTTTTTTCAAGTTGAAGGAAAAAAAAAGAAAAAAAACGTGAAGTTTGTCAAATTTTATGATAATTACTTGATTTTATGAAAAACTAATTATTTATAAAATTTGAGTCACTTTACTACAAGAGTTGAATTAGGTCAATTTATTAATAGATAGAATGATATGATTATTTTATTTGTTTTAAAAGTTTGATCTAAATGGTTTTAAGGAGTTACAAATTTTGTCATAAAATTTTGGAACTCAAAAGTTTTTTTTTAAAGTTATGATCTTAAGAGTTTTGAAACTTCCATAAGTTATGGATGTGAAATGTCTCATTTATTAACTGTTTAGGTTATGAATTCCAAGAGTCTTCAAAGGATAATTGTCAAAGTTTCAAGATTTGTATTAGTTTATATGATTATCTAATTTCTTGAAAATTGTTGATGTGAATTATCTTTATTTATGAGTTTAATCTAGATCATAGAAAAATTATTTGATTATTGTGTTAATTAGAATATTTGATCTTAATGGTTTTTATGAACTCCATAACTTGTCCTCAAGTTATGGAAAGTGAAGAGTTTTTCTTTTTAAAGTGTCATTAAGTCTCATAGGTTATGAAAATAGAAGAGTCACTATTTTTAATGTCATCATTAAATGATTTAATGTCTTCCATAACTTGTCCTCAAGTTATGGAACTTGATTTTTTTTTCATTAAACCTTAATTAAACTCATAAGTTATGAAATGAAAAGTTTTGAATAGTTTCAAAACTTGCCCTCAAGTTTTGGAATTTGTAAAGTTTTCACTTATGAATATTTTAATTCCAAGTTAAGCCCTTAGAATTTTAAAAGTTAAAATTCAACCCTTATACTTTATAATATTATAATTTAATAATATTTATATATATGTATAAGAGTAAAGTCGTCTTACCATTAGTAGGCATCATTCACGAAGCCGGTCTATAAGGGGGGTATAAGGTTACTGCCTATAAAATGACAGTTTAATGGGTGTCCACTCTCACTCACCGCTTCCTTGACCGCTGGAGGGTCGTTAGCCGAACAGGTAGGACAAGGACTATAATTCTCCCTTCATTATAAGTATAATGATAAATACTAAGTAACTAAACACTTATAAATTCCCAATCTTAGTTACTTAGGAAAATGTGAATAAGGTGCTAATCCATGAAATTACACTTTGCACTTTGTTTAAGCTGTTAGTGGAGCGTGTGTGGTTAACTGGCACACTAACCTGGACTTAACAAGGTAGGCAAAGGGTAACTTAATGTTTATCATAGTATCGTTGGAGCGTGTGTGGTTAACCGGCACATCGATTGAGGGGTAAATATTAAGGGTACCAAGTATATTTGCATGGTTACTTCACACCTTGTTTTGTGATCCTCGGCATCCCAGTCACAAAACCTGAAGGGCACACTCGAGATTGAAACATGCCATAGACAAGTTCAATGAATCTCAAAAGAATCTAGGAGTTTCAAAACCAATTAAAACCTAATAATACATTTCGTTTATCTTGGTGGAAATTGGTGAATCGTCATTCACCTACCTTCAAATATTTTATAGCTTGGATTACGGCATCCCTCTTCCAAGTTATAAAATAGTTTGTTGGGTCCTAGCCTTAATATATCATATTGGGTGTTATATTAAGGACTTAAATCAACTTTACGTGAATTTCTCCCATTGTTGATGTCTGGTTTAGACAACAATGATCTTCCCAAACCAAAATTTCCTAATGAATATGACTTCCCGAGTTTGGCTCATGGAAGTCATACTTCTCTTCCTCCACCTCCTCCAATTATTCTCCCTAACCCACAAATTCAAGGTCACTCAAGCCCTAATGGCAAGCAAGGTCTATGTGTGATCACATCTTAGAGATGAAGTCACATATTGACAAGCCGGGAGAGTTGGGTGTCAAATTCTTGAGAAAGTTGGTGGTTCAATCACTTTCTAAGTCACATAGTGAATTCCTTTGGGACTACTATGAAACAGACTATGACATGACCCTTAATGATCTTATCTATTTGCTTGGTGCTGCTGAATCAGCAATAATTTGGAGCACTGGGAGAGCAGATTTGATTAGTAGATCAACTTCCCAAACTACCATGGACATTGACAATGGTAACATTGGATATCTAGAAAAGCCTTCTCTTCCCAAGGAAAGGGATTAACCATAGTCAACTAGGTTGACCAAATGGTAAAGAGAAAGGCTAAGTCTGAGATAGTCCCATTACCAAAGGGTCCATATGTTTATTTTGCCAAAGGAAGGGGAGTTGATTGCAAAGCTGCCAAATTTACCTAAGGATGTTAAAGTCAATAAGTTTGACTCTACATCAGGTAGAGCCCATTATCTAACTCTGTTAAGTTCTATTCTGAGATCCTCATTACATGATGTCACTGGGTCACATGTTGATGTTTTAAGAATCAAAGAATAGAGAGAAATCTTAAAGGAAGTATATGTTGATTCTGATCGCGAAGGTGGATTTCGATCGCATCAGAATTTTGAGCAGTTGCTTAAGAAGTTATGATATATTGCTAAGGAATAGATAACAACAATTTTCCATGTGGATTGTAAGGATAAGTTTTTCCGCAAAGTTTTAAAATAAAAGAAAAATTGTTTAATTTTATTTATTTGAAGTATCCTTACAATGGCATTTGAGGAAAATTGTTGCTTATATGATTCCACTGACAGCAATATTGGAAAATGGATTTGATTCTTTCATTTGTGCTAGTGTCTAAATTTACCAAATCAGGAAAGTTCCTCATCGCCCAAGTTTCAATTGGACCGAAACTTGGAATCATGCAAGTTGAATAGTATGATGAATGAGAACTTTCAAGCATTGGAAAATCAAGACTAATTACTTGTTCACATGGATGTGTGAGTCAAGTGAAGGACTAAAGGGATCGAGTACACATTCTTGTGTACTGGTCATGTCCACCACAAAGCTCGTTAAGACTATTTGATTTACTAAAGTTTAGTAAATATGGTTATACTTACAAGTTTAAGTATAATTCTGAAACATTGGAAAAGTCTCAATGTATGGCAGAACGAATGGGAAGAATCAAATTAGGCAGAAAGATAAAAGTTTCTCAAATCTGAAAAGATGGTAGAGTACTTTAGTATCATGTTTGTGATCATCTTAATGATTTAGAAATCATATCATAATTAGTCCTCTAAAGGTCATCTTAGTGCATTCTTATGACTAAGAAGAGGAGTCACGAATTGTTGAAATGGTTAGATCAGGAAGATGAGTCATACTTCGTTCCAAAACAATTCTTAGAGTCATACTCCAAGATTGTAACTTGAGGGACATATCTTAAAGAAAGGTTTAAAACACTTGTCAAATGTAAGAGTAAAAGTGTCCTACTCTTGTACATTTGAAATTGGTAAGTTGTGATGTTTTGGATAAAACAAAGACCAACTAAGGCCAATTGTGTGAAGTGTTTGTCTTGATAAAGAATCTGCACTATCTCTTGAATATTTGGCAAGATAGTCTTATATGTCAAGAGGATAGTGGGAGTCTTAAAGATCCTAAATAGAATTTCAAGAACTAATCAAGAATAAAACCTGAGGTTCTTCACTAGCACACGACTTGAGGTTTATAACCTATCGTGTTGACATATTCTGTGCCCATTCCAGTTAAAGTTGGCTTTGCATAGGAGTTCTGAAAGTTCTCAATTGGTTGCATAACAACTTGGAAGCAATGGCAGGCCCTGTACTTCCAGGTGGCAAGAAGTTAAGATTGCATAAGTTCAGTCCATATGAGTTTGGATTTGTCATTATCCTTGTCTTGTGACTATGGTTTTGACGATTCACATGGATAAGAACACATACACCATAAAATCTAAGGGTCATAAGGTTTCTCTCTGATTCATGAAAATGATGGTGAGGAAACACTTCCACCAAGTAGATTTGAAGCAGATGGCAAAAGGTCTAAACAATTGAGACTATGATTACGGCATCCCTTTTCATAGTTCTGAAATTGTTTAGACACACATGCATGCTATCTAAGGAAAGGTGTATGATTTTGATAAAGTTTTATGAAAGCATCTCGTATCAGAAATCTGAACTTTGGTAAGAAAGTCAATAAAGTATTGATTTCTAGAAGTCCAGCTGATTTCTGAGTACATGTCAAAGCTAGTGGGAGCATAAGTGTTATGCTAATAATCATCATGTTAGTGGGAGCATGATAATTATTGTTAGTGTTGCAAGTTAGCAATGTTAATTATATAAAACAAAAGTTTCAATTCGTGAGGCTGCAGGGATTGAAAAAGTTGTTTTGCTATAATTAAGGGAGAGGATATACTTCATTTCAGTTCTAAAGGCTTAGATTGAGACCTTAATCATCTTTAGTCAAGAATATATATATGAATTTCATGTTGGATTGGTTCAACTTAAGGAAATTCTATATATTGCGTTCTCAAAATTCGATTATGATTACGGCATCCCTCTTCATAGTCAAATTTTGAAAACATGGCAAATAAAAATATTGTAGCAAAAGACTGGTCTAGAATCATGTCTTTATGTGAGACATCATGAATCGTGTACCATTTGCTTTGGGTACAGGATCGATTGCATGTGCTGTAATATTTGTCATTTCTAAATTTTTCCAAATGCCCAGAGGCATTAAGAAGGGAAAAGGTCTAGAATTGGATATGACTAAAATGATTAAGCAATTGTCGAGGACAATCTGAGGTTTACCAAAGATTGGTTGCTCAGGGACAGTTGGAAGTATAGTGCTAATTTTGGAAGGACCATATTGACATATTCTGAAAAGAGGCATCTCTTATTCAGAAGTGATAGCCAAAATGAGAATATGGAGTTGTCTCCATAGGTGGAAGTTATCTGTGTAAGATTAGAAAACTTAATGCAAGAAGCATGTCCAAAGCAATGTACTTTGAATATGAGACTTAGTTTCCATGGAGTTGATCTCCATTGGAATACTTTATAATGACTGTTGACAAGTCTTTGTGACTTTGTACATATTCATTACAGGAGGGTCAGTGCATATAAGTTTAAAATCTAAACAGATTTCGATAAATGATAGGAATTTGAAATTCTCACATTTTTCGATAAGGATTTGGGAGTGTGAAATTAGAATCATTGAAATTATGTTCAATTGGTTTATTTCACAAAGTAAGGATCATAGACAAACATAGAGTGCATACTTGGTGTATGGCAAAGCTATTGTTTAAGAAAAACATAGTGTACATGCTTGGAGCATGGGACAACTAGTGTTTTTAATTCAAGTATAAAGTTGATCAAAACCGAAACAATGAATAATGAGTAATCAGTATGGTGATAAATAAAAGTGTTTATTTATATTCATAGGGTTTGATACCATATTTGATTCATTTATTCTTGTGTTTCACTTTGCATGTTTTGACTTCCAGAATAACTAAGTCGCTCTTCCTGAATGATTAAGTTATTCAAACCATCCACAGTCAGTCATATGTTGGAAGTAGATATGAATCAAGACTGTCATGGGTTGGTTTGTAGAGGTCCAAGTTGGTGGAAAAAGTGGTGCTACAACACTCATGAGTGCTCATAAGTTCTGAGTATTGGATTCAACCCGCGCTCATTTGAATCACTTCATGGATTTTATCACGAGTGATCATGAGACGATAATATCTTATATTCTTCAAACCTAGAGATATGAGTTGTTACTATGAGTTGTTATACATTGATTGCACGAAAACGCATTTGGTAACTCGATGTTATAAAACGTGCCTTTGTGTATGATTCAACAAGTAGTAGAACAAGCCATATGAGTCGAAGTTTATCCATTCCTTTTACCTTCGGGATAAAAGCGATATCTGTGGGCCCCTCAATGATTTAGCGATGACACATGTGAGTACTTGGCCAAGCCAGGACTGATTTGATTTGTTCAATCAGTCGGTCATCATAAATCGAAAATGGGGAAACAACAAATGGACAGAGAGAATGATTATAATCCATGTCTCAGTCCATATGATATCTAGAATGGAGTAATATATGATCTCTTATCTAATGGACAAGTCATTGACAAAGGTCAGAGTTCATTGACAAGATCAGAGTTCGACAGCGGCTTTAAGAGCTACGATTTCCAGTTGGTTTTTGAAGTCATACTCAATAATAGTTTTAGACTTATCCAACTGGGAGACTGTTGGATTAATGTCTAAGTCCATAACTATATTTGGTATGTACTTGACCCGACCCGGCATGGTCCATTTGGGTTGCACTTCACCGACACAATTTATATGGATAGTCTTTTGAGAATAGTATATTTATGATTTATATTAATATATTATAAGTTCTAATATATTAATATATAATCATATTATTTAATTAGTATTGATCAAGAATTAATTTATAATTAATTAAGTGATCAAAAGGAACTAATTAAATATGGACTCTTAGATATATATATATATATATGTGTAGTGGGCCAAGTTCATTTAGGTTGGGCTAAGTCTTCATGGATAGTCCATGGAGCTTTAACCCATGGATCCTAGGAAATGAAAGGTCATGGGTATTAGGGTTTAACCTTAATCCTCCACACTATATAAAGGGTCTTATGGTTCATGAAATTATGCTAGTAGCTAGTGTGGATACACTAAAGAGGGCAATAACCGATTTCATAGTGTGAGCCAAGTATCCATATTCTCTAAAGGTTTTCCAAGGTGTTTTGGTGATTTGTGATTCCATTTGAGGCTTCCACACTATTGGGGCTAAGCTCTTAAAGCTTGAAGACATCAAGCTACATCAAAAGGTATGTCATCTAACTAGAACTTTGTAGTATAGGTGCTTCATAATATGCTAGTTAGGATGAAACCTTGGAATAGTTAATATTTGCATGTATAATAGAGAAAACATAGATCCAAGGTTTATAGGGTTGCATGTACACCATAGGAGTGTTAGAATGCTCAAAACCCAACAATTTCTATAGACATCGGATAGAAGAAGGACTCCTCGTGGTAAAGAGGGTATCATCGGATGAAAACCCAGCAGATCCCCTCACGAAGGGACTGTGTAGGGATAAGCATTTGCAGCATGCGAGGCGCATCAGGCTGAAGGATGATATTAGTTTTACAGATTAGATAGTTATTTCTGAAGCTTGTAAAATGTAAATTGACATTTGATGATTAAATAAAAGTTATTGTTTGTTTATAAGTAAAGTGTTGCTATCTTGTGTCAATTAATTACTATTGTTTCAATTTTGCATGTTTTGACTTCCAGAATAATTTCGTTATTCAAACTCTCCACAGTCAGTCATATGTTGGAAGTAGATATGAATCAAGACTGTCATGAATTCGGTTTGTAGATGTCTAAGGTGCTAGACATAGCAAATGGTTGCTACAACATACATGAGTGCTCATAAGTTCTGAGTATTGGATTCAACCCACGCTCACTTGTATCACTTCATGGAATTTATCACGAGTGATCGTGAGACGGTAATATCATATAAGTCTTCAAACCTAGAGATATGAGTTGGTTACTATGATTTGGTTATACATTGATTGTACGAAAACACATTGGTAACTCGTTGTTATAAAATGTGCCTTTGTGTATGATTCTACAAGTAGTAGAACAATCATATGAGTTGAACTTTATCTGTTCCTTTTAGTCCTTGGAGGATTAAAAGAGATATCTGGGCCCCTCGATGAATTTGTTTTGACCTTTGTATCGGGCCCGGTCAGAACCAAATTGATGTGTTCAGTTTAGTTCTATGTCAAACACATCGGAAATCGGGAAACACACTGGTAGACAATAAGTACGACATTGTTCCATTTATTTGCCCAGCTGATATCTAGAACATAGGATTATATGATCACTTATCTTAAATGACACATCATCATCTTAGTTCCGCGAGACTTTGAAAGAGATATGATTGTTGTTCGGTTCCTGAAGTCATACCTGTAACTATTGTTATTAGACTTATCCAAGTGGGAGACTGTTGGATAAGGTGTCTAAGTCCATAACTATATTTAGTATGTACTTGACCCGGCTTGGCATGGTCCATTTGGGTTGCATCTTCATCACAACTGTTGGATAGACAAAATGAGAAAAAAGACACTTACGATTTCTTAATATATTATAAGTTCTAATATATTAATATGAAATCATATTATTTAATTAGTATTGATCAACAATTAATTTGGAATTAATTTTGTGATAAAAAAGAGACTAATTAAATATATGGGGATTGATTTGTAAATCATTCATTCTTGTGTAGTGGGCTTATGGTTCATGATTCACTATATTGGGCTAGGACCCATTTGGATGCTCATGGATGCTCCATGGAGGTTATAACCCATGGATCATGGGGGAAATGAAAAGCCATGCACATTAGGGTTTACATGGTGTAACCGTACATGTGATACACTATATAAAGAGCTCCATAGCTAGAAAAATCGGCCACTAATATAAGAAAAGGAGTGCTAGCCAATTTTGTGATCAAAGTGTTCTTCTCTCAAGTTATTCCAAGAGTTGTAGGTGTTGTGTGAAACATTTGAGGCATCACATTTGGGGTGCTAGGCTCACAAGGTCTTAAGGAATCCAAGCTACAAGAAAAGGTATGTCATTCTACTAGTTTTTATATTACAAGTACCCCATGCTATGCTAGTGAGGATGTAAACCTTGGAAAATTCTTATTTGCATGAATATTAGAGCAAACATAGATCCAAGGTTTCTAGGGTTGCATGTACATCTTAGTAGTGTTAGAATTCTCAAAACCCATCACTATTGATTAATGCATACCCAACCCTTTAATTAATTAAACTATTTAATTAATTCCCAAAATATATTTCCAATTAGTTTCTTATTAATTATCAATCATAATAATTAATATACTAATTTATTCTTTATATATTCTACTCAATTTAGGTCTTGAGGGCAAACCAAAAGGACCCTGTTATTATTAGAAATATTACCAATAGTTAATCATCAACTATACGAGGTCAAATACTTCTCCAATAATCAATAGAGAGTTAGCCATTAAATGCAACTACCAAACTCTGATCTAATCAACATTCAACCCTTAGATAATTGATAACTATTCATTCATTCTATGATATCTATATGAATTAGAGACATGGATAATGGTCAATCTCAAAATTCAAGATTATGTTTCCCGATATAGATTTGCGACAACTACATTGACTTCTAAATTGAGCACATAAATTTCAATCAGGGATTGGCCAAGTACTTTAGATTTCAACACCAAATCATCAAGGGGCCCATAGATATCGCATCTCCTATTAAGGCAGAAGGAACAAATAATCTTTGACGACATAGTTTCTCTCTACTACCAGTTACGGATAATGTTGGATTAGACCAATGCATAACAGAATCATAGAGCAAAACCCCACCTGTATCTTGTTTTAAAGAATATAAAATATTATCGTCTTAGAATTACTCGTGACTATATATTTATGAAGTAATCTCCAAGCGCGGGTTGTTGCGATACTTAAATATCTATCAAGTACACATGAGTGTTAGCGTAATCTCTATGATATGCCTAATCACTATGGAGAATCCACTAATAATCATGACAATCTTAAATCAATACTTACTTCCAAGAGTATGACCGACTGTGGAGGTTTGAGTAAATTAATACTCGGGAAGTGGGTTCCAAATATTCAAAAATAGAACACAATGATAAGCTAATTGAGATGACTGGTCTCCATCATATATTAAGATCTCCACCTATAATTTCCAAATCAAATTTAGACTTATACTGTTTAAGTTCTCAATTTGAAAACAAGTTAAACTAAAAGTGTTTAAGCCAATTCTTTTGCAACTCTAATGCTTGTTGACTTTGTTTGGCGGTCAGACTTGGTCGTTGACATTGGCTTAGGGAATGGATCGGTAAGGTTATCTTCCAATATGACTTATAGACTATGATGTCCTTACATTCGAATAGCTATCAAATGTTATGGTACTTACTGAGTATGCTCCATGTGAGCTTATGTGACTTAGGATCCATCCTCGAGGTACGTTCACACTTATAGTCACAATAAACTTCAAAAGGACCACTAATGGTTGAAGTTCAACAACGATGTCACTAATGAATCTCTTTTAGTCACATTGTTTTCTTTGCAATTTAACCAACAACAATATACTTTATGTTTGTTAAATCCGCTATGGTGTATTACTTGGTACTCTTCCAAGCTAATACTTCACAATTTAGTAAAAGAATGAATTTTGACTATAAACAGATACATATTTATCATTGTGGAACTTAGCATCAATGTAACATTTACATTGATCTCTTCTATACTAACAATATCCTTTCCTCTATCCTCCTATGACACTTAGGAATGTTCTTCAGCTTGATTTGTTGATTCTTTCAAAATTGATCTAATCCGACTTGTCATGCTCAAGGCATACAAGTCGTTAGATCTGGTACATGTCATAACATGTATGATTGATCCTGTAGCAGAGGCATGTGGGAAATGACTCATATGCTCTAGCTCATAATAGAAGGAAATTAGTATCTCTCAATGTGATGCCATATTTTATTAAGCACGAACCTTTTCAAGTTTTTCATGTCGAGTTTCCTTAAGATTCCATGTACTTTAGCTTAATCACTTAGATCTATCTCCAGAGATCCTTATATTTTGTAAATATGTTGCATCTCCCATCTGTATCACAATGAAACACTTCACATACCAATCCAAGATTTTATTCTTGCTAAGTTAGAACATATTTCCTATGAATTGTACATTCTCTATGTACAATTCAAGGGTGAAAATGGTGCTCCCACTAGTATTAACATATATTTGGCTCATCTATGTTTCTTGAAATTCAAGCTCCTTGAACTCTCTAACTGAACCAAATATTCCAGTTTCTCCTACTAGCGTTGAAATATGTGTAGCTCAACTTCATTTCTCGATATTCAGTCTCCGTGAACTTTCTCATTGAAATAAAAGTGTCCAATTATGAGATGCTTGTTTCGGTCCATAAGTGATCTTTTCAAGTTTACACATCCTTCAGAGCTTATCTTGGTTTGAATATTTTTTTTATTCATATCCATGCTTGTTTATCCTTGAAGATTCACTTACACTTAACACTTAAGGCCAAGTGCTTGATCTACCAAGTTTCAACATGCATGGACTGAATCTCGCTCTCCATATCCTCCTTCCATGTTGTATCCTTTATGTCCAATGACATAACACATCTTTATTCTAAGTTCTTGATTATCGAGTGTTTCACGACGAGCGTGGGCCTCATAATTGTAGACTTCTAAATGTGATATCGAGGAGTGAATCCCACCTCACATATCATAGAGTGTTTTGATGAACTTTCTTAGTTGGTACAAGACCAAAGGACTTCTCCTAACACTATTCATGGTACAATCCATGAACTATTAGTAAACATAGAACGACTCATCTAGTACAAAATCAATTAGTGATTTGTTTCTCTATCCAACTAACACTGCTTTTTGAAGTGTTATGGATGGAGACAACTTGTGAAGCTCTTTCACAATGCCTTAGATGATTGATAAATTTTGGACTGAGATTCTCATTATCCCTGTTGGCTACAGGTTTCTTATCCTATTGCCCAGTTGATTCTCAGTTTTGCTTCATGAGAGCTTTCAACAACAAAAAGGTTCCAGACTCATGTTAATACGAAGTTGATCTTACCATGTATCGTGATTATTCTTAATGGTCCATTAGTTTGAACTAACTCAAACAGATATTCACATCACCTAGTGATGTATTCATCATCTATCTTGATAAAAAATTGCATTTATCATAAGACTTGTAGTTAAATGATATCTAAAATCCAATCCAACTGGATACTTGGTAATGTATTTCTCATTTATATATCCAAGAATATAATGCCACAATTACATTTCACCCAAACCTTTTGGATTTATTTGAATCAGCACGTATTGTGGTCAATCTAAATAACCCATTAGTTAAACTAGTTTTAATAGATATTTGCATCATAAGACAATGCTCTTGTCATTAATTTTGATAAATGAGACTTGCATTTATCATAAGACTTGTGGTCAAATGAATTCCAAAATCATATCCAAATGGATATTTGTGTTATGGCATTACTTAGTATTTATTTTACTTAAATAATTTACCGACACTTATATATTGTTCTAAGTGTTTGTGTGTGTATGTGTGTTCATGTTACATATAGTCCTATTTCAACTCATATGAGTGTCTTGGTTATGTATAAATTCTTATTCAATTATATACGAGTGTCTTGGCAACGTATAAATTATTATTCAATTCTATACGAGTGTCTTGGAAACATATAAATCCCATTTCAACTCTATATGAGTTTCTGCAACATATAAATCATATTTCAATTCTATACGAGTATCCTAGCTATGTACAAATTATTATTCAATTCCATACGAGTGATTTTAGAGTTTACTCTAGGGTCTATCATGAGCTTATAGCCGAACTATTTGACTAGATATACGCATTTGTGCAATACTACAAAAGGTCGTGTCGAGAGCATCACAAACGTTTCATCCACGTCGTGAGAAAGATAGTGATTGAATGTTATCGCTTGATTTTTCCCGCCAGGATTTGTTCCATCGTGAGAAAGATAGTAACTGAATTTTAACACTTAATCCACGTCGTTATTTGTTCCACATGATTTGACTAGATATAAGCCTCTGTCCAGCACTGCAAAGAGTCGCCGGAAAACTACCCGGAGGCTCGGCAGAAAAATTCCAAAAAAGGCCCCTTTTTAGAAAAACAATATGGCCAAAAAAGTGGTTTTCCAGCGTCGGTTTTGGGTGAGACCAGATTTAGAGTGTCAAGGGGGTTGAGGAGCTCCGTCTTGTTGATTTTGAGGGTTTTTGGTGGTGGCAGACGGTGGTTGTCGACTGTTTCCGACGGTTCCAGGGCTGCCCGAGTGGATTTATGCCTTGCATGAGTTGTTGAAATAAAGGGAAGGGTGGACGAAGTATATGGTTATCTAGTGGCGCTCCGATGGTGGTTCATGGTAGCAGCACGATGGTGGTGCTGCGGCCTTTGGCCAGATTTTATATATATATATATATATATATATATATATATATATATATATATATATATATATATATATATAGAGAGAGAGAGAGAGAGAGAGAGAGAGAGACCGAAGAGGTGTTGATTTTTGGGTTAGTCTGGCACTCATTATATAGTTAAATGATGATGTTACATATATGATAAGGTCTTCCAAAAGTGGAACCGGTGTTAGAAGTGTGTTCGATTGATTCAATATCGATGAATCTCGAAAAGATGATCGAGGGTTGGAACAAATCTATAACAAAAATTCTTGGAATTCGTGAGGCATTCTTGATTGGTGCTGAACTAACTATAGTGAAAAGTCGAATCTCTTTGGTTAATAAGGTCCAAAAGGTTTATCGCTCCCAGGGTGTGCATATATATAATAGGCATATAAAAATTATTCTACATCAAATAACATAAAAAGTTTTAGTTTCAGAAGATAAAATGCCTTATGTTTTGCCTTATGTTTTTTCACCCTGAGAACTAGTTGGTTTGTTGTGAGTGGAACGAATAGGACACGCTTTGGAAGAAGCGATCTTTTACCAAGTCGTCACCCCTCTCCTAACAACACATGTCCTCTCAAAAAACATGTCCCGTAATTTGATTTCATAATTTTTTTTTCAAATATGCTTTTCGATTGTCCCGAGTGTGCCGATTGCAAAAATGTAAACGAAGTTATCAAGCGAAAGACGATACTATGTTTAAAACATATTCAAAGTTACAACTCAGTTATATTTATAACTTTCTTGATTAACATTTTTCATGAAAGTGACATTACTCCGAGTGAAAAATATTTCGATAATGAAATATTTTGGAATAGTCGAAGTTCAAAAGCATGATAAAAAACACTTAATGAATTGAGTAGGTATCTGCAAGAATTATTTCAGTTTTTGCTTCAGAAATATCAGTTATATAACTGATTTGCATCTGTAAAAATGTCATAACTTTTGCGTATAATCTCCAATTTCAACATTCTTTATATGCATGAAATCGTGTGATCATATTGTATCCAATTTTTGTAATCAGTTGTTCCTAAGAATAGTTAACACATAAAATTTATTTTCAACAAACTAACTATTACTGATTTTGTGAATAATCTTTTGTTCACTAGCGTTCAACATAAATAGGAGACAACGAGAGTATTCTGCATGCAATTCTAACTGTAATAACTTTATTTGCGTTTAAAAAATGGGATACTGCACAATAGGTCCTATTACAAGAGGGTTTGTGGCGGTTTGACCGACGAACATTGACCTATTTTACCATATGTTACACTCCCCCTCCCCCCGTTGAAAAGAATTTTGTCCCGAAATTTAGCTTGTAATCGGGTATCCCTGAAAAGTTGGGGGTATTTAAATTCGATTGATCCTTACATGATCCTTCTATAGTCCCCTGGTGTATGACAGTCATAGATCATCCATGATTTGATAGTTAATCGAATGACTGATTCTACCCTAAACCCACCAGAAACAGGAAAGGTTGAATAAAACATACCAATGTTATATACAACTCTAACGCATATATTTAGCGATTATGGAATGCCAATATGGTTTTCTCAATTTATACCGACTTGGTTTCATACAGTTCTTTCACATATTTTTTTGAGATGGATAGCAAAAATTCCATAAGACATACACGTCTTGAGATTTAGCGCATGAAAGACGTCATGCATATTGTTTCGTTCTTGAGGCAGTTTGAGTTCATACGTAACAGGACCAAATCTCACAAGAATTTCGAAAAGTCGTTTGTGTGGCGGGTTTACTTGCCTTGTTCTTCTGACATTCTTGTTCAACTTATAATCGTTCATTGGTTCACACAATCTTTTATGTAATCTTATGAATGATCTTTGGACCAATGAGCAGTGTGTCACTTACATGTTCTCTGGTCTATTACATATCTCCAACCATTATCCAACATATTGGGGTTCGGCACTTTCATCTGCACAAATGTAACGGTTGATATCTGATATGAAGTTGATTCAAAATTGTTTGAGTTTCTCTTTGAGACACGGCGTGTTGAAACCTCAACACGGCTTGTCAGGATGCTTTTGGCCGTGGATTTTTAATGAACCAACACGGTGTGTTTAGGGTGTCTCAACACGGCATGTTGGCAGCTAGGAAGGAAACCCTAATTTTTAGGGTGTTGCACCCTATTTAAAAGCCGTAATCCCCTTTGGTTGGCCTCCTTATCAGCCTCCATTATTATCAATACCCTAAAACGAGTTGTAGCCTCCATTGTCAAACATTTGAGCCTTGGAAGAAAGTTTGGTGTTCATTTTGCGCATTGTGAAGGAGTTAGAAGATCTTGAAGTTTATAAGCTTGGAGAAGGAAGTCTTGGATCCAGAACCACTACCCATTTTGCAAGATGTTTGAGGTATCAAGTTGTTATCTCTTAGATCCTTTATTTGGGTTAAATTGTTATGTTTTAGCTATGGTTTGGATGGATGTTGGGGTTAGGACGTCTCCAAAGTCTTATTCTTTCAGATCTAGGGTTTTCATGGACTCCACTGGCAAAAAGGCGCAAGCTTTAAAAGATTCTAGGCATCATGTATGCATTAAGTCCCTTATTAAGACCTTCTTGAGCATTTGAGCTTCTCCTAGGCATGCATGAATGTAAAGTTGGCAACTTTACGTGGTCTTCCAACTCTAGGGTGTCAGATCTGCATTTTGGGGCTTTATCTTTGAAGATTAAGTGCTTAATGGTTAAGTCATCACTCCTTTAAGTCTAGGGTTTGGGTTTGGACTCATTTCGGTGATTCCTAGGGGTAAAGTTGGAAATTTTACCCTTCTAGACCTCATTTTGGTCAAGATATGAGCTTTGGAGCTCTTGGATTCGGTAAAGCCAGCTTAATGTATTAAGTTGTTGGGTCTTAGGCGAACACGGCGTGTTTGTTGGTCAACATGGCGTGTTGGCTTGGTTTTTCCCGATTCGAAGTTGATGGAGAAACATGGCATGTTGAAGGACAACAAGGCGTGTTGGGTCAACTTGGATTGTTGATCTGACTTTTGGCTTTTGTCTTTGACCAAGTATATCCTAAGGGGTACTTGAGGTAATCTGAATTGTATCTAAGGAAATTATGGGCTTAGGATAAGGACCATATGGGGTTGGGCCCAATTTGGAAAATTGGGCCATTAGTGGGCCTTTATGGATCTTTTGGATTTGGGCCTCAATTTTGGTTCATATTGGGTTAGGGGTAAAATGGTCATTTTTCCACAAGTATGGATGGTGGGCCTTAGAATGGAACCCAATTGCTAATTGGGTGTTATTTTAATCTGATAGCTCGGAGGTGTCGTCAGGGCATCAGCTAGGGATTTCTTTCAGTAAGCTTCTGCATTCGAGGTGAGTTTTCCTCACTATACTTGCGGGTCGAAGGCACCAATGCCGGCCCATTGGATTGATTTTCCGTTATGCATGTTGTTGTTATGCATGTCGAAGTGTCGGCCCATTGGATTGATTTTCTGTTATGCATGTTGCTGTTATGATCTGTTAGATCGGTATCCTGGTAGATATTACGATATGTTTGATCGGTATCCTGGTAGATAAGATGTTGCTATGCTTAGTGATATGTAAGATCTGCCTTTTTGTCTGCATCTTGGTTATAACTTTATGTGTAATGTATATGTCGACATGTTATGTGTGGTTGGGTTGAGGTAATTTTGCTTTATGCTGAAGGCCAATAGGCCCAAGGCGTCCCAGATAGACTGAAGGCCAGTGGGGCGTACCAGTCAGGCCGAAGCCCCGGAGAACGTTCCAGATAGGCTAAAGTCCCGAGGTGGCGTACCAGTCATGTTGTAGGTTCTGTGAGCGTACCAGATAGACTGTAGGCCGGTGAGGCGTTCCATTCAGACTGAAGGCTCTGTATGCATGTTGTTTCTGTATGTGTTATTATGATGAATGGTACTTTGGGGGGACTCGCTAAGCTTCATGCTTATAGTTTTGGTTTATGGTTTCACATACTTCAGTGAACCGTGGCAAGGTGAAGGCATGACCATACACATCCTCATGTCTTTGGAACTTATGATTTCTGGGAACTCTGATAATGAGAATGTTTTGAAAACTATGTTTCAAACGATTCCGATTTTAAATAAGATTTTAGGAACGACGTTTTTTTGTAAATTCCTCTTTAGTAAGTGGGTTGTTTTGAAAGGTTAAAATTTGTTGAAAGTTTTTGGGATGTTACAAGTTGGTATCAGAGCCTTGGTTTGAGTGAATTGGAGGAACACTAGTGTGAATCCAGTCTCAAACTAAGGAAAAAGATTTTTCAAACAAATTTCAAATGGTTTTCAAAATAATCAAGGAGGATGTGATATGTATGATCAGCCGGAGCCAGTAAGTAGACCCCAAATTAAGAAACAGTTATTTGGTATTATGTTATGCTACGATTAGAACAACATGCTAGTGATAGGATAGGGATCCTCAGGAATCTCATGATAGAATTGCCTGATATTTGATGCCTTATCTCTTGTAGAGTACCCTATTGATTATTGTATGACTCTTTCGTGTGTGAACTAACTATCGAGTAAATACGCAACATCACATACTGCATAGGTTAAATGGTCTTAAGGTCGGGGATTTGGTATTGCTGTGCAGCTCTTGTCTGAGTCCAACCGTTGTAGGATTGAGTCCTTTAGCCTAAGATTGTTTAAGTTGTGTAGTATGTGATAGTGTTCATGTGATAGTTATTTGGCACCAATGGAGTGTCGTGTGGTAGTTGGTGGTAGGATGAGTTATGTGGGGTCAGCCGGCCACCTATTTTATGTTTCGTCTTCCTCTAGGAAGTATGGATAGAGTGTATGTTTATGCTAGTAAGCTGGTATGATTTAACATCTAGGAAGTAGTTTTAGTGCGGTTGTTTCGCTGTTGAGCGGGTATTGGGAGTATTTTCATCAGTAGGTCTTAGAGCACTCGAGATGATCCGTGAGGAAAGTATGGATAGGTGTGGAAGGTAGTATTGGGCCCATACTACTGAAAGCACAGGATCCATACTCGAATCGAGGAGAGTTTTAGGGATTCTAAAGATCGGTCGGGAGAGATTAGCATGGTTGGATACCATGATCCATGGCAGTAGCTCCGTATCTGTCGATCTTGGTCGTGGTTGCTCGAGTATGAGGTTGGTTATGGTAATGGTTCGGCCCCAGCAGCGATATTGGTTCGGATTGATTGGTGTAGACATTGTTGAGCTTGTTGGCTTTGAGGTCTCGAGGGTTCTGCTCAAGACCATGAATTTAAGTCGCGGAGCTCATGGATGGATCGACCTTTATGATCGGGTTGGGGATTGAAGTTAAAGTAGAATGGTTTATTGTTGGTTGGTATGTCGCTATCTATGGTGGGGACCTTCCCCTTTCAGTTTCCGAGTTCAGGGAAGAAGTTAGTAGGCTTGTGACCTTCAAGGTTGGGAGATAAGCCCAGGTTGGGGTCGGTTGACCGCGGTGTTTGGAGACAGGATGTCAGTGCGGTAGTGTGCAGATGGTTAGATATGTTATGAATGCTTTGTGATGTGATTAAGGGTCCTTGTTTTTGGGTTATAACAGGACGGGCACCGGTCGGGTGGTTGGAAGTGCAGACTAGGAGTGTATATTTTGGGATCATAAGTCGTTATTGGTTTATGCTCCTGTAAGGGATCCTTAATGTTAATTGGTTCTGATTGGGAAATTTCATAGGTCTTCAACTGAAATTTAGGATTCTCTTGGGATTTGTTTGATACTTATCTGGAAGATCATCCTGCGCGTTTTATTCTTCCAGGGACAGGGATGGTTGTACTTAGTTGAACCGGTTGAGTTATGGGTTGGTTTCAACACCAGTGGGTGGTAGTTCGAATCCTGAGTGGGGGACAACTAGGTATTCTGTTTGGAAGATCATAGATCTATTCGAGTTTGTGGTATTGGAAGGAGGAATCATAGGGATTTGTGGTGCAAGTAGGTGGAATCTTGGTTTGGTATTCGGTTAAGGCAAGGTAATATAGTAGGTGGCAATCGGATGTATGGGTCAAGAGATTCCTAGGTTGTCTATCACTAGAAAGTGGTTGTTCAAGGAGCTCGTTGCAGCTAGTGGCTTCTTTCTAGATGTCAATAAATAGATAAGGAATTGTGTGATCACTCAAGTCAAGTATAGGTGGAGGAGAGAATTATCAGAGGGGTGTAAGGATTTCTAATCATAGTCTAGATTGGGCAGGAATCGAGCAAGGAATCAGTTTCAGTTCGGTACGCTCAGCCCCACAATTGTTTTGGTGACATAAGGTCATGTGTTCGCGATTGTTGGTTGCATCGTTTGTCGTACAATAAAGGATTTGAAGGTTTTAGTGTGACAGTTGAAGTTCTATGGGTGTGTCATCTTATCGTCTAATTTAGCGTGTTTTATGTTCCTTTGGTCTCTGGGTATGCTTGCCCTCAAGGATGGTGTGGAGATTTAGTCATAGCAGGCTTGGGATTGGTGACATTCAGGATCAATTTAGAAGTCTTCTCGAGTTGTATGCAAATTGGAGGAATCTGTTCAGTCTTAAGCAAGTATAGGATCATGTTTCTAATCGATCATGAGGATGTATTTCGTTAATGATTGAGGTTCATTGTTTGATAGAACTATGGTATTTCTGCTTTTCTGGATGAGGTTATGGGTTCCCTAAGACTGTGCATGGTGGTGATTCATTGTGTGTATAAGGGTTGGGCAAGATAGCCTTGGGGCTTGGATCGAATTATTCGCATGGTTCTTTTCGATGATAGCCTTTGATTTGGATCAAGGGTGCAGTCATTATCCTGTTCCCGGGTCGTGGGCGACCATGATTGCATTGGGTTTTGCATTGGTAGCAACTTGTTCTGTGGCGGAATTGGGTGTGGTATAGTACGACATTGTTATGCTAGATTAGCGTTGAAAGGGACAGCGTCTAGGTCCCTGCAAGGCAGTGGAAAGAGGTTGAAAGCATGTGGCTCATGATTTCTTCAGATGGTTTAGACCAGGGTGGGTTGGTTCGCAAGGTTGTGGTAGGGCCACAACATGTCGGGATCAGAAATTGGTAGGTCGTTGGGGACCGGGTATGGTAGGAGACTGCGATTGGTCAGGTAGCATTCTTTTAGCATTGGATTTGATGGCAAGATGGCTTGGGCAATATTTTTCCAGATAAGGTTTCTCTCGGGAGTCGCGTGGGGTGACTGTATATGTACGCCCTTTGACGCAACAATTGGGCAGGAGTCCGGTGTTTCAGGTGGTTGTCAGACAAATTGGGACCAAGGAGGTCCCGACTGCTTTTGGAAAGTAGCTAGAGGGCGGCGGGATGATTCATATTGGTTTCAGTGATTTGGGGATTTATGTGTGAGATCGCTTGTTATTCGGGGCATATACTAAGTCGCTTGTAGTGGATTAAATAATCTCAGAGTGGTTGATTTGACCCTGTTGTGCAGCTCTCGTCTGAGTCTAACCGTTGCAAGGATGAATCTTCTACTTAAAGGATTATCTGAGCCTCCTGTCAAGTATAAGTGTTATGCATCTATTTATGGTAAGTGATTTTGTTTCCTTTGGAGGCATAAAATAATAATTATTGGAAGTCTTTAGGTTTATCCTGCTATTCAATAAGGATTCGATATGGTAATGATTCAGTATGGGCGGCCTGTCAGGGAGTCTGACCAATTTGAGAATTTGAGATTTTAGGTTTCAGGTAAGGTAGGGGTAATTCTCTGCATGGGAATATGGATTCGTCTTCTTCAGGCTTAGAGAGTTCTGCTATGGTTGGGTTCGGTAAACTTGGGAAGGCCATTATTTGATCGAAATTCTGATTGTGTGTTGTTCATGCTGTCTGGCGGGCCTCGGAATGGTAATGAATGATTTGGAGGATGAAATCTAATCTAAGTGAGGGAGAATTGTAACTCTTGATATCCGATATGAATTTAATTCCAAATTGTTTGAGTTTCTCTGTGGGACACGGTGTATTGAAGCCTCAACACAGCGTATCGAGATGCTTTTGGCTGCGGATTTTTAATGAACCAACACGGCGTGTTTAGGGTGTCTCAACACGGCGTGTTGGCATCTGGTATGGAAACCCTAACTTTTAGGGTGTTGCACCCTATTTAAAAGCCATAAGCCTCTTTCATTGGCCTCCTCATCAGCCTCCATTGTTATAAAAACCCTAAAACTAGTTGTAGCCTCCATTGTCAAGCATTTGAGCCTTGCAAGAAAGTTTGGTGTTCATTTTGCGCATTGTGAAGGAGTTACAAGATCTTGAAGTTAATAAGCTTGGAGAAGGAAGTCTTGGATCCAGACCACTACCCATTTTGCAAGATGTTTGAGGTATCAGGTTCTTATATTGATTGATAGATGCTTAGATCCTTCTTTTAGGTTAAATTGATATGTTTTAGCCATGGTTTGGATGGATGTAAGGATTAGGACGTCCCCAAAGCCTTATTCTTTCAGATCTAGGGGTTTCATGGACTCCATTGGCAAAAAGGCACAAGCTTTAAAAGATTCTAGGCCTCATGTATGCATTAAGTCCCTTATTAAGCCCTCCTTGAGCATATGAGCTTCTCCTAGGCATACATGAATGTAAATTTGGCAACTTTACGTGGTCTTCCAGCTCTAGGGTGTCAGATCTGCATTTTCGGGCTCTGTCTTTGAATATTAAGTGCTTAATGGTTAAGCCCTCCCTCCTTTAAGTCTAGGGATTGGGATGGACTCATTTTGGTGATTCCTAGGGGTAACATTGGAAACTTTACCCTTCTAGACCTCATTTTGGTCAAGATCTGAGCTTTGGAGCTCTTGGATTTGGTAAAGACAGCTTAATGTATTAAGTTGTTGGGTCTTAGGCAAACACGACATGTTGGCTTGGTTTTTCCCGATTCAAAGTTGATGGAGAAACACGGCGTGTTTGGGTCAACATGGATAGTTTATATTGACTTTTGACTTTTGTCTTTGACCAAGTATATCCTAAGGGGTACTTGAGGTAATCTGAATTGTATCTAAGGAAATTATGGGCTTAGGATAAGGCCCATATGGGGTTGGGCCCAATTTCGAAAATTAGGCCATTAGTGGGCCTTTATGGATCTTTTGGATTTGGGCCTCAATTTTGGTTCATGTTGGGTCAGGGTTAAAATGGTTATTTTCCCCAAGTATGGATGGAGGGCCTTAGAATGGAACCCAATTGCTAATTGGGTGTTATTTTGATCTGATAGCTCGGAGGTGTCGTCAGGGCGGCATCTAGGGATTTCTTTCAGTAAGCTTCTGCATTCGAGGTGAGTTTTCCTCACTATACTTGCGGGTCGAAGGCACCAATGCCGGCCCATTGGATTAATTTTCCGTTATGCATGTTGTTGTTATGATCTGTTAGATCGGTATCCTGGTAGATAGGATGTTGCTATGATGTTATGATATGTTAGATCGGTATCCTGGTAGATACGATGTTGTTATGCTTAGTGATCTGTAAGATCTTCCTGTTTGTCTGCAGCCTGGTTATATGTTTATGTGTAATGTATATGTCGACATGTTATGTGTGGTTGGGTTGAGGCAGTCCTGCTTAGTGCTGAAGGCCAACAGACCCAAGGCGTCCCAAATAGACTGAATGTCAGTCGGGCGTACTAGTCAGGCCGAAGGCTCGGAGAACGTTCTAGATAGGCTGAAGGCCTGATGTGGCGTACCAGTCACGCTATAGGTTCTGTGAGCGTAGCAGATAGACTGTAGGCCGGTGAGGCGTTCCAGTCAGATTGAAGGCTCTGTATGCATGCTGTTTGTGCATGTGTTATTGTCGTGATTGGTACTTTGGGGGAACTCGCTAAGTTTCATGCTTACAGTTTTGGTTTATGGTTTCAGGTACTTTAGTGAACTATGGCAAGGTGAAGGCGTGACCGTACTCATCCTCGTGTCTTTGGAACTTATGATTTCTGGGAACTCTGATAATGAGAATGTTTTGAAAACTATGTTGTAAATGATTCCGATTTTAAATAATATTTTAGGAACGACGTTTTTTGTAAATACCTCTTTAGTGAATGGGTTGTTTTGAAAGGTTAAAAATTGTTGAAAGTTTTGGTGATGTTACAACAAAGCCTCAAACGGTGCGGTTTTTATGCTGGTGTGATAACTATTATTGTAGGAAAACTCAATCAACACTAAATGAGTATCCTACGGACTTCCAAAGTCAGTCACGTAGGCTCGGATCATATCTTTTAATGTTTGGATGGTCCTTTTGCCCTGACCATCCGTAAGTTGTGTTCATATCCAGGCGTACTCCTAAGGAGCTTTATGATGGTTGTCAAAATTGTGAGGTGAATCTACTATCTCTATCAGAGGTGATAGAAATTTGCATCCTGTGCAATTTGACGAATTCCTTGAGATAGGTCATGGTCATCTTTTCTATTATATTCATTCTTTTGATTGGCAGGAAGTGGGAGGACTCCGTCGATTCTTCGACTACTACTCAAATAGTGTCATAGCCATTATAAGTTATGATTTTGTATGATATTTCATATAATTGAAAGATATACCAAATTACATTATGGAAAGAGAAATGAAATTTCATGATTGATGATATACTAATTAAATCCATATAAGAGTTAACATTCCATATATGTTACTTTGAGACTTTATTTGAATAAATGAAATAGGTGTTAATTTTAAATGCAATGAAAAAATGGTATATTAGCTGTTAATATAGACTTAAATTAAGTAACATTATTATGGAAGGAACGTCTAATTAGAATGCTTATATAACAATATTAACTATGTGACATTTTTAAATAATTAAAAACCACAGAATAATGACAAATTAATAAAAGAAAATTCAAAAAATGTTAGAAATGTTATGTGTCAAAATAAAGAAGAATGACATGTGGCAAAAAGATTTTCATTTTTAGAGAGGATTACATATAATTTGTAGTTGTATGCCTTATTCGTCAAAGTGTCTTTTCAAACCTATGATCAATGGTTGTTCTCTTATAAAAATAAAATTTTTATCTTAAAATATTTACTCATTTAATATAATATTTTTATATATTATTTTCATATATTATACTACTAACCATTTGAAGATAATATTCACCATCATATCATCACTCACACCATAAAAAAACTAGAAAACTTAAATATTCTTCTATCCTTTTGTTCTACTTAGTGTTTTTGGCACTGTAGCACAACAAAGTTTGACGAATTTACACATTTTGTCACTCAAGTACTTTTTATGCACAATAGATCATTTATGTTGCATTTCACCTGTTAATTAGGTGATTGAACCTAAAATTAGCCGGTTACCAAGTTAATCAGGCTTAGCTGGCATAGTGATGTGGCAATAATTAGTCCACCTCATATAGACATTGATATTCTAATTCCTTTTATTTTCTTTAAAATTGAAAAAACAAAAAAGCCCTAGATTGGTCAGCCTCTTTCACACACCTGTGGCTCTTGTCCTCCGCACCACATTCTCCTCTTCTTATGAAACCTAAAAAACCATGGCTTCCATCTCCTTCTCATCATGTTCTTATGAACCTTAAAAATCATGGCTTCCATTGAAGGTTGTGATATACCCTCCTAGATAAATCCTAGCTGTGGAAATGCTGAACTGCGCCTTACTCCAAACACGCACACACGAAACAAACCTGTTCTTCCTCCTTTGGCCCTGCTTCTTCAGCCGAGGACGACGCTCATCTAGGTGTTTCTACAACCCAGCGGGGGTTCTATGTTAATTTGATCTGTCATTTAAGTTATGAATTTCATATTTGTAGGCCAATTGATTTCTAATTTCTGATGGATTTCTTGTTACCATTCCCAAACATCGTTTTTATTACATATAGTCAAATCGTTTACAAAAATAGGGCGTTAATGCTTTGATTTTGGTGTACAGAAAATACATTCGATCTTGGCAAGCTATTTATCAGTGGGACATCCTAGGATACATATGAAGAACGTTTAAATCAATATTTTAGTAGGGTCCTTGAGGTTTTGGAATCAATGGTTATAAAGGATCGAGCTACTAGTCGTGCTCGTGGATGACAAAACCACAATGATTAGAAACATTAATAACATCAAGACTTTACCGGGGCAATCACGAAGGATAATTGTAGGAACGAGGTTCAGTCGGTGCTCTTCAAAGGATCAAAGTATCGATCTTCATTTTTTTTTCTAATCATAGGTTGCAATGGAGAGCGCTTCCATTTTTAGGTATCTTCATGTGTATCCAACATTTTCCCTTTAATCAAACCCATGTATGTTCATTTGTTAGGTTTTGCAGACGATGATGTTGGGTTTTGTAGCCTTGAACCTGCAGCTGATTTCAATCACACACATTCATATGTTTTGTTTTGTAGTTGGTGATGTTCATATGGATTGCTTGATTTTGGGTTTCGTTCTCTGATTCATAGGCGGGGTGTGGTCACTCAAATGGATGTCGTTGACTGCTACAGTGGGTCACACATGTCGACGTTGTTCGACATCGTTTCCTCTCGCATCTACAAACTCATCAGGCGGCGGCAAGCACCGCGTTTCACTGTCACTGTAACTCAGTAACATGCTTCAATCTCACTCACTTTCTCCTTCTAACTCTTTCTCTCTATCTCACTCACAGTGGAAGAATGGTTGTTGGAAAAGAGACTTTGCATAGAGGTTTGGGTTCTTTGGAGGGGAGAACGAGAGAAGGAGTTTGCAATAGATCTAAAAAGAAGATGGTGTTCGTCATCGCTACCTTGAAGGGAGTACAATGCCACTGGAAGGAAAAGGAAGTGTACGTGGCCTTCATAATTTTTAATGTGTTTTAAAATTAAAATGTCACATCTGTAAATTTATCGATTCTTCTGGTATCTGGGAATAAAATGATGTAATTAATATGTAATTATAACTTTAGTGACTAATTGTGCATAAAAAAAACTTGAGTGACAAAATATGTAAATTGATCAAACTTTGCTTGTGCTACACATCCAAAAACCATTCTATTTATCCTTCTACTCAAATAATATGATGACATGTGAATACCATTAATTCTCTCTTTTAAGTTCTTTTTTTAATTTTAATATTTGTCTTGATCTAATGAGTATGGCATAAGTAGGAAAAATATGCAGGAATGAATATATTTGATTTCTTACATATTATAAAAAAGTATACGTTTATAGATATGAGTTATAAAATTTAGATCGAGTAAATAAGAATATAAATTAATTAGTTATATAAAAGAAAATAAATTATATATATATATATATATATATATATATATATATATATATATATAAGTTTCAAATTCATAATTAAAATCTCTCTCTCTCTCTCTCTCTCTCTCTCTCTCTCTCTCTCTCTCTCTCTCTCTCTCTCTCTCTCTCTCTCTCTCTCTCTCTCTCTCTCTCTCTCTCTCTCTCTCTCTCTCTCTCTCTTATAACTACCGAAATTAACACCATTGCAAACACAAACAATATGAAGCTGGAAACTTCAACATATATAACCTCAAAAGTCCACAATTTCGAAATCTTTATAGCCAGAAGAAGTCCTATAAAACACATGAAAATGGGTACTTCGAGAAGACCGTTCATTTGCTTCTCTCTCCTCTTGCTGGTGCTACAGTTTGAAGCATTATCATCTCCCGTGAAAGTGTCTGCTCCATCACCAAATCGATTTGCAGCTTCTGGTTTCGAATGGCAGAAAGATGATGATGGAGAAAAAGATGTTTTTGTTGATAACAAAAGGAAGGTCAAGACAGGTTCCAATCCCTTGCATAACAGATGATTCATAATTTCTCTCTCGTTCCCATCTGGTTATTCTTATTTTTCTCCCTATTTTCACTTAAATTCGTGTATCATAATTCTTTTTTCTTTTTTTTTTTTTGAAAAGTTAATACTTATAATTTGGCCTACTTGAAACAATTTGTGTGAGTGTCAGTTTGTGTCTTTTTGTAATAAAAAGTATGGCTAGTAATCTTGATGCTAAGTGCTTCGTTATGAGTTTGGTTTCCAAACAGACAATATGGATGACCACAGCCTTCACACCAGTATTGCATTAGCTAGTATGCTACTTTGGACTTGGACGAAACAGTTAGGACCTCTTTGACAAACTTTGAATGCAACCATTCCGATGACACATCTGTCATCTAATACGTCAGAATTCAGTGTGTTTAATACAGGCTCTGAATGACCACCCGACAAATCGAAATCCTCTAAACGGCCTACAAACTCCTAAAGAACCATACCTTTTGTGAACATTGAGATATTTGAATCATTCAACGCTAAATGATCCAGTTTTGTTAGCGGTGACCCTTCGAGGTGCCATTGGCTTAGCCTCATGCATCCCTTAGGAAGTTAGGCAGTATTGATTTTGGATCCCTTAGGAATAACTTAGGGAGTACTGATTTTGGATTTATTTTGGCTTATGTGTATTAAATGATAAGGTTTGGTTTTAAGTGGGGGAGACTGTCAGACTGTGGCCGGCATCATGTGACTTAGATTATAATTGTGAATACCATACGCGAACGATATATAAGTCATAGAGTATGTGTTATTATTAGCATGCACCATGGTTTTTCAATAGGTATATGATCATACTTCTTTAGGTTTCTTTAGGTTTACATGTTTTAATTAACAACATTAACCTGAAATCTTTCCTATTCCTACAACGAGCACATGGTCACTTGCAAAAGTTACGCTCTGAGTAACTGGAAAAAACCCTAATATATTTTTTAAAGCGTAACTGGAAAAGCCTTAAAATTTTAAAGCGTAATTGGAAAAAGCCCTAATATTTTTTTTATTATTGCTATAGCCACAAACTTTCTCGCAGAATTAACACTATAGCCCACTTAACAAGTTTCATGGTTAACTTGGTTAACTTTTTTGCAAAATTAGTCCTAAAAAGTTTAAAATTGGTCCCTGAATTCTGACGTATTAGATGACAGATGTGTCATCGGAATGGTTGCATTCAAATGATATACATAATTATAATTCTCTTTTTATGGAAACTAATTAAATCCGTCATTAATGTCAGCAATAACATTCTTTCAGAATAAATTCGCATTTACGTTTTTATATATGAGTTCGTATTTTGTTTCAGGACTCACTCACTTAAAATATAATAAAGTTGCATTGAATATGAAGAACGAGAGTGTATTCTACTAAAATACACTCTCATTCTGCTGAAATACACTCTCATTTTTCTAGATATGAATTCATTCTGAAACAATATTATTGTTGACATTAATGACGAATTTAATTAGTTTCCATAAAAATGAATTATAAGTATGGATAACATTTAATATACATATAATTAATACTAAATTCTTATTGGTGTATTCTACCACACAATAGATGTGAGAAACATTTAAACATATATCTCTCTCTCTCTCTCTCTCTCTCTCTCTATATATATATATATATATATATATATATATATATATATATATATATATATATATATATATTTATTTTCGGTTTTTTATATATACTTTATTTATTTTTATTTTTTAACTTTATTTTTCAACAATTTGATTTTTTTTTTATATTTTTACCTTTTGTTTTCTATTTTTTTAGTGTATATATAGAGTATATTAGAGTATTTGTTTTTAGTTTTTTTTTCATTTTTCTTTTCGTATTATATTTTAATTTATTCGTCTTTTTATTTTTTTTAAATTTTTTTCTTATTATTTTTCCAATTATTTGTTTTTTTTGTATTTTTAACTTTTTGTTGACCTTTTTCAAAAAATGTAAAATGTATTAATGTATTAGAGTATATTACAATTTTGATAAGTTATAGTTTTTATAATTTTTTTATTTTTATTCAAATAAATAAAATAGTTATGTTTATATTTGTAATTTCAGACCAACTTATATATATATATATATATATATATATATATATATATATATATATATATATATTGCTCTTTAGTGCTATTATATTTATGTTACGAAAAAATGAAAATAAAAAAATAGCTTATTTATTGAGAATTAGTGTTTCAATGTGTGATATAACTTGCAAATTAAATCATATTTCTATACATGATATCAATAGTTTAAATCCAAAATAATATTTCAATTTAATAACAGACTAAAAGAAAGAACAAAAAAAAAAAATAATTTTCGGTCTTTATAAAAAAAAACTTCTTATAGTAATTTATATTTAATTCAAGTTCGTTTACTTGAATCAAAATGAATAAAAACATTAGAAAAACCATAAATAACTAAAATAGAAAACAAAAGGTAAAAAAGTAAAAAAAAAACTCAAATTGTTTAAAAATAAAGTTAAAAAATGAAAATAAATAAAGTATATATAAAAATATATATATATTTATAAAAAACAAAAATAAATACAATAAACAAAAAATAAAGTTAAAAAACCATGTGGTGTAATTTTTGCAAATTTTCAGGGACCAAGCTTGAACTTTTTAGGACTGGTTTTGCAAAACTCGTTAAGTGGGCTGTAGTGATAATTCTGCGAAAAATTGTGGTCATAGTAATAATAATAAAAATATTAGGGTTTTTTCCAACTACGCCTTAAAAATTTAGGGCTTTTATAATATTAGTCCTTAAAACATTATGGATTGCCTCCGAAAGAATTGAATTATACTGATCATTCTTGAAAATAAAATAACACACATTTATGACACCTAACTGATATTTGTTACTTGTTAGCCTTGTAATTAACCTTTTTCATGAATGGCCATTTTAGTCATTTTGCCATCTTACTTCAACCTCTATTTTCTTCGTAAATTTTAAATTCTTGTAAACTCAAATTCATAAAACCATGAACACATACAAATTTTAATTAATAAACACCAAAGTTGTTATTATTATTTATGTCAAACTCTTACATCGATCATAATTCAACATAACACGTAAAATTAAACCTAAGGGCATCGATCTGCAACCACATAGCAAATCTCATTTTTTGCGTCATTAATTTGTTAAGCCTTTGAGGAATTGTATAACACCAAATTTGGGGTTGTAATACCATGTCTAAAACACGTCGAACCAACTACTTTAGTTCACATCGCATTTACAATCGTTTTCTTCATACTGTATTTGTCTTTGTTATTTTTATGGGAATATCGATGAGTAGGGACACCATAGAGGAGTTTTTTAACTGGCGGTGGCCACAGACTGCACAAGTTCACCGGGAATAGCCTTCACCGGCTCCAGCAACACAAGGAAGTCGGTGCTGCAACCTTCTCTTTTTCATCCTGAACAGTGATATATAGCCTTCATCGGCTCCGACAACACAACCTGATCATTTGCACGGGTTTCAATCCTCTATATATCTACAACATCGAATATAACCTTCATTGTTGTGTTCAAATGTGGTGGTTAGAAACATATAATCAAAGAAGAAAAGTGAAAAAAAAATAGCAAAGAAAATGGAGGATCTTGACATGAAGAAATTAATAACATGATAGAAAGTGAAAGCATTAAAAAATAGGAAGGTAGTAAATTGAAATTTTAGATAAAAAAAGGAGATGCTTCGTGCCTGCTTTAAGATCCTGTTAGCAATGATGGATCTTGAACAGAGAAGAAGAGAAATATAATTGGCAATGGTGGGTGAACAATGTTTAGTAAAATATTAAAGTCTAGTGTATGACTGGATTAAAACACTATAATAAAAATAGTTATCAACGAGCCATTAGTATGTGAATATTTACCCATGGATTTTAATTTACCAACGAACATGGTACCATAGGCGGATCCAATGTAGAGCCCGGGGTAGCCTGGGATGCCTCTCAAATTTTTCTAATAGGCGGATCCAATGTAGAGCCCGGGGTAGCCGTGGAAAAAAAATTGGGCTACCTAAAATTACGTTATTTATGAATTGTAAATGCAAATACAAACTGGCCCAATAAGTAGTCCAAACTTATTAAACCCAAGTGGCCAAGTGCCCAACACACAAAAAAGTTTAATGAAACAAAATATTAGCCCAAATATTGCAAAATCTGTAGAAAGAAATCAGCACAGCAATCGACAAACATCACCTGCGATTGACGCTGCTCGCTCCCTTCCTTCCTTTTGTTCTGGCGACGATTTGTTTTTGTTGTGGGTTTACTCCGGCGAAATCCTCCGGTGGTGAGTGATCAATGATCAAAGTGCATAATGAAACAAGTAAGTGCAAAAAAAAAAAAAAAAAAAAAAAAAACTCAGTCCGGTTATTTATTGTTTGGTTAATTTAAATTTAATTTTTTTTTCGTATTGTGTTGAAAAATTAGAAATTAGAAATTAAGTTTGTTAGATTAGAGACTTAGGGTTGATAGTTAGTGATTATTTGTTGTGAAACTTGAAATCAAGTTTATAGTTGATATATTTTGAATTTTTGATTGTAAGTTGTTATTTATTGAAATGGCTTCTTTAGAAAAATGGACAAAGAAAACATTGGTAGTTTTTGGAAAAGATGGGTTTCCACAAATTTGGAAGAAGTTATGTGCTTTTTGTGAAAAGCATAGTATTGGAATTGTGGACATATCGAAATATTATGTTACCCCACAAAAGCGTAGTACCAATATGAATAATCAACATCATTTTGAAGTTATTATTTTTAACATGGTTTTGGATATGCAAATTCAAGAATTTAGGGATCGATTTAGTGAAGTTGGCACGATATTGATGGAGAACATGGCAGCTCTTGTGACTCATTTTCTAGTTTTGATATAGCAAAGTTGTTGAATGTAAGCAAGATATACAAAAATGATTTTGACGATTCAGAAAGGGTGCATCTTAATGGGCAAGTTGATATGTGTTGTCACTCTTTACTCCATGATGAAAATAATTTCAACTTTAAAGGAATTTGGACATCTATAGTTTGTTGATGGAAACTGGGATGCACCTCTCTTTTTCTTTGGTTTATAGATTATTAAAACTAAATTTGGTTTTACCCGTTGCAACCGTAACTATTGAACAGTGTTTTTTCGCAATGAATTTGTTGAAGACCGATTTGCGTAATTGAATAGGTGATGGTTTTATGAATGATGTTTTGATTTGTAGTGTAGAAAAGGAATGACTTGAGAATGTTAAGAGTGAAAATGTAATTATTCGCTTTTGGAAAATGAAAGAGCGAAGATGTGAACTTTAAAACCTAACTTTGTTATGGAAGTTGAACTTTATGTCGAACGAAATTGCGGTTTTTAATTTTTTTTCTAATTGTATGTTACGTAATTTGTTTTTGCGCCACTGCCTAGTTCGATGACTCTCTTACCTATGGTTCATACATGGATTTTACCTACGAATTATCCATATAATATATCAACCACAACTTTTTCTTGGATGATTTCATGGTAACATTATATATATATATATATATATATATATATATATATATATATATATATATATATATATATATATATATACTACATTATAAAAGAAACTCATTATTTCTAAAAATAGATTGAATATAATAATAATATTTTTTAAGACGTTCAAGTGTTTTAGCTTAAAATACAACCAAACATCAATAAAATAATATTAAAATATTAAACAACGAGCTTTAAGATCTTATCTACACTTTTGACCCAAATTCTATGATGATCAAGGCTTGTTGATGTCGGGATATCGACAAGTATCTATGGTTGTCTTCCCTCATGTCACTGCCCCATTCCTTTATACGATGAATTGAATCCACAAATTATAGTGAATCATAGAAGTACATCCATTTGCTTTCGGTTAAACCCTAGTTGTCATCACCAACACTACCCTTCTCCTTATTCTATCCTCCCGTCGGCGGCCTTCACTATTGTTCGACAGATTCCGCTTCCATGAATAAACTTGAGGGCGGGTTTGTTTCTAATCCATTTTAGACTTTTCAGTTTTTGTTTTTGTTCATTTTTTACCTTTCTGTCTACGAACCCTAACCAGTAGCCACCGCCAGCAGCATCACTAATGTACCATATCTGCTACACCGCCATTACCATCATACCACACTAATGTACCATATTTGTTGCACATTGTTTTACAGGTATCTAGATCTATACCTTTTGTTTCTTTATGGTTTTATTTTCGTTCTCTTATGATCCATTCCTGTTTGCTTTCTTTTTTAATGATTAATCAGTAACAATTTCATCCTAAAGGTAAGATTAGAGTTCCTAAAGTAGTTTCAGGTAAACATAGATATTCCATTACATTGCCCATAAATGGCATCTAGATCGATTTAATAAGTTGTTCATTGTTATAGCTATCAGATTTTCTTAATTAAGATTTTTGTTGTGATTCCTCTTTGTAACAACAAGGACTAAGCTCTGCATGCTCAGTGGTTGCATGCTCAGTGGTTGGAAGATTTATCTCAGATTCTCAGTAGATATTAACAATGCTTATCATTTATCTTCCTCTCTTTTCTGGTTACTCAATTTTAATTTCCGAATTTTGGGTTTTTGTGATTTTGTTTTCTCGGATTTATGTTTTTCTAATCGGTCAAACATACCCATGAGCAGATTTGCTACTTTTTAATGGGGAAAGCATACTCTTGTTACATTTTGAGAAAATCATTTGGTTAATTTGCGAAGGGTGGGCTTTGCTTCTTGATTTCACCAGGTAGACAATGAGAAATTTAGTAACAATGTTTTTTTTTCAGTTTGTGTTAGTTACTTATGAACTTCATATTGTTTAATGAAATGAGTGGCAGTTGTCAACCAGTATACATATTGGTTTCTATTGGTTCTAATATGTTAATACATTTATTTATCATTCAATACATTTAACCAAGCAAATCTTGATATTGTGTATCTTTTGGTTTCTTGACATCTTAAATGGTGAAGTTACTCGAATACCATTTATATGTCCATTTTATGTGATATTAGACTCCTTACTTGATTCATCACTGATTGAGTTTTTTTATGCTATTGTAGGAGCATTGTTTATTGGTGTTCTTTGGAATAGAGTAAAACTCATATGAATTCGTTACATTGATTAATATTTATCAGGATTGCCAAAAGCACTTTTTGATGGGCTGCTATAAAACTAGCAAGTGCAAAATTGGTTGCAGTTTCAACTGATTATGTCACCGGTTAAGGCACTGAATTGGGTAACTTTTAAAGCTAATAGTTGGTGTTTTGTTTTTTCTTGATTTAATGACTGATTTAAAAAAAACATTGACGGGCGAGGAAGGCGGGAAGGTCGATAGGGCAATTTGCATTCGGAGTAGCCCGATTTCAACTACCAACGAGTCACACTTGATGCAAGTTATAGTTGCACATAAGCAATTTGCTCGTTGATTAAACATGTGAGTTAAAAAAAAAATTTGTGTAAAGATATACAAATAGTTTTTTTCATAATATTTTGTTTATAAAGTATCGATTTCCTACTTATTCATAACTCATGTACCTTTTTTTGCAAGAAAAAGCAATGAACTTATATATATATATATATATATATATATATATATATATATATATATATATATATATATATATATATATATATATATATATATATATATATATATATATATATATATATATAGGATCAGTTCGTGGCGACAACTGTCACTTAAGAACAATTTAAATCAAGTCCATGAACATATCAATCTTTAGATTTCAAATCTTTTACTACAACATACTATTGCTTGGTTGTTCTATTTTTTTGTAACAAAAATACTTTTCAACAATGAATGACATATATGTAGCATAAAAATAAGATTTAATACCAACATAAACTTGGTTTAGTGTCTGTTCATGGTAAATTTTATCTTAATTGAAGATCAAGAACTAAACATGATGTACTTTTTGAATCCTTTCATACACAGAAGGAAAAAAAATCCTTAAATGAGTGAATGTATAAATTGACAATGTTGGGATCGAGTTATTGGAGTATATACCCTCTAGGTTAGCCGACAGTACGGGGTGTGATCAACTCAGATTGAAGTTGTTTTGTTTCCATTTCGAGAGCATAAGGCTATTTTGCATATAGAGAGGTTAAGAATAAAGTCATCAACTTTCAATTAGTCTTATTAGTCGAAATGCATTTAAGGTTATGTTTGTGTTTTTCCTATTGCTTTTACAAAAACGGCCACTTTTTAACAACATATATTGATTTTGGTGTTTTATTGCATATTTTAATATGTTTATTTAATTTTTTACATAATTATAATAGTACGTATAAAATTGTAATTGATATCCACAGTCCACACACCATGATTAATACACACTTAACATAACATCTAATCACAACAAAATTAATAATTGAAAGTGAATATTGTATTTAATCAGGACATCATAAGGTACAGTTACTTCAAAATAAACAAATATTTAATACAACGAAACTTTACTTTTCATTTCTATAATAGAATGATACTAGGATATTTTAATTTGGAAGTTTTTAAATATGTTATATTTTAGTATGAACAAAAGATAAAAACACAATGATAAATTAAAATAAATTGGGGAGTTATAATAAATCAATAAATGAAATGTAGTTGCTATTTTATATATATTTATCTCATTCGATTTTTCATTTCTTTCGGTGTAAGAGCATAATTCAATATTAAACTCTACCATTATGGGATGCTATGTTGGCATTCAATGGATATGAAGTTTAATGGCCATTGAACTCTTCAATGAGAAAAATGAAACCTCTTAACTATTAAATATATATTTAATTGTAGGAAAATTAATGTAGAATTGTATAGTAAGTAAACTGATGATGTGTCAATCAATTAAACTCTAATAAGTTTAATGCATTGTGGATGCCCTATACACGAGCAATGATAATCTAAATCCATGAAACGAATGACTTAACCATGGATACAATACAGACTTAGTTTTTACAATTACATTTTGTGTCCCGTCGCATTGTGCGGGTAGACGGCTAGACCATTTTTTTCTAGTGAAATATTCTAATATTTTGTTATTCAAAAAAAATATAATATATGTAATATTCTGGTATTTTAAAACTATATTTTTAACACATTTTACATTAAAATATTCTAAAAGCATATAATGTTAGAATATTATACATATTATATTTTTACGATAATTAGAATATTAAATATTTTCACTAAAAAAAATTGGTCTCACGGTCTCACAAAATTATGTACATCTCAAATTAACTATATATATATATATATATATATATATATATATATATATATATATATATATATATATATATATTCATTTGAGACCATGTTAATTTTGTTGTGAGACATGGGGACGCGATCTTAGCCATTTATCTTGGAGATCAAAAAATTAAAAAACAAATATAAAATGCAAAATAAAATGAAAAATCCAAAAATTCTTTTTTTTTAATTATTATATACGTCATTTTATTTACCCAAAAAATAAATAAATAAATAAAATTACCGTGTTTTTAAATATATGTTAAATATTCTAATAGAATATTACACTGTAAAATATTCAAATGGATTTGTTTGTGACATATGCACGCGGTTATGAGGAGCGGGTCTCTGGGGTTCCAATCTTGCGGTCTCGGGTCTTCGGTAGAGAAGTTGATGTTGTTGATATGTCGGGTCAGCGCTTTGACGCTGTGGTTTGCCTCGTGTCGCTCACGTTTCTTGTATGGTCTGTTGACTGTAAACACTCCGTCCTGTCGATGCTGTTTTTCTGATGTCGGCTTTTTGTTGACTATAAAGGTAGTCGGCGGGTACACTACTGTAACATCCCGATTTTTAAGACTAAAAATTTCATTTTTGATTCAGTAATTTATTAAGGTTGTTTACTGAAAAGCAACATCAATACTATATCAACTCATACCCCATAAAACAAGTGTGATAAAACATGTCATAAAATAATAAATATGTCAGAGTACAATCCCAAGAACGACATAATGCGGAAATCGAGTGTGTGCCATGCGTTGCTACCGTGTCGGCTCCTTCCCCTTCGAAGAAGTGGTACCTAAAACAAAAATTGTAAACTGTAAGCACGAAGCTTAGTGAGTTCCCCCATCATACCACATACCATACAATAACATATTGTCAGGCATATCTGGGTGCCCGACCTATCCTGTTAGGCATACCGAGGTGTCTAACCTACCCCTGTCAGACATATAGGAGTGTCCGACCTACCCCTCAGGTTTATCTCAACCGGTTACGGGGACAATTTCACCCCTAATACTACCACATATAACATATCATAAACATACACCTAGACACGCACGGGTTTTGACGACCCCTTCGGTATCTTTCAACCGGTATCCGGAGACTATTTCACCCACCTACTACCACTATCACCTAGCATCGTATCATACTAGCACATAAACATAATGGTAACAACAAACCTAGATGAATATCACAAAGACAATCATCTAACATACAACTCCTACTAGTGGGCCGACATTGTGGTCGTAGTGTAACATCCGGATTCCCAGGTATATTATTTTATCTATTTATTTTTTTAGGTTCATTGATCTACTCGACGAGTTGGTGCTATAACTCGCCGAGTAGAAGCGGGTGTGGCCACGTGAGTTTAGTGATCTACTCGACGAGTCCAAGAATAGACTCGCTGAGTAGGCGCTGTGAGTGGAAACCCTAGATCCCCGGGTTTGGGGCCTATTTAAGAGCACTTATAGCCTCATTTGTGGCCACACCTCACTGAGAAGAAACCCTAATCGCCCCTTTGAGCTTTTGAGAGAACTTTGAGCCTTACTTGAGATTTGTGGGTCCATTCTCGTAGAAGAAGGGAGGATTCCAAGCAAGGATTGTGAAGAGGCTGTTAGATCTGCTGCTTGTACGTCCAAGTGATAGGCAGAGGCTAGAGCGGGGATTTCCGGGCACGAGATTTTACTAGCTAGCTTACGAGGTGAGTCTTCTCACTATACGTTACCTAGAGTGGTATCTATGTGTGACCAGAGGGTCTTATGTGATTATTTGAGTACTGTAATATTACTGCATTATGTCTGTGTGATTTATGTTATGTGTTATCCAGAGTTTACAGAGTTAGGACCGGAGGGTCCACGGAGTTAGGACCGGAAGGTCCATCAGATTTGTGGGACTGGAGGGTCCCACTGAGATACATTGACCGGAAGGTCTTACAGAGCTATAACCTCGAGTGGCTAATATGTTGTATGTGGTATTTTGGGGAACTCACTAAGCTTTATGCTTACCGTGTTATGTGTTATGTGTTTCAGGTACTTCCGACGATCGCAGGAAGGCCCCGGCTTGACTGTACACATACTTTCATTGGAGATATATTTTGGAGGATCCTGGTTTATGTGATAACAACCTTTGATAAATAAATTGTATTAAAATTGATACTTGGGATTTTTGGAAATATGACATGTGATTTTTATGTTTGAAATGAAAACTTTGGTTTGAAAATTTACGTTGTTAGAAGTTGGTATCAGAGCCTTTGTTTGAGGGATTCGGATGCACCTTCGGGTATGTCTGGACTCAAACTGAGGATTTGAGAAAAAATTTCAAAAGAAATGAATTTTTCAAAAAGAGAAAGAGTTTTAAGAGAAATCGAGACGGAGCAGTGTGTACAATCAGCCAGAGCCCGACGGTGATTTCCCAAAATACCCTTACTTAGTGTGTTATGAGATAATTATGAAATGATAGTGATGCATGCTAGAGAAAGAGCTAGGTGTTTCATATCTTAGGGCTAGGGTTGTCTGATTGTGATGTCGTAGCTTAGGAGTCGATGTTACTTGTTATGTGCTTTGAGTATGTGCTAATGAGAGTAGTGAGCAGGAGCACTTAGAGAGAGAATTCTGAGATGAGAGTAGCCTGATATTGAGAGAGAGATAGAGTACTTGGGAATTAGAATCCTAAGAGGAGGACTTGGGGTGACTACAGCCCGGGTGTGGAAGGTAGTATTGGGCCCGTACAACTGAAAACACCAGATCTGTATGTAACCCAAGTAAGAATCCTTAGGAAGCTAAGGAACAAGTAAGGATGAGTGCTCGAGTGTAAGTATGCTCGAGCGAGTCTCTGATGATTTTTGTGTTGTGTTACAGAGGCATCTTGGTGGGTACGCGCCACAACCCAGGGGGCAGTGGTACCAGTGACGATGAGATTCGGAGGATGATTCATGAGGAGGTGGCCACAGCCATCCGAGCAGATATTCCCGTAATGTTTGGGTCTATCAAGACCACCCTGATTGAGACATTTGATGAGTGATACACTGCTGTCACTGAGGCTGCTGCTGCTGTCGCTGCTGCTAGGCCACAGGGAGGTGACTCGTTGTTGTTCCGGGAGTTCAGCAACACGAAGCCACCAGAGTTCGATGGGACACAGGATCCAATTGCTGCGATGAGATGGATTTCTGATGTCGAGGGGTGTTTCTACACTTGTTCATATCCAGAGCACTTGAGGGTACGGTTCGCGCTGAACCAGCTTCGCTTGGGAGCGAAGGATTGGTGGAAGTTTGCGACAGCTCATTTTACCCCTGCAGAGCACACTGCCGTGACTTGGGAGAGGTTTACTGTGATGTTTCGAGATGAGTATGCCCCCGGTGGAGAGGGAACGGTTGGCTCAGGAGTTCCTGTCCCTCAAGCAGAGGACAGAGTCTGTGACAGTGATTACGATGATGTTTCATGAGAGGGCGTTGTTCTGCCCTGAGCACGTGTCTACCAAGCAGGCACGTATGATTCGGTATTTGAGCATTCTGAGGAGGGATATTCGTGAGTTTGTGGCGAACTCGTCTTATCGGTCATTTGCTGAGCTTCAGGAAAATGCCCGAAAGAGGGAGATTGAGCTGGAGACTCAGGCCAGGGAGGAGGCGGAGTCTCAAGGGAGAGACCGGCGGCCGGCACAGTCTCACCCGGCAGCCAAGCGGGATAAGCTCGTAGATTCGAGATCAGGAGGCCACAAGGGCCGCACTTGTGGGAAGTACGGCAAGGATCATGAGGGGATATGTCGAGCGGGGTCTTGCTATAAGTGTGGCAAGTAGGGGTACATGGCGAAGGATTTCCCCAAGGGATTTGCAGTCTGCTTTCACTGCAACCAGACCGGCCATCGAAAGGCCGAGTGCCCTCAGCTGCTTCAGGGATCTGCACCCGCTACTATACGAGCTACCGAGAGTCGGCCCATGAAGGCTGAGGCACCAAAGGTTCGTGGGAGAGCCTTCCAGCTGACATCGGAGGAGGTCCCTGCCGTGCCTGATGTCGTGGTCGGTACGTATTCCTTTGTTTATTCTATTCTGAGTTATTTGTGCTTATATTGTGATATGCGTAGGTACTTTTCTTGTGAGTTTTGTACCTGCCTTAGTGTTATTTGACTCCGGTGCGAGTCGATATTTCGTATCATCAGCGTTTAGTCGCCACATTAGTATCCGACGTGAGTCGTTGAGTCGACCTCTGAGAGTTTCTATAGCCGATGAGCATGCGGTGTTTGCTACTGATGTGATCCGGGGATGTGTGCTTGAGATTTTTGGTGTTGAGTTTCCGATAGATCTGGTGCCGATTGCGATGGGTGATGTTTGTGTTATTGTAGGCATGGACTGGTTGATCCGGTACGGAGCTGTAATCGACTGAGAGCATCAGTTGGTGACCATACGAGAACCTAGTGGGGGAGTGCTTACAGTATATGGCGAGGGTACCCGATCTGGATTAGATTTCTGCTCTGCTGCCCGAGCGAGACAGAGTTTACAGCAGGGTTGCATGGGTTTTCTGGCATACGTGATGGATACACGGATTGCTGCCGGGAGACCGAGTTCTATCTCTGATGGTCCGATAGTGTGTGAGTTTGCGGATGTTTTCCCTGAGGAGTTGCCGGGAGTGCCTCCCGAGAGGCAGGTGGAGTTTCATATTGATTTGATTACGGGTGCGGCACCTATTGCCAAGGCATCCTATCGCCTTGCGCCGCCCGAGATGCAGGAGTTATCCTCGCAGCTGCAGGAGCTGTTGGGGAAGGGTTTTATCCGACCGAGTAGCTCGCCTTGGGGAGCGTCGATCCTTTTTGTCAAGAAAAGGGATGGTTCGCACCGGATGTACATCGATTACCGGGAATTGAACAAACTGACGGTCAAAAACCGTTTTCCACTTCCGAGGATCGACGACTTGTTCGATCAATTATAGGGGGCATCTTGGTTCTCCAAGATTGATCTGAGGTTCGGATATCATCAGATGAGGGTTTGCGAGGAGGATATTCTGAAGACGGCCTTTAGGACTCGTTATGGGCACTACGAGTTCGTGGTGATGCCCTTCGGGCTCACCAACGCACTGGCGGCGTTCATAGACCTCATGAATCGGGTGTGCAGGCCCATGTTGGATCGATCAGTGATCGTGTTCATCGATGATATTCTTGTGTAATTGAGGTCCAGGGAGCAGCATGAGGAACATCTTAGAGAGGTTTTGGGAGTTTTGAGATCGGAGAGGTTGTATGCCAAATTCTCCAAGTGTGATTTCTGGTTATGAGAGGTCCAATTCCTAGGGCATCTCGTTAATCAGAATGGGATCTTGGTCGACCCGGCCAAGATTGAGGCAGTCATGCGATGGGAGGTACCGAGATCCCCATCCGAGATCAAGAGTTTTCTGGGATTGGCCGGCTACTATCGGAGATTTATCAGATATTTCTCCAAGATTATCGTTCCCCTCACCAGGTTGACCCGGAAAGGTGTTACTTTTACTTGGGGTCCTGAGCAGCAGACCTCATTTGAGACTCTTCGCCAGATATTGTGTGAAGCCCCGGTGTTAGCCCTTCCCAAGGGAGTAGAGGAATTTATGGTTTACTGTGATGCATCCATATTCGGGTTGGGTGCGGTGCTGATGCAGAAATAGCATGTGATAGCATACGCGTCGAGGCAGTTGAAGCCTCATGAGACGAAGTATCCCACCCATGATCTGGAGTTAGGGGCGGTGGTGTTCGCCCTCAAGATCTGGCGCCACTATTTGTACGGGGTTCGGTGTATCATATACACGGACCACAAGAGCCTGAAGTATCTCATGGATCGGCCCAACCTAAACATGAGACAGAGGAGATGGTTGGATGTGGTGAAAGATTATGACTGCGAGATCCTGTATCATCCGGGCAAAGCTAATGTGGTAGTCGACGCCCTAAGCCGCAAAGTAGAGAGTGCTCCGATCCGAGATGTATGTATGAGGATGACGGTGATGACTCCAGTATTAGATACCATCCGATAGGCTCAGGTGGAGGCTGTGAAACCGGAGAATTGCAAGAAAGAGCATGTAATTGGGCAGGTTTCCGAGTTTGTTATGGACAGTCGTGGGCTTAAGACTTTCCGAGGGCAGATTTGGGTGCCCTATACGGGCGGAGCTCAGTATACACTGATGGAGGAGGCGCATAGATCGAGATTCTCGATCCACCCCAGGGCCACTAAGATGTATTTAGACCTGAAAAGAGATTACTGGTGGCCCTGTATGAAGAGGGATGTGGCTTGGGTAGTTGAGAGGTGCTTGACCTGCCGCCGGGTCAAGGCAAAACACCAACGACCACATAGTCCGTTGCAGCCTTTAGAGATTCCCCAGTGGAAGTGGGAGCAGATATCGATGGACTTTATCACCAAGTTACCAAGGACTGCACGTGGAGTTGACGTGATTTGGGTGATTGTGGATCGACTGACGAAGAGTGCTCACTTCCTCACTATTAGTGAGAGCTCTTCTGCGGAGAGATTGGCCGACATTTATGTGAGGGAGGTGGTAGCTCGGCGTGGAGTGCCGACATCGATAGTGTTAGATCGAGACGTGCGTTTTACTTCCAGGTTCTGGAAGAAGTTCCATGAGGAGTTGGGTACTCGGTTACATTTCAGTACAGCCTACCACCCTCAGACAGACGGGCAGAGTGAGCGGACAATTCAGACGCTTGAGGACATGCTTCGATCATGTGTATTAGACTTCGGTGGAAGTTGGGACATATATCTGCCCTTGGCTGAGTTTTCTTACAACAACAGCCACCATTCTAGTATTGGTATGCCTCCTTTTGAGCTTCTTTATGGGAGGAGGTGTCGGACTCCTATATGTTGGGGAGAGGTGGGGCAGCGAGTGATGTGTAGCACTGAGATAGTGCTCAAGACGACTGAGAAGATTCAGCTGGTCAGACAGAGGTTACTGACGACCCAGAGTCGCCAGAAGAGTTACGCTGACAGGCGACGATCTGAGCTTGAGTTTCAGATTGCAGATTTTTTCCTTCTGAAGGTATCCCTGTGGAAAGGGGTGATCCGATTTAGGAAGAGGGGCTAGCTAGGGCCCCGATACATCGGCCCTTTCAGGGTGACCGCCAGAGTGGGTAGGGTAGCGTACCGTTTGGAACTACCTGCAGAGTTGAGTCAGATCCATAACACCTTCCACATGTCTCAGTTGAGGAAGTGTGTAGCCGACGAGACGGAAGTGGTACCACTGGAGGACATTCACGTAGATGCGAGCCTAAATTATATTGAGAGGCCAATCGCGATCTTGGATCGAAAGGTGAAGGTTCTGAGGAACAAGGAAGTGCCCCTGGTTCAGGTCCAGTGGCAGCATCGGAGAGGGTCCGAATTGATCTACTCGATGATCTACTCGATGAGTTCGTAACATCCGGATTCCCAGATATATTATTTTATCTTTTTATTTTTTTAGGCTCATTGATCTACTTGATGAGTTCGTACTATAACTCGCCGAGTAGAAGCGGGTATGGCCACGTGAGTTTAGTGATCTACTCGACGAGTCCAAGAACAGACTCACCGAGTAGGCGATGTGTGTGGAAACCCTAGATCCCCGGGTTTGGGGCCTATTTAAGAGCACTTATAGCCTTATTTGTGGCCACAACTCATTGAGAAAAAACCCTAATCGCCCCCTTGAGCTTTTGAGAGAACTTTGAGCCTTACTTCAGATTTGTGGGTGCATTTTGGTAGAAGAAGGGAGGATTCCAAGAAAGGATTGTGAAGAGGCTGTTAGATCTGCTGCTTGTACGTCTAAGAGCTTCTGTTAGAGGTATAAAGTTCGAACCTTTCTCTTTTGTTTGAGTAGATCTCTTATTTTGAAGATTAGGGCTTATTTTCCTTATATTTTGGGACTTTGAAGATTTAGAGTTCCTGAAGAGGCTTGAACTCCAGATCTGGACCTTAGGAGGTCCCTAGCATCTAAAGGTTCCTGCTTTATTCAGCCTTGATGGAATTTAGGTGTGAAAAACCCATTTAGATCGCGTTCTTGGCATTTCATGCCCAAAAATGCCATGCATGGACGTAAAGTCTATGACTTTACGTGATAAATGAGCCTGGAGAGTATGGATCTAGAGTTTGGGAAACTATCCTGCCTTAAATTCGTCTGAATGAACGTTGAGTCTGAATGGACTCGCCAAGTTGATGAGCCGACTCGGCGAGTAGATTAGGGTTGTCCCGATTAGCTGAATCAGGTGAAAGCTCGGCGAGTTAGGGGTTAACTCGACGGGCTGGACCTTCATGAGAATGTCAAGAATCGATGGGACTCGACGAGCTGTACGAGTGCACTCGGCGAGTCTGGTCAATTTGGGGCTGCTGACTGGAATTGACTTCTGTTGACTTTAGGGTTGGTCAAATGAGTGATGGAGGTCACGAAGGGGTAAAATGGTCTTTTACCCATTTCTAAGACAAGAGTGTAAGAGAGAGGGACGTTTGGTACATTTGAGTGTGAGAAGAGTATTAATTAGAGATGTTATCCCTGTGATAGGCAGAGGCTAGAGCTGGGATTTTCGGGCACGAGACTTTACTAGCTAGATTACGAGGTGAGTCTTCTCACTATACGTTACCTAGAGTGGTATCTATGTGTGACCAGAGGGTCTTATGTGATTATTTGAGTACTGTGATATTATTGCATTATGTCTGTGTGATTTATGTTATGTGTTATCCAGAGTTTACAGAGTTAGGACCGGAGGGTCCACAGATTTAGGACCGGAAGGTCCATCAGAGTTGTGGGACTGGAGGGTCCCACTGAGACACATTGACTGGAAGGTCTTACAGAGCTATAGCCTCGAGTGGCTAATATGTTGTATGTGGTATTTTGGGGAACTCACTAAGCTTTATGCTTACCGTGTTATGTGTTATGTGTTTCAGCTACTTCCGACGATCGCGGGAAGGCCCCGGCTTGATTGTACACATACTTGCCTTGGAGATATATTTTGGAGGATCTTGGTTTATGTGATAACAACCTTTGATAAATAAATTGTATTAACATTGATACTTGGGATTTTTAGGAAATATGACGTGTGATTTTTATCTTTGAAATGAAAATTTCGGTTTGAAATTTTACGTTGTTACACGTAGACCCACTTCTACTGTAAGGTAACTCACCTTGCCAAGCTGAGTGTCGAATCTCACGGGAAAGTAATCTCTAACAGCTGCTCCGATGACTCCCGGCTATCATAAACATAATAATACTCAGTCAATATCTATATCACCACTTGGGGTAAAATGACCATTTACCCCTTGGTCCGATTGGAATATTTATAAGTCCCAATTCTAGCTTATTAAGCCCAGCCCTCCTATGGCCCATCAAGGACTCCCTAAGGGCCCATTAATTGCCCAATTTTTGAATTGGGTCTTAACCCCCAAATGGGCCCAAAAGGTTCCGAGTCCACATAATAATAATTCCAAAGGCCCAGTACTCTAATTCCAGATTCCCAAGTCCAAACTTATACTTCACAGTGGGCCACGGGGCCCAAAAGTCCAGGCCCATTCTCCTAAGGGCCAAAAGCCTAAAAAATCCATTCTGCATGCGTACGCGCGACGTACTTGGCACGTACATCCGGCGTACGCTGGCCTTGACCAAAACGGGGGGTTAACCCAGTACGTGCGGCGTACCAGGGAGTACGCCCAGCGTACTGGTCAGCTTCTTTGGGACTTCATTCATTACTTAATCCATTAAGTCTTTACGTCCAAAATGCAGATCTAGGTCCTTTAAGACCTCCTAAACCATAAAGTCACGGACTTTATATGCTTGCATGCATGGTTAGGGTCAAAACATGATTTCGGTCCTTTTATCAAACTTTATGACCCACAAACACTTGCATGGTTATGGCTTAACCACCAAGGTCCGATTTTTATGACTCTTAGTGCCTCTAAGAGCCCAAAAGGACAGCTATTATGGTATGAAATCATTAAGATGCAAAAAGCCTCAACAATGGAGTCCAAAGGTAACCTTAAACACCCCCATAAGCAAATCCAAGAACATAATGGCCAAGGTTGGAACTTGATACCTCAAATAAGTCAAAAATGGTGCTAATCTTCTAGATCTACAAGCTCTTGGTGGATCCTTGCTCCTTCTTCAAGTTCCTTCGTCTTCCAAAGCACCAAACTACACCAAAATACTCTCAAATGGCTCCCAAATCACAAGGACACACAAAAGTAGGCTAGGGTTTTCGTGGGGGCTGTATAAGGGTGAAGGGAGGCTGATCAAACTGGGTATTGTTCTTTATATAGGGAGTAAACCCTAAAATTTTAGGGTTTAAGGAACTGCACACGTACGTTGGGCGTACTCCTGGTACGCTGGGCGTACGTGCCTAGCCTCCGCGGTTCATTCTCACGAGTACCCTAGGCGTACATGGATGTGTACGCCCCGCGTACGAAGTTCCTCAGCCCACTAATAAGGCCCAAACGTCAAAGCCCAAACCAAAGCATTCCATCCTTCAATTTAAAATGATTAATAATAATACCTGGAAAATCCCAGATGCTACAAATCTCCCCCACTAGAATTAGACTTCGTCCTCAAAGTCCGTTGTCGCTGCTGAAAATAACTCGGGGTAGTGCTCTCTCATCTCATCCTGTGGCTCCTAAGTCCATTCTGAGCCCTTGCGGTGCTGCCACTGCACCTTCACCAGCTCTACTTCCTTGTTCCTCAGTGCCTTCGTCTTCCTATCTAGAATGGCCATCGGTCGCTCGATGTAGTTCAGGCTATCATCCACCCGAATATCCTCGAGAGGTACCACTACAGAGTCGTCAACCAAGCATTTCCGCAGCTGGGAGACGTGAAAAGTGCTATTAATCTGACTAAGTTCGGCTGGCAGATCCAACCTATACGCCACCTTCCCACCCGGGCGACAACCCTGAAAGGTCCAATGTACCTGGGGCCCAACTTGCCCCGCTTCCTGAACCGAATGATGCCTTTCCAAGGCGACACCTTCAGGAGCACCATATCTCCAACCTCGAACTCCAGGTCCGATCGACGCTTGTCGAAATAACTTTTCTGCCGACTCTGAGCAGTCTGAAGCCTACTCCGAACCTGCTGGATCCTCTTTGTAGTCTTGAGTACCACTTCGGTACTCCCCATGACCCTCTGGCCAACCTCGCCCCAGCATATCGGGGTCCTGCACTTCCTCCCATACAACATCTCGAAGGGAGGACGGTCTATGCTGGCATGGTAACTGTTGTTATACGAAAATTCCTCTAACGGAAGATACGTATCCCAACAGCCACCGAAATCTAACACGCACGCCCACAGCATATCCTCCATAGTCTGGATGGTCCACTCGCTCTAACCATCCGTCTGTGGGTGAAAAGCGGTGCTAAAGTGCAAACGAGTACCCAACTCGTCGTGGAATTTCTTCCATAATATGGAAGTGAACCGCACATCTCTGTCAGAAATCACGGAGACTGGCACTCCGTGTCGAGCTACAACCTCTCGAATGTAGATATCGTCCAGCTTCTTGGCCGAGATCCTCTCCTGGATCGGTTTGAAATGTACACTCTTGGTCAACCGATCCACAATGACCCATATGGAATCCACCAGTAATCGGGTCGAAGATCTATGTACATCTTCGTCACCCCAGGATGAATCGAGAATCGAGATTTGTGTGCCTCCTCCATCAAAATCTGGCGCACACCCCCATGATAGGGAACCCACACTCTACGATGTAGTGTCAATAACCCACGACTATCATAGTCGAAAGAGGAAACCTGTCCCACAATACACTCACTCTTCCGATGTTCCTCCTTCATAGCCTCCTGTTGGGCCTCTCGGATCTGCTCCAAAAGCGGAGTCACCACTGTCATCCGCAACCAAACGTCTCTGATCGGGACAGCCTTGCGGCTAAGAGCATCGGCCACCACATTGGTCTTTCCCGGGTGGTAGAGGATTTCACAATCGTAATCATTCACTACGTCTAGCCACCAACGCTGCCTCATGTTCAGATTTGGTTGATCCATGAGGTACCTCAGACTCTTGTGGTCCGTGTAAATGGTACAACGGACCCCGTAGAGGTAATGTCGCCAAATCTTGAGGGCGAAGACAACCGCCCCCAGCTCCAAATCATGCGTCGGGTAGTTCGCTTCGTGAGGCTTCAGCTGCCTCGAAGCGTAAGCGATAACATGCCCTCTCTGCATCAATATTGCGCCCAACCCTGAGATGGACGCATCGCAATATACCACAAAATTCTCCACGCCCTCAGGTAGGGCGAGAATCGGCGCCTCGCATAGTCTCCGTCTCAATGTCTTAAACGCTGCCTGCTGCTCAGGTCCCCAGCGAAAAACGACGACCTTCTTCGTCTGCCGGGTCAGGGGTACGGCTACCTTGGAGAAATCCTGAATGAATCTCCGGTAATAGCCTGCCAATCCTAGGAAACTCCGAATCTCGGATGGAGACTTCGGAACCTCCCACCTCATCATGGCCTCTATTTTGGCCAGGTCGACCAGAATACTGTTCTGGTTGACAAGGTGCCCAAGAAACTGCACCTCGCGCAACCAGAACTCGCACTTGGAGAACTTGGAGTACAAGCTCTCCCTCCTCAGGGTATCCAAAACCTCTCGTAGATGCTCCTCATGCTGCTCCTGCGTCTTGGAGTAAACCAAGATATCATCAATGAAAACTATCACAGACCGATCCAACATTGGTCTGCATACGCGGTTCATAAGGTCCATGAACGTGGTAGGAGCATTGGTGAGCCCGAAGGGTATCACCACGAACTCGTAGTGGCCATAACGAGTCCGGAATGCAGTCTTCTGTACATCCTCATCTCTGACCCTCATCTGATGGTAGCCTGATCGCAAATCAATCTTGGAGAACCAAGATGCTCCCTGAAGCTGGTCGAATAAGTCATCTATCCTTGGGAGTGGGTAACGGTTCTTCACCGTTACGTTGTTCAGCTCCCGGTAATCAATGCACATGCGATGCGACCCTTCCTTCTTCTTGACAAACAGGATCGGGGCTCCCCAAGGAGAACTACTCGGCCTGATAAATCCCTTGTCTAGCAGCTCCTGCAACTGTGTAGACAACTCCTGCATCTCGGGAGGAGCCAACCGATATGGTGCCTTGGCTATCGGAGCCGCACCAAGGACTAGGTTGATCCTGAACTCTACCTGTCGCTTCGGAGGTATCCCCGACAACTCCTCCGGGAATACATCCGTATATTCTCGCACTACCGGTACATCGCTCACTGACGCCTTACCCGCCTCCCGGGTATCCATAACTTAGTCGACATACCCGACGCAACCTTGCTGGAGGTTGCGCCTAGCCCTCGCTGCTGAGTATAAAGGTGGTCCGTGCTGTGGTCTCTCGCCCTGAATCACCAGCTCTCCCCCGCTTGGGGTCCTGACACGTACTAACTGCTACGCACAATCAATCACAGCCCCATTAGGGCTCAACCAATCCATACTGATGATGACCTTGCTTCCACACAAAGATATGGGAACCAAGTCACTAAGTAACGCTCCTCGAATAGTCTCAAAACACAATCTCTGTAAATCTCTAATGCTCGAACTGATCGGTCGTCATCAATCTCAACCTCTAGCGGGCGATCCAACATGCCCGAAGACTCAGGGAACCTCTTGCCAAGTGAAAGAGAGACAAATGATCGGGTAGCACCCAAATCGAACAATACCTGAACCAGAATGCCGTTCACATGGAACGATCCTAAACAAAACACATATCGTAGCACATAAATATTATAAACAACATATAATAAAAGATAGGGAGAAGAAATCATACCCGTCACCACATCGGGTGCGGCGCGTTCCTCCTCGGTAGTCAACTGGAAGGCTCGACTCTTCACCACTAGAGCCTCTGTCTTGCCCTGCCGGCCATCAGTGAGTCGCAGGGTTGCTGGAGCTGGCGCCGCCACTGGCGCTATTGCTGCTGCTGACAATCTCGGGCAGTTGGCCTTTTTATGGCCTCTCTGGTTGCAGTGAAAACACAACAACTCCGATGTCGGAATGATGGGGGTAGGGGCTGTACAATCCCTGCCAAAGTGCCCAACCTTGCCGCACTTATAGCAGCCCGATGATCCTAGTCTACACACCCCCTCGTGCGGCTTGTCGCACTTCCCCCAGCGGCTCCGGCACTGATGGCCCTTCGACCTAACGTCGAATCCCTTGGGTTTCTTCCCCGAAACCCCAGTCACCTGTCCCTCCTCCGCCTTCCTCTTCCTGATATGCTCCAAGTCTATCTCCCTCTCCCTCGCCCTGGCAATCATGGAATCCAGGGTCGGACACGCCGAGTAGCTGACAAGCTCTCGGATATCCGCCCTCAACATATCATGATAGCGGGTCCTCCACATATCCTCATCTCCTGCATACTGAGGTACTAGTAAGGCCCTCTCTCTGAACTTGGCGGTAATCTCCGTCACCGTGTTTGTTCTCTGCCTCATATCCAGAAACTCCCTGGCCAGCTGTTGAAGCTCCACGGCCAGTACAAACTCAGCCCTAAACCTAGTCACAAAGTCCGACCAGGTCATCGCCTCAACAGCTGAAGCTCCTAAAGAATCACCAACCGACTCCCACCAATCCCTAGCCCTATCCCTCAAACATCCAGCAGCATACCGGACCTTCGATCCCTCCGGGCAGGAGCTAGTCAACTGAGCAGACTCCATGTCTGCAATCCATCTCCTGGCAACAATGGGGTCCTTCACCCCATGGAAGTCTAGCGCACCGCATCCCCTGAAGTCCTTAAAGGACAGTGTACGCGACCCTGACTTGCTAGCCGCCCAGTCACTCCTAAACGCCCTGAGGCGATCCTCCATCAGCTCGATAATCCCTTCCTTGATCGACCTGAAAATCATCGGGGTCGAATCAAGGATGCCTCTGGTGATCTCAGAAGCAATGAACTCTCGTAGTCCCTCATCAACGGGCTCGACACCTGACCCCGAACCTGATCCTGAGCCGGATCCTGAACCTGATCCTCCTCTATGACGCGTAATCATCACCATTCTGAAATAAAACAAATAACTGTCAGGGTTATACATAGCCTCAGGAGGTCTCACATACTACAAATTCCTTGGTTCTATCTCGGCCCTCCTTGACTCGAGTACGAATCCTCTGCTTTCAGTAGTACGGGCCCATACTACCTTCCACATCTATCCGTACTTTCCTCAAGGATTGCCTTGACTTCACCAAATCCCTCTTTACTACTGCCCTCTACACTAATCCCATCCTAGGCTTACCCTAAGGTAACTCTCCGGCCTACCCTCCGCCATTAGCTGCATAAGGAATCGATGCTACCTTTACCTTACTAGCTCACGAATACCATTGCATGTCACTAAGACCAGATAATTCTTTGAATGAGAGGTCTTACCCTACAACGGTTGGACTCAGACAAGAGCTACACAATAGGGCTAGACCTAACCTTCTGAAATTATGTAGTCCTCGCAATATGTAACTTAACGTATTCGTTTACTAGTTAGCTAAAGATAACTAGAACTCCTAAAAGCACAAAGCTGGCAGCATTCGAGCATTGAGCAACCATACAAAACATATCCTATTCAGGCCATAATATTACTGACTAGTCAGCTCTAGCGTATAATCCAATAAGCACATATAGCAGGCACATAAGGCATCTTCCTAGATCCTCATCCCTAATCTAGCTTGCAGTTCTCATATACAATAATGGGCATATATGGCATCATTCCTAGATCCTTAGCCCTAATCTAGCATGCAGTTCTCATATACAAATCATATCGTAACATACATGTATGGGTATCTTAGGAAAACTTACTTGAGCTCGGCCGGTCGCACGCATCACACACCTTGTTATAACTTTGAAAATTGGTTTACCATAATCATGAACATTCATAATCAACAATTTTCATATAAATTGGATTTGCGCATAATTCCTATGATCTACCAAAACTCATAAGCATGAACATTCATAATCAACAATTTTCAAGAATCACATAAACATATATAAAACTTGAAACTTTGATTATAACTTTGAAATTGGTTTACCATAATCATTACCAAATTAAAAACAGGTTTATAAGTTCAAAAACAGCTTAGGGTAATGATTCTAGACCAATTCCTGCACCAAAACTTGAAAATCTGCCAACTGGAAGACAAAATCGTGGAGTTCTATAAGGAACTCGTTGAGTTCATGTATTAACTCATGAACTCGGTGATTTTTTGGCCAGAACTCGTCGAGTTTTCCAGTCTGGGCAGATTTTGGTTTTGGAAAAATAAGTTGCATCAAGTATAAATGAAAACAAACCTGTCTCTGATACCACTGTTGGGTTTTGAGCATTCTAACACTCCTATGGTGTACGTGCAACCCTGAATACCTTGGATTTATGTTTTCTCTATTATACATGCAAACTTGAAGTTTCCAAGGTATTACCCTAACAAGCATACAATCTTTGATACATGGGTAATAAAACAAGTTAGAATGCATACCTTTTGTTGTAGCTTGATTCCATGGAGCTTAAGAGCCTAGTGCCTCAAGTGTGACACCTCAAATGGTTCACACAACATCACCAACATCTTGGAATAACTTGGGAGAAAAGGTTCTTATGCTTAAATCGGCTAGTCCTCACATATATGTATCACTAGTGCCAATTTTGTGAACCAAGGACTCCTTTATATATTATGGATGATTAGGGTTACATCCATTTAAACCCTAATACCCATGACCTTTCATTAACATAGGATCCATGGGTTAAAGGCTCCATGGACTATCCATGGACTTCCATACACTCTTAGCCCATCCTAAATAAACCTTGGCCCATTCCATATATATATATATATATATATATATATATATATATATATATATATATATATATATATATATATAATAGTCCATATTTATTTAGCCTCTTTTGATCACTAAATTAATTCCAAATTAATTCTTGATCAATACTAGTTAAATAATATGATTTCATATTAATATATTAGAACTTATAATATATCAATATAAATCATAAATAACCTCTTCTCGCAAAAAGTCTATCTAAATGTGTAACACCCGTAGATCAGGGCGAGTCAATTTAGAGACGATAAGCGTCAAAAATGATTTTTTGATAGAAGATTATTTAGAATGAATAATCTTAACTAAGTTGTAGTGGTCGTGACAAGGATTCCGGATATATAAAGAATGTCGAAATCCGAGTTATAACGAAGAAGTTATGACCTGTCGAAGTTTCACGACAGAACCGGCACGACATAACGCGACGTAAATAGTGAATTTACGTTAGAGCGATATTTGGCCTTAGCAATCTAAATGAAAGTTATAGAATACATTAAACCGAGAGCGTGCATAAAAAGAACGTCCAAATCTGACTTCGTATGAGGACGTTATGATTTTTCTAAGTTTCAGCTTAGCAGTATGCAGCCCGAAGTTCGAATATGAGATCGAGGGATTTCTAGCCGAAACAATCTAAACGAGAATCGAAGATCTCGTCGATAGTAGTTCAACGGTAAAAATATAGACGAAAACGGACGTCGGATGAAGAAGTTATGAGTTTATAACGGAGTTTTCCTGTCCCGGCCTACTAAAAATAATATCATAAAAATTAAATTCAAAATTAGCCGACGAAGTCTAAACGAGAGTTGTAGAACATAATCTCACCTACGCATCGATATAAAGAACATCGAAAACGAAGCTCGTATGCGAAAGATATGAATTTCTGAAGTTCGGGGCGCGAACCCCAAACTTGTGTCAGAGACCACGACGTGAAAACAGTCTTCGCGACGTGAACTGACTTCTGGAGCCTTCTTGAGCCTGACAGAGCAAGTGGACTGATGAATAACGCAATGACATATGCCTGACCAAGCCCACGACGTGAAATAAGGGTTCACGACGTTTGTTTACTTGAGATGGATGTTGAATTAATGTTTTATACAGGTTTTAAAAGATTTAAACTGTATATGTGTTTGCATCTACAAATATGTTGGGTAGAACATGGATAGATGAAATAGTTGATGTGAGACGAAATAATAAGTTTTTTTGAACTCAACGTGTTCATTAAGTATTTTTGAACTCTATGTGTTCACTTGGTGTATTTGAACTCTGTGTTCGTTAGGTATTTTTGAACTCTATGTGTTCACTTGGTGTTTGAACTCAACGTGTTCATTAGGTATTTTTGAACTCTATGTGTTCACTTGGTATTTTTGAACTCAATGTGTTCATTAAGTATTTTTGAACTAGATGTGTTCACTTGGTGTTGTTGAACTGAGTGTGTTCACTAACTGTTTTAGAACTAAGTATTCACCAGATGTTTTGAATTAAGTGTTCACTAGGAGTGTTAGAACTAGGTGTTCGTTAAGTATGTTGAACTAAGTGTTTACCGGTTGTAATTTGAGGACCCTGGGAAGTGGTGGACTTTGTGTCAATTCCTTAGGTCAATCCTTAGGAATAAATGAATAAAGGATAGTTGATTCTTAGGGTAAATCCTTAAGAAATAAAGGAGATAATGGGGATGAGTAATTTGGATTGATTGATTGATTGATTGATTGATGATTTAATATAATAATTATATTATTGTGGGTCGAAAACCCTATATGCTCACCAGGCTCCCAAACCTGACCCACTCAACTTTCTTTGCATTACAGGTAATGGCAGAAGAGTATAAGTTGGTTGACTTGACGAGAGATTTTGGATTATAGACCAGTAGTTGTAAATAATTGATGTAAGGTTAAATGGTACTGTTTATGCTTTTGGTCTGTATCGGAACATGACATCCCAATATTTTATCATTTAATGAAAAGTACATTCTCTTTGAGAAATTTTTTGATAAAGTTTTATCATATTTTGTTTGGGAACAAATTCTGCAACTTTTTCTTTAAAAGATTACTCTGATTTTAAAACAAAGCATAAACAAAATCGGCCTTTTCTGGCTTTGAAATTGGGGATACCACAGTTGGTATCTGAGCATTAGTTTAAGAGAACTAGGAATATGTAGGATTTCTAGACTTAAACTTAGAATGCTAAGTGATGATTGTGAGATGAGTGTATACCATATTTAAGACATGAGCACTAGTATATTTTAGGAAAGATGCCTAAAATGTTTTTCTGTGCTAAATGTTATATGTTTGCTATATATGATATTGTTTGTTCGGATCTATGGTCTGTTGCCGACCAGATCTGGAAACCTTATGTGTTTAGGATTCTAAGCGTATGACTACGGTATTAGAACTAGCATGTAAACGTTTCGGAGAGATATGGATGGTTTAAATATATATCGTGAAAGAGGATCTAAATTCACCTTATTCGGTGTATAGATCAAAGATGGCAAGAACCAGAAGTGGAGCTGGAAACGTGAACGAAAACAGGAATCGACCACCTGTGATTGAGCAAGTAGTTGTTGCAGCAGCAGCACCTGAGCCGATAACAATGTCTGGAGTAGAATTGATGATTCAAACGATGTTGGATCGTCAGATGGAAGAAACTAGACGCCTGCTTCGGCAGAATCGGGAAGAACTTTCAATACAAGTTGAAGAGCCCAAAGTGAATGGAGGCCAGTCGGAAGGAGGGAACTACAGTGGGATCGTTGGTCACACTGATCCGCCAGTGATTAGGAGAAACAACCAAGACGTCGGGGTCGAAAGAAATGGATGCAAGTACAAAGATTTTCTAACTTGCAAGTCAATGACTTTCACGGGAAAAGAAAACCCAATTGGAGTTATGGATTGGATATCGGAGATGGAGTTGGCGTTCATAACATGTGGTTGCAAGGGCAAGCTACAAACCACATATGCAGTGCGTCAGTTCAGAGGCAGCACTGTTCGCTGGTGGAACACTCTGGGGAAAACCATAAGCCCCAACGAGCCACTGCAACTGACTTGGGCAGAATTTTGGTGCAATTCAAACGAAAGTTTTGCTCGTCCCAAGATCTGCTAGAACTAGAGAACCAATTCCTGACATTAAAAAAGGACAGCATGTCCATTGATGAATACACCAATGCCTTCACAGATAAGATGGAGTTTGCTCTGCGCATTGTCCCAGACGAGCTGGCGAAGATAGATAGGTATGGAAAGGGACTACCATGGGAGTACACAGTTCCAGTACGCCAGACACCTACCCTTGAGGCGGCCATATGGGTTGCTAATTCTATCTAAGAAATGATCAAGGGTAGAACCGCCAACAAGATTGAAGTTGGTGAGAAAAGAAAGTTTGAGGGATCCCCAAGATCCGACGAGAAAAGAAAATTCTCAAAGTCTGGTTCGAAAAAGTTCGAAGGAGGAAGAAATGGAGCAATATGGTGTGATAAGTGCAAGAAGAACCAGTTGGGAAGATGTGGCGAGGAGGTCACATTTTCCAAGTGTGGAAAGTCTGGGCACTACGCCAATGAGTATGCATCTAGTAAGAAAGTGTGTTATGAGTGTAACGAAAAAGGGCATATCTCGATCAATTGCCCAAAGAAGAAAGAACCAGCAAAGCCAAAGGCATTCCACATGATCCTTGACGAAGCAGATGTCAATACGAGAAATCAAGGATGAAAACTCCGTATTAAGATATGGCTAGTATCTAGAAGTGTAGCCTATTAGCGGCATAGTGTAGGGTGAACTTGAACCTTTGTGTAATCGTTTCAAGATATAATATAACCCCTGGCTTTGATATCTATGTGATATTTTTGGTTTGGATGTCTATGTGATATATATGGTGTTAATATCTGATGTGTTGGATAATTGTGTGGTTTTCGTTGTTGTATGGTGACTTGGTTTAACTGCGAGACAATTCTTGGGACGAGTATGAGTAGGTGTGAATAGTAGTAGAGATCTATACTACTAGAAGCACAGGACTCACGCTTGGATCAGGGAAAGTCACAAGGTTACCAAGAAGCTAGTGATTGGTCTCGTTTTATTCAGGTATGTCGTTACCATCGTTTCGGTGATTACTAATGAGATGATTGTTATTCCAAACCTAGTGGTCATATCAAATTGAGTCTGACTACGATGGGTTTGTTACGTGGGTCAGAGAACCAAGTTCGATGTAACATCTGAATTGAGTCAGAAGATTGAAATCAATGCGATCGATAGCATCGCGCCCGTTGTTAAAGAAGCTTGTAGCTAGAAATGCTACATGCTAAAATGTGATTATATCACATTAGAATAAGAAGGGAGGTATATTCCATTCTGGAATTTGACCCTAAGAGACTTGAGTCTAGGCGTTGCATCATCCGATGAATGGTCATTAGAACATGACTCATCGATCTGTTACAATAGATAAAGGAAAGTACTTGTCCTAAGAAGAAGAAGGAGTCCTCAATAAGGATTTATTGTGTAACTCGTAGGTTACGATTGAAAGTCCAACATAGTACGAAGAGCAGGTACAAGATTGAGCATCGCCTGCGGTCAAGAAGTCCAAGAGTTAGATACTCATTCGAAGAAACATAGAAGTTACGATTATTACCTAGGATGAAAAGATAACGTATGGAATCATTATACAAGCCCTATTTCGTTGATGATTCCGGGACGTAATCATCCTAAGGGGAGATATTTGTAACACCCGTAGATCAGGGCTAGTCAATTTAGAGACGATAAGCGTCAAAAATGACTTTTTGATAGAAGATTATTTAGAATGAATAATCTTAACTAAGATGTAGTGGTCGTGACAAGGATTCCGAATATATAAAGAATGCCGAAATCCGAGTTATAACGAAGAAGTTATGACCTGTCGAAGTTTCACGACAGAACCGACACGAGACAGCGCAGCGTAAATAGTGAATTTATGTTAGAGTGATATTTGGCCTTAGTGATCTAAATGAAAGTCGTAGAATACGTTAAACCGAGAGCGTGCATAAAAAGAACGTCCAAATCTGACTTCGTATGAGGAAGTTGTGATTTTTCTAAGTTTCAGCTTAGCAGTATGTAGCCCGAAGTTCGAATATGAGATCGAGGGATTTCTAGCCGAAACAATCTAAACGAGAATCGAATATCTCGTCGATAGTAGTTCAACAGTAAAAAGACAGACGAAAACGGACGTCGGATGAAGAAGTTATGAGTTTATAACGGAGTTTTCCTGTCCTGGCCTACTAAAAATAATATAATAAAAATTATAGTCAAAGTTAGCCAATGGAGTCTAAACGAGAGTTGTAGAGCATAATCTTACCTACGTGTCGATATAAAGAACGTCGAAAACGGAGCTCGTATGTGAAAGATATGAATTTCTGAAGTTCGGGGCGCGAACCCCAAAGTTGTGTCAGAGACCACGACGTGAAAACAGTCTTCATGACGTGAACTGACTTCTGGAGCCTTCTTGAGCCTGACAGCGCAAGTGGACTGATGACGAACACAATGACCTATGCCTGACCAAGCGCACGACGTGAAATAAGGGTTCACGACGTGAAAATCAAAAAATCAGCCCTATAAATAGAATCGAAGGGCAGCCGGTTTAGGTTGCTATTTTCTTACTCTCCCACTCTCTATACCCTCTTTAAGCCTTCTTTTAACCCCCCCCCGAAGACCCGGTACCATCCCCGATACCCGAAGCGAGTCCCGACGCTCCGAAGATTCCGAGAAGAAAAGAATTTCAAGCCGAAGCTCTGCTCGCGAGAAGCCCGGTGTGTGAAGATACCCCGGTTTCATCGAAGAATACTACTTTACAAGCCGTAGTGCTGTCCGAGCATCGTCTAATCAATTAAGTGTGTAGTTACTTTCTTCTACCACATAGATATGAAGTATTTGCTATGAAATATGTTCTATGTGTTTATACATTGTTTGTTTACTTGAGATAGATGTTGAATTAATGTTTTATACAGGTTTTAAAAGATTTAAACTGTATATGTGTTTGCATCTACAAATATGTTGGGTAGAACATGGGTAGATGAAATAGTTGATGTGAGACGAAATAATAAGTGTTTTTGAACTCAACGTGTTCATTAAGTGTTTTTGAACTCTTTGTGTTCACTTGGTGTATTTGAACTCTATGTGTTCGTTAGGTATTTTTGAACTCTATGTGTTCACTTGGTGTTTGAACTCAACGTGTTCATTAGTTATTTTTGAACTCTATATGTTCACTTGGTATTTTTGAACTTAATGTGTTCATTAAGTATTTTTGAACTAGATGGGTTCACTTGGTGTTGTTGAACTGAGTGTGTTCACTAACTGTTTTAGAACTAAGTATTCACCAGATGTTTTGAATTAAGTGTTCACTAGGAGTGTTAGAACTAGGTGTTCGTTAAGTATGTTGAACTAAGTGTTTACCGGTTGTAATTTGAGGACCCTGGGCAGTGGTGGACTTTGTGTCAATTCCTTAGGTCAATCCTTAGGAATAAATGAATAAAGGATAGTTGATTCTTAGGGTAAATCCTTAAGAAATAAAGGAGATAATGGGGATGGGTAATTTGGATTGATTGATTGATTGATTGATTGATGATTAAATATAATAATTATATTATTGTGGGTCGAAAACCCTATATGCTCACCAGGCTCCCATGCCTGACCCACTCAACTTTCTTTGCATTACAGGTAATGGCACAAGAGTATAAGTTGGTTGACTTGACGAGAGATTTTGGATTATAGACCAGTAGTTGTAAATAATTGCTGTAAGGTTAAATGGTATTGTTTATGCTTTTGGTCTGTATCGGAACATGACACCCCGAGATTTTATTATTTAATGAAAAGTACATTCTCTTTGAGAAATGTTTTGATAAATTTTTATCATATTTTGTTTGGGAACGAATTCCGCAACTCTTTCTTTAAAAGATTACTCTGATTTTAAAACAAAGCATAAACAAAATCGGTCTTTTCTGGCCGTGAAATTCGGGATGTCACAAAATTTTCCGATGCCATGCAACCCAAATGGACCATGCCAAATCGGGTAAAGTACATACCAATTAAAGTTATGGACTTAGACACTAATCCAACAGTCTCCCACTTGGATAAGTCTAATAACTATTATTGCAAGTATGACTCCAACCTGACTAGCAATCGTAGCTCTTAAAAGCCGTTGTCGAACTCTGAACAAATCAATGACGCGTCCATTAGATAAGGGAACATATATTCCTCCATTCTAGATATCATATGGACTGAGACATGGGTTATAATCATTCTCTCTGTCCATTTGTTGTTTCCCGATTTCCAATTTATGACGACCGACTAATTGAACAAATCAAATCAATCCAGGCTTGGCCAAGCACTTCGGGGTGTCATCACTAAATCATCGAGGGGCCCACATATATCGCTTTTATCCCTTTAAGGGTAAAGGGAATGGATAAACTTTGACTCATATGCTTGTTCTACTACTTGTTGAATCATACACAAAGGCACGCTTTATAACATCGAGTTACCAATGCGTTTTCGTGCAATCAATGTATAACCAACTCATAGTCAACAACTCATATCTCTAGGTTTGAAGAATATAAGATATTATCGTCTCATGATCACTCGTGCTAAATCCATGAAGTGAGTCAAATGAGCGTGGGTTGAATCCAATACTCAGAACTTATGATCACTCATGAATGTTGTAGCAACTCTTGCTATGTCCAATACCTTGGACATCTACAAACCAGCTTCATGACAGTCTTGCCTTAATACCTACTTCCAACGTATTATCAACTGTGGATAGTTTGAATAACTTAGTCATTCGAAAAGAATGACCTAGTTATTCTGGAAGTCAAAACATGCAAAGTGAAACACAAGAATAATACTAATCCTATATGGCCCCAAAACTCTTTGAGTGTAAATAAAAACACATTTTATCTAAGCACCATATTGATTACTCATTATTCATTGTATAATGTTTCGAATTTATCAACTTTATACTTGAATTAAAACAATAGTCATGCCATGCTCCAAGTATGCACACTATGTTTACCTATTGTCCTTTCTTTTGTGAAACAGATCAATTGACAATATTTCAATGATGCTCATTTCACAATCCCAATTATTATTGTAAATGTAAGAATACCAAACTCTTGCCATTTACTGTTAGATTCTAAACTTATATGTAATGATCCCCTTGTAATGACTATGCCCAAGTCACAAAGACTTGGCGACAAACATTATAAAGTATTCCAATGGAGATCCATTCCATGGAAACGGAGTCTCACATTCAAAGTACATTCCTTTAAACATCCTTCTTTGCATTAAGTTTTCTAACCTTACACAGATTCAAAGAATAACTTCCACCTATGGAAACAATTCCATATTCCATTTTGACTATCACTTCTGAACAAGAGTAGCCTCCTTTCAGAATATGTCAATATGGTCCTAACTCTATACTTCTAACTGTCCTTGAGCAACCAATCTTTGGTAAATCTTAGATTGTCCTCGACAATTGCTTAAACATTTTAGTCATATCCAGTTCTAACCCTTTTTCCCTCTTAATACCCTAGGCATTTGGAAAATTTAGAATGGATGAATATTATAGCACATGCAACCGATCCTATGAAGCATACGGGACACGATTCATGATGTCTCACATAAAGATGTGATTCTTGACCAGTCTTTTGCTAAAATATTTTTTATTTTCCATATTCTCACAATTCGAACTACGAAGAGGGATGCCGTAATCATAATCGAATTTTAAGAATGCAACATATATAGAATTTCCTTATGTTGAACAATTCCAACATAACATTTGTTGGGTCTTGGTGTTGCGTCTTTGGGCTCAGTCATAAGTCCATTTAGTTTACCCGGTTTAGGCCTGTCCAACTATGGATAATCATTAGGGTTAGCATATATATATTGCATGCATGTATAGTTTTTAGGATCGATCGTTATTATTATTACTTGCATTGTAACCCTAGCACACCTCTACAGTCGAAGTTCTTCATCGAGCTCTTCTGAGGTGTGAGTTATTAATTATTCGACATCTTTGATCCATTCTTCTGTTCTTTGCATTGTCAAATATTGTTTTTCTGTTTGGAATCTATCGATCTATAACGAATTATTCTCATCAATTGGTATCAGAGCAGGAGACTGTGTAATACATTCGCATCTCTTCTGTTTGAAGAATCCTTTAGGGTTTCCGCTTTTATATATAGAAGTTGTCTTCTTCTTGTCGACGACATCTCTTGTGTTTGATAAAACCCTAAGTTCAACTTTACAAGTCTGATTCTAACTGAACAAGTTCATCATGTCTCACAATGACTCTCAAATCAATCCGATCAACATCTCCAATAGTATTGGATCAACTACAAGGATTCCCATTCTTTATACTCAAGATTATGAAGTGTGGGTGCATCACTTTAAAGACTATGTAGTTGGATCTGAAGACAATGGCCACTTAATCTAGGAAGTAATAACGTTTGGTCCGTTTGTTCACTCTCGAACAAACCAAACAATCAAGACTCAAAAGGAGTATAACAAACTCTTGGTGGACGAAGATAAAATCCCTCAAGATGAAAAAGACAAGTTGTTATGCAATGTTAAAGCCATGAGGATGATCAGATTTGCATTGCAATCTGACACTTTTCGTTTAGTAAGTTCATGCACAACAGCTAAAGAAATATGGGATAGGTTGAAAGAACTGTACTCAACCGATGAGGATCTGGAGCACTCGATCCAAACCCTATTGCTCTCTGAATTCGGTGCTTTCGAACAAAAACCTGAAGAAAAGCTCATTCAAACATTCAATCGTTTCAACCATTTTCTTAGCAAGATGATGAAGCATGGTATTGAAAGGAAGGTGATTGAACAAAAGGTTACATTCATGAATGGTTTACGGCCCGAATGGATGGCAGTGGTTTCAATCGTGAAAGCTCATGAATAATTTAAATCATATTCACTGGCGAAACTGATGGGTATTCTCAAATCTCACGAGAGCGAAGTAACAAAGGAAGCGAAGGTTGTTTCGGGTGTGGGTTCACTGGCCCTTGTTTCTAAAAGCAAGAATGTAGCAGACGAAGAAGAGGAACCTAATATGTCAGAATATGATCTGACCAATGAAGAATATGCTATGATGGTCACAAACCCGAAGAAGTTTGCTCGCAGAAAGTTCCCAGTCAACAAAAACCGAAACTGGCAGGGAAGCTATAGTTCTGAAAAGGTAAAGGAAGAACCAAACAACAACACCCAAAAGGACAATGAAAAGAAGGAGAGTAAGCTTGTGGGAGACTCTGGGTACGACTGTAACTACTGTCATGGCAAGAACCACTTTGCCAAGGATTGCATGCTAAGGAAGATGGCTGAGAAGAAGGATGGTGAAGATGAAGATGCTTACTACATGAGAAAACTAGAGGATATAAAGAAGAAGAAATCAGCTAACGTTTTTATAAATGCTTTGATTGTGCAGGAAAACGTTGTTGATGATGAGTTCGGTGGAGTGGAAGTTTAGTCTACAGATTATGAGGATGAAGAAGTACGCAGACCCTCGCATGGAAGAGCATATGTGGCGAGAGAAGGAGTTGCTGAGTCGGCTGGGAGATGCTTAATGGTAACCACCGAAAGTAAGCATGAGAAAGCGAAAGTCATTGAAGACAGATGCTTCGCTGCCAAGCCCATGAGTGAAAAGATCAGCGATTGCGATCAGTTGATCAAGAAGGTACAAACTATCCTAGAATCTCATAAAGTACCAATAAAAAACTATGAAAAACACTTAAATGATTTAAAATCCAAGTTTTCTAATTTAAGTGGCAATCTTATGCAAACTCGCTTAGCCAATTCTAACCTAACTGACCAACTCAGCAGGGAGTCTTCCAAGAGTGAGGAAAGAAGGATGTGGATTCAACAGAAGGAGTTAGAGTTAAGTAGGGCTAGGGATGAACTTATTTATGTGCAAAGAGACAATTTGGAATTTTTGAAACAAAGAAATGTTTTCTGTTTGATTGCTAAACGCATATATACTAATATCACTCAGTTACATTTAGATTGTGAGATAGGAAAACGGATTCATAAAATGATTTTACCTTTCCTTGAATTTAAGGAGGACGAAGTCATTGCTGAATGTGAATCTATAATGTCCTCGGATGAAATTTCTGTCACCTACAAATATGGAGTGGACAAAATTGAATCTTTCATTGAGTCTAAAGAACATAAATGTATGCTTAAGAATTTACTGGACGAAAACGATAAATTAAAAATAAAGACAGAGACTATACAGAAGTTTGACTCATCAAACGCCAAATTGAGTTCAGAAAATAAAATCAATTTAGAAACCACTTCTGAATTTGATGAGGAGAGTGAGATGAGTGAAATCTCTGTAGAAGACGTGGTCGATTGTTCAGAATTTCTTAAAAGCGAACCCGGACCAACAAAAACCCCTCATATCTGAAAATTCGGTTGAATACGCTCGGGTGTCAAAGGATAAGTCAAAGAAGCTCAAAGAAAAAGTTGTTGTCTATCAGAAGGTACAAACTACACCCAACCAAGTGTATGCAGTCACTGGAGTAACTAAGAAGCAAACGGCTGAGTTGACATCGATGGTTGACAAAGATAATGTTGAAGGGTGTGATAACTTATTCTGGTCTGCTCCCATCGATAATGCAGATGAAACAGTTGGTCTGTCAGAGCAAACCTCATGGAGAGTTAAGGGACGATACATTCCTGAACCACTCAATAAACCCTCAAGCTTTGATAAACCCAGTACAAGTGGTACTAAAGACTTACCAAACGAAACACTGAAAGCTACCAGCGATTCATCAACAACAACCAGTGCTCATGAGAAGAAAGCAAAACATAAGGCCAACATTCACTTAACTCACGAGAAACTTGCTGAACAAAAACGACAGAGGAAGAAAAGATACATGAAAAATCTCAATGAAAGGAAGCAGTTTTGGCAATCCCAAAATCCCTCTTATGTTCGCTCTGAAAAGGCTTCTACTCTCAGAAAGGAAGCACAGGACAAGTCTCATTCCAGCAATCACTGCCAGTCATGCAGTCAGGGAAACCGAACGACCCATTTCGGCCCTAAATCTTACTACGTCAAGAACCGAAAGACCTGTTTCGATCCCAACACAAGTGCTTAGATCCGAAAGTCAAGATTCGGTCCCAAATCCCATCCTCCTCACTCTCAACCAAAGCCCAACTCTGTGAAAGATGTCAAAGGAAAGGAAAAGCTGTATCTAGAACCTGAAGTCCAAAAGACCAAAAAGGCAGCTAACTCTAGAACACCCAAGAAAACCTCAACTGTGAAACCAACTAACAGTAAAACACACAAGTTAAAACAAGATAAAAATAAAATCAAATTGTACACCATCAAACGAAAAGATGAAACCACATTAATAAAAAGAACATATATGGTTGATCTTTCTGTTACAATTCCCTATTCTGTAAAAGTCTCACCAGGGCCCAAGCGACTTTGGGTTCCTAAATTTGCTTAATTTTTGCAGGTAATCAGTGGCGAGCAGTTTGACGAAGAATGGTATATTGATAGTGGCTGCTCCCGTCACATGACGGGAAGGAGGGAAGAACTTAGGGAGTTTCAGTCCCTTAAGGATGGTGGATGTGTGAAATACGGAAACAACTCTTACGGCACGATCAAAGGGTATGGGATGATCACCAACGGAGAGTTCTCTATACGTAAGGTCGCCTACGTGGAAGGATTGCAGCATAACCTCATCAGCGTTTCTCAACTAGTCGCAGGAACCGGTTTGAAAGTCTCGTTTGACGATGAGGGCTCAGAGATAATTGAAAAACAAACGAAGAAAGTTCTGTTGAAATCTGAGCGAAAAGGGGAGATGTTTCCTCGAAATCTCAACCCGATAAAAGCAAAACCGGAAATATGTTTGCTATCAAAGGCGAACACAGATGAAAGTTGGTTATGGCACCGAAGGCTATCCCATCTGAACTTCAAAGATATTAATAAGCTGGTGCTTGGTGATCACGTGCGTGGACTTCCCGTTCTCAAATTTGACAAAGAACATCTGTGTGCAGCATGCGAAATGGGCAAGCAACGCCGAAAGAGTCACCCTACTCGCATCAATACAAAGATCATCGAACCTCTTGAACTACTGCATATCGACTTATGCGGTCCTTTGGCTATTGAAAGCTTCGGTGGTAGTAAGTTTATACTTGTAATTGTAGATGATTTTTCTCGTTTCACCTGGGTTTTCTTTCTTAAACAAAAATCAGAGGCGACTCCCAAGCTGAAGATCTTTATCAAGCAAGTGGAATTGCAGCTGCGAAAGGTGGTACGAAATATAAGAAGCGACAATGGTCTTGAGTTCAAGAATAAAGATTTTGAAGATTTTCTGGCTGAAAAGGGAGTTACTCACAATTTCTCTGCTCCCTATACTCCACAGCAGAATGGGATCGTTGAAAGGCGAAACCGTTCTTTTGTGAAGCAGCCCGAACCATGCTGAGCTTCGCTTCTCTACCACTATACTTCTGGGCTAATGCAATTGCTACTGCATGCTACACTCAGAACCGATCGTTTCTCAACAAGCGATTCTCCATCACTCCGTATGAGATATTGAACAATCGTAAGCCTAATGTAAAGTTTTTCCACGTATTCGGTTCAAGATGCTTCATTTTCAACTCCAAAGAGAACCGAAACAAGTTTGATATCAAGGCAGACGAAGGAATCTTTCTCGGATATTCGCTAACTTCAAAAGCATATAGGGTTCTAAATAAACGCTCGAAGAAGATCGAAGAAACCTATTATGTTACTTTTGACAACAATTACGTGAAGAAAATGCGAACAACCGAAAGTCCAACGGAGGAAATCTTTCCAGAAATTGGTCAAGTCACGATTCCAATTGCTAATCTATTTGATGAGTACATGCTACTTTTTGATGAACCAGAAAAGGCGATCCACTCATAAGCGAAAGCAGCAGATAACAAAATCGATAACTTGAAGAAAATCATCGATGAAGCTGCTAAAGTCATGGAAAACGAGCCTCATCCACCAACCGAGAAACAGAATCAAAGCGATCGTACTGCATCCGGTGAACATCCAGCTACTGATAACCCTCCAAGAGAAAGCACTGTATTCCAGGGGGAGGGTTCGTCAATACCAGAAACAACCGACATGCCTTTCCAGGGGGAGAATCCATCAAAAATCCCAACCCGTGAAGATCCATTTTAAGGTGAGAGCATTGAACCTGACATAGGATTCGATTCGCCATTTGAGGGAGAGAATGAAAATGCAAATGACGATGACGATATGTCAGAACTGGAAGAAGAAGTCAATGCTGTGCTGGATCCTGCTTATGATCCTAAAACTCAAATTATCGGTGAATCATCTGAGGGAGTTCTCACACGTTCTCAAATGAAAGCGAAGCAAACTGCTTTATTCTCTCAAGTAGTATTCTGCATGTTTAATTCGTTTGTCTCTAAAGTTGAACCGAGGACGGTAAATGCTGCTCTTGATCATTCTGATTGGGTGCAAGCTATGCAAGACGAACTCCATGAGTTTGAACAAAATCGTGTTTGGAGACTGATTCCCACACCAAAGGATGCATCTGTGGTCGGTTTGAAATGGGTTTTTAGAAATAAATTGGATAAAGAGGGAAATGTCATTCGCAACAAAGCGAGACTGGTAGTGAAAGGATATTGCCAAGAAGAAGGGATAGAATATGAAGAAACCTTCGCTCTTGTAGCAAGGTTGGAATCTGTAAGAATATTTTTTGCATACGTTGCACATAAAAACTCCGAAGTTTTCCAAATGGACGTAAAATGCGCTTTCTTAAATTGAGAACTAGAAGAAACGGTATATGTTGAGAAACCACCCGAATTTGTGAACGAGAGGTATCCTAATCACTGCTACATTCTGGATAAAGCAGTCTATGGATTGAAGCAAGCCCCGAGAGCCTGGTATGAAACTCTTACTCGTTTTCTCAAAATGTCAAAATTCAAGCAAGGTTCGGTTGACCCAACCTTATTTCGCAAGAAAGAAGGCGAACACTTAATGATAGTTTAGATTTATGTCGATGACATCATCTTCGGCTCCACGAATCCTAGCTTAACAGCTGAATTCAGGAAGTTGATGGAGACTAAATTTGAGATGAGCGCAATGGGTCCGATTAACTTTTTCCTTGGATTGAATATAAGACAGGGACCAGAGGGCATCTTCATTAATCAGGAAGCATACACGAAGACTCTATTAACAAAGTTCGGCATGACGGGAGATTCCAAATTAAAGGTTCCAATGGCATTTGGCACAAAGTTGACTCCATCACTTGAGAAACCGGCTGTTGATATAACTCTTTATCGTCAAATGATAGGATCTCTTATGTATCTAACAGCGAGTAGACCAGACATTATGTTTTCTGTCTGCTACTGTGCCAGGTTTCAAGCGAATCTAAGAGAACCTCATATGCTAGCAGTGAAAAATATCTTCCGTTATTTGAAGCGAACCTCATCTCTCGGTCTTTGGTATCCTGCTAAGTCCGGGTTGTTTGTTCAAGCCTTCTCTGACGCTGATCTTGGTGGATGTGGATTGGACCGAAAAAGCACAACCGGCGGATGTCAGTTCCTTGATGGCAAACTTGTCAGCTGGCAATCAAAGAAACAAACTTGCGTGTCCCTTTCCACAGCCGAAGATGAGTACATCGCTGCAGCATCCTGTACATCACAGGTCATATGGATACAAAGCCAACTTAGAGATTATGGCTTAAGCATGAAGAAAATCCCTCACTACCGTGACTCTGAAAGTGCAATTCGAATATGTCACAATCCAGTGCAACACTCAAAGACAAAGCATATTGCACTGAGATACCACTTTATCAAGGACCATGTTGAAGATGGAAATGTTGAAGTTCACTTTGTTCGGTCCACAGATCAACTGGCTGACATATTCACTAAGGCCTTACTAGAAGCAAGCTTTAACAAGATACTCCAAGGCTTAGGAATGATGGAAGCTGAGTCAGTACCGAAACCCCTTTCATCTCACTAAAATTGACCAAGCGAAATAGAGCGAATGCTCGGTCTATTTCGGTTCCAGAATTTTCGGGAACCGAAATGAACCGAACACTCGGTCTATTTCGGTTCTTGAATTTTTCGGGAACCGAAATGAACCGAACGCTCGGTCTATTTCGACTCTTGAAATTTTTAGGAACCGAAATGAACCGAACGCTCGGTCTATTTTGGCTCTTGAAATTTTTAGGAACCAAAATGAACCGAACGCTCGGTCTATTTCGGCTCTTGAAATTTTTAGGAACCGAAATGAACCGAACGCTCGGTCTATTTCGCTTCATCTTTTCTAAGGAATGGTTTCGGTTGTATATTTTCGTAAATCTTTCTTATTCTTTCATGTGCTTATATTTCATCTTTATTTTCATTTAAAAATTCCAAAATCCAAAAATATTTTCTTTTCTGTTTTTATTATTTTTCAGAAAGGTCCAAAAACTACAAAAATATCTCTATTAGTTTATAAGTTTTTTTTTAACATAATTCAAGTTGAAGGAAGCGAAACACATGACATTGGGGCAGGTATGTCACACCCCCAAACCAAGGATGGCGGAAACGTCCGGGGGTGGAGGTCTTCATGTATAGTATCACAACAACGAGTATAATAGTGCTCAAAGTAAATACAACAATCATAAATATAATTGAAAAGGTTACACCATAGTATATGTTTACATGTTTCAATATCAATTACATTATGATGACAAAATGAACTGTTTGACGATTTAACGTCCCATCCTCAAAATGCTGTTGGTTTCCTGTTTCACTGATTTCCTGAGAATACAAGTAGTTTTGAAAAGTGTCAACAATTAAGTTGGTGAGTTCATAAGAGTTTTGTTTGAGAAAGAAACCGTTTTCCTTGTAAAAGCGACAGAGTATGTTTCCAGAAAATCCAATATTTTCTTTGTTAAGTATGAAATGAATGCTCCTGTGTTATGCAATAATGAACCCTAGAAAGACCCGTAGTTTCCTTCTATAATCGCCCAGTGCATATAAGTTATATAAAATTTAAGTTAAATAATCCGTCGAATATAATGTGTCTGCCCTAGGTCCACAACCAAACAAGGAACAGGAAGTAAGGCGGGCCCACCAATTCTAAGTCGATTGTGACTAGATTCTTATATAACTCTAGCATATACACTTAGCAATTATAGCTGAAGTCTAGCAATTCTAGATGAGATGTAGTTTTAATAGAAATATGTTTCCAAAGAAAATCCAATATTTTCCTTATAAAAGTCATGTAGTCTTAAATCCCAGGACCGAGGGTATGTGTGTGTTTTGTACTTATAACGTTCCTAATAGTAATGTGTTTCCAAAGAAAATCCAATATTTTCCTTATAAAAGTCATGTAGTCTTAAATGTCAAGACCGAAATGTACAAGTATTTTTCCATACTTAAAGTAATTCATGTAAGTTTAAATCGACATAAACTCGTTTGATTTAGAAGTAAAACCCCTTTTCAAAGTAGAATTTTCCCTGTAAACTTGAAAGATTGTTAACTCCCTATGTGAGTCGCTATAACCATACTATGACGAGAAATAACCTGCAACAACGTTTTTCAGACGTTAAGATCCTATGACTCTTGTCACCCGCAGACCTGTCGGTCCGGCTGTAGCTAGCAGCGAGGTGTGGGGTGTCAATCCCAATATAGATCTATACACAATTATCACGCTCTCCCTACAAGAGACTCTGGTTATAACTTACAGGAATTGGAATCTCGTACTCGAACGTACGGGGAGAGAATTGTCTCACAACTTACGTTAACTAGTTTACACATAGTTTGATTATAAAACCTCTTCCGTGGTGGAAGTGAAATCACCTTTTATGAATAAATTAGTGATATGAAATCCTTAAACTATTACTATTATAGTTTATCATGTAGTATATGAAAAACCCATTTGTCTTGAGAGTAAAACCTTTTTCATGTAGTAAAAATCCATAAACTATGCTTATTGTAGTTTATTATATGTGTTCGAAATGAATGAAGAAACCTTATCATGAATGACTAAATTTCAGTTTATGATGATAAACTAACAAGAAAATACATTCAATATTTAGAACTTGTTGTTATGCACTTTGCTCAACATACTACAAAGTGTTATGAAAGTTGTAACCTGTTAACTAGTTTTTGACCTTTCTACACTGTTTTAGAAAATTCATAGAAAAATCATACGAAGTCGAAAACTGAATCCGTAAATTCTGAGAGTTCGCAAAACGTGTCTAGCTTATTCATAATTTTTATTATGATTTTTAGAAGTCTTTAACTTGTGTTAAAATGTTCATATTTACAGAATGATCCGAATTCGTTTCTGAAATGATAGGCATATTTGTAAAAATCACCATAAATCGTAGTCATTTTAAAGGTATGAACCTGAACTATTTTCATATTAAACAGTTTTGAAAGATATTAAGTTTAAGATAGTCAAAACAGTCCGTGAATAAGACTCAACGTTTCTGATGAAAGCTGTTGTTTGAGTTTAGTTAAGTTTTTGGTGTTTTAACTTGTATTCCCCCCCTAAAACTTGAAGAAAACATGAAAATGTAGGGGTATGAACTCACCTTGAGTGATTTCAGTAGATGGATGATGAAGAAAAGAAGTGTTCAACTCAAGAGCACTTGGGAGATGCTTGAAGACTCGAAGATCTAACAACAAATATGACGATATTTGTGTAAGGAACTCATGATTTGAGTGAAGAAGTGTAAGGAAATCAAGTGTGGGAAGAGATTTACTTACCAAGGTGAAGGAAGAACTCAAGAACAACCCTTGAATCTCGAGTTTGAGAGAGAGAGAGAGAAAGTGAGAGAAGTGTGTTTGTTCTTCTTTGAGAAAGAGTGAATAAAGTGGAATGAGAGAGGAATTTTCAGCTTTTGAGTATTGAATCTTGCTGGAGAGGGGTGGTGAAAGGACAATTAGTTGACTAGGGCTGATGGGAATAGTGACATAAAGCATGAATAGTGACATGGAGTGGGTATGTGAGGTTGCTTGTGTCATAACTTAAAGGTAAAGTCAACACTCCACCTCTATATCTTACCAACTAGATTTTATTCTTAGGCAATAATTTTCCTCAAAATATGATTAAAATATGAATATTTAGGGTCTCTTATGTTAAAATACGAGTTTGGGTGAAAATCCCGCGTTAAAATAATCAAAAACGGGCTTAAAACGAAGTTTGGGTCAAAAACCGGGAAGAAGTTGCGAAATTCCGAAGTCTGGCCGAAGCTTTGGTCTTGAGAGGGTTAGAACCGAAGGCATGTTCGGTTGGTGTATTGGAACCGAGAGGGGGAGGCTTCGGTCCGAGCTATCTCGCAGGCGAACTCATCAGAAGGGACCGAAGGCGAAGTTGTCAGAAGCGAAGTTGGCTAGTAGTTCGGTCCGAAGGGACCTTCGGTCTTCCGAGGTTCGGTTTCGGTTCATAGGGACTTCAGTTCTAAGAGGTTTCGGGTCTAAGAGGTTTCGGTTCCTTAAGGGAGGTTCGGTTCCTAAGAGGGTTCGGCTCCTTAAGAGGTTTCAGCTCCTTAAGAGGGTTCGGCTCCTTAAGAGGGTTCGGCTCCTTAAAGCTGTTTTTCGCGTAAACTTCCGTTTTCGAGCGGTTTTCGACTGAATTAAGGGTCGGGATGCCCCGAGTGATAGACAAAAAGTTGAGAGAGATTTTGAGAGAGATTTGGGAGAGATTTCACACACTTGGAGAGATTTCTCATACAGAGAGAGATTTGGGAGAGATTTCAAACACTTGGAGAGATTTCTCATACAGAGAGAGATTTGGGAGAGATTTCACATACTTGGAGAGATTTCTCATACAGAGAGAGATTTGAGAGAGATTTCACACACTTGGAGAGATTTCTCATACATAGAGAGATTTGGGAGAGATTTCACACACTTGGAGAGATTTCTCATATAGAGAGAGATTTGAGAGAGATTTCACACACTTGGAGAGATTTCTCATACAGAGAGAGATTTGGGAGAGATTTCACACACTTGGAGAGATTTCTCATACAAAGAGAGATTTGGGAGAGATTTCACACACTTGGAGAGATTTCTCATACAGAGAGAGATTGAGTGAAAGAGATTGAGAGAGATTTTGTTTGTGACCTTTTTGAGTGTTTGGCTTCGTAACGTAAGGTTCGTAAATCCTGTTAAGTCTCATTATGATTGTTATATGCCGCCGAGGGTTAAGGAATAATGTTTTATCGAGTAGTTTCATCACTTGCCCTGATTAGGGTTTAGAATTTCCGAACACGTGAAAACTCTAAGTGATACTTTGTATTAAGATTGCGAGTTGTACAATAAGAAACATAATGGAAACCCTAATATACAAGGGTTAGATGAGTTGACTGGTTTGACTCGTTGACTTTGACTTGACCAAAAATCGACAGTTGTCACAAGGTATAACATTCTTCTCTATGTACTAGTTAAGAGTCCTTAGAAGCATGCTGCTGCATGTAGACAAAAGCCTCCATGACTCTGAGTTAAGCCTTAATGATTCGATAAACACAAATCGTTTCTTCCCAATCAGGCAGTTAACAAACCTCAAGTCACGAGCTACCTCCCTCTTCTCATAATGAGTTAAGAGTTTTCTGCTTTGTCATTCTTATATAGCAGAGGTACTTTCGGTTCCTTAACCACCTCACTTTTCTCCATCCTATTTCACTTCACAATCGTAACCCTTGAGACTCTCAGATATTACCACTGAGGTTTATGGTTACACAATTTCTGTGTTGATGATCTTAGTTACGTCTACCACGAGCTAAGTGAAACCCAAAATCCAACACCTTGAATGAATTGACGGTGAACACTCTAATGTTCAAGCTATTACTTGTCACCTCATGAAATCTCTTTTTCTTTTTGCGTGATCTTTATGGAACTGTTTAATACCAGGACGTTTCTCCCCATAAGATCCAGTTTATTTTTTTTTAGATTTCTTACTATTTTCCAGTTACTTATTATATTTTCAAACCTACTTGTTCAACAAACCACATCGGTTTCACAAGTACTTCACCCGACTTTCGGTCTTATTTCAAGTATCAAGGTTCGGTTGAAGGTAAGCTACCCTATAAAGCCTATTATTGAAAAGATGCATTTCAATGTTTCTTTACAAACATTTGATCGTATTTCACGGGAAATCACACAGACACTTCTTAGTCTCTCTTGACTTTGAAGGAAGAGATTCGTGCCCGGGGTCATCAGTTTCGTGTCTAAATAGACATCACTTAAATCCCATAAATATCTTGCTTTATTTCTTTTTTATTGGCACACTCTTGCACGGAGGTCTTTATGATTTTCCAAATTCTTGTTAGCAGTTCTAATGGTAATTTTCAGATTTGTGCTTTCGGTTCTAACAGATATGGTGATTTCCTTTATTATGAAGAAGCGACAGTTGATTTCCACAACGCGAAAGCTGATTTATTTTAATAATAAAATTCAAATAAGGGTGAGTCAGCATGAAGTTGAAACGGCTCGAAATTTAAACAGGAGATAAGGTCGAAAAGGCGCGTGAATTTGAAATGGTTTCTATACCCACGCCTGCTGACGCATTTCTAGGGATACCAAGCTGTCACATCGCGCTTTTTCAGGCGATGTTTCAGAGATAAAGTCATCATCACAAACGGATGTTTCTCTCTCATACAGATGGTATAAAAGATTTTCTCGAACCTCTTGGACTCCTTTACCAACTTCTCTCTCTCTCCCACGAACACATCGGCGATTTTACACTGTTCATCTTCTTCTTCCTCACTGAACCAATGGCGGAATCATCCTCTGTCCAAGATCAAACTGTGTCATCGTCGTTGCTCACGATCAAACCCAATCAGAACCTCATCATTCAACTGGATCTTTTTCTCTACGATTCGTACATGCTCCATGTTGTCGAGTGCCTCAAGTATTCTCCATTGGTGATTGCACTCACACAGGTCGAATCTGTTCCGATGTCTCTTCTATCCCAGGTGTATTTTACTGCTTCATACGACAAGCGCAAGGAACAGATCTTCTTCGATATCTTTAATCAAAAGACATCAGTTTCCAAGGCACGCTTTTGTTCGTTGCTAGGGCTTGTTGCAGATGCCTTTGTCATCTCACCGGACTTCATCACTACGACCCAGTTGTTTTCGATGCTCTACGACATGGGGTACACAGACGTTCTGATGACGGTGACGAAGTTCAAGAAGTCTTGTTTTCCACCTCAGTGGAATGGTCTGCTTACCCTTCTCTACAAAGGATTAGCAGAACGTGTTGCAGGGTCAGATGGGGCTAGTAAAGGATTCCTGACCATTCTTTATGGTATCTATAACAGTATCAATCTGGATTATGGGTCACTTCTTTGGGCACAACTGGTGCAGAGTCTCAACTCCTCAACAAAACATTCAGAGATCTCCTACGGCCGTTTCTGGACTTTGATCACTAACAGAGCTATTCAGACTTTTCAGATTCCTGTTATGGAAGGTGCTTTGCGATCTTCAATTGCGACTTTTCACACAGTCAAAATTATTGTGACTGGTCCAACGAAGTTCATATTCATCGGTTCTATTCCTGAATCAATGAGCCGATGTGTCTCCATTGAAAGTAAAATAATGGCTGATTACAAAAAGTTGACTCCTTCGGGTCCACGCCAACTCAGTCCCGAGATGCAGAGCTCATTGGATGCTGCAGATAAGCCAACAAAACGAGGGAAGAAGGCTGATAACAAAGGAGACAAAGTGGGTCAATCCTCCAAGGTTTCAACCCCTAAGAAACGCAAGGCAGAGCAAGCCGAGCCTACTGCTCCAAAGAAAAGAAAGGTCAAAAAGCAAGCTCGCCGGCCGAAGTCTCCTTCCCCTTCTACAAGTAACCCTGAGTATGTTCCTTCTGATGGCCAGCCAGACCCTGAGTCAACTGATGATGAAGCTACAGAAACCGATAGTCCACCTAGAGGTAATTCGCCTCCACCCTCACCCACTAATGATAGCAACTGAAACTCGCCTCCTCGTTCTATTCCACTTTCGGTTCCTATTACTATCGTTCCTTGTCCTCCACCTATCACATCTACAACCGCTTCATCCATCCCCATTCCAACCCCAATATTCTCTACAACTACTACTACTACTACTACTACTACTCATATACCCGAACCTACTGTTAATGTCAACGTATCTGATACGGGGGCATCTACTTTCAGTTCTGATCCACCTGTTACCTCAACACCTTTAACCCCACCTCCATCACCTGAACCTGTTCTTGGCGGTGAGGAAATGGAATTTGATTCCACTTACTTCAGTCCTTATCGTGTACAAAGTGATGAAGATGATGATGCCCCAATTACCAAAAGGCATCTCAAGGCAGTAACTGAAAAGCTTGATCGATTGCTTTCTTCCTCTTCTGCTAGTGCATATTCAGAGGCAGCTCTCCAAGCTCTGTTCTCATCCGTTGTCAAAGAACATGAGGCCTCCATCCCCAGCGCTGCCAAAGCTATTGAAGCCTCAACCTCAACTTGCCAGAAAGCTTCACTTGCAGTTGAAGCTTCAACCAATGATTGCAAGCAAGCGACCGCAAAAGTCGAAAAACTAGTTTTAGAGGCCCAAATCTTTCTGGATTCTCTACAAGCGGCAGCTCAGAAAAATGCTCAAACAGTGAACGCCTCAGTTGATAATCTTACGCGTTCACTGGAGGTCGAAAAGAAAAATTTTGAAGAAGCTCGCCAAGCAATTGAGGCTGCTAACAAAGAGCTTCACACTTCAGTTGATGCTCGTCTGACTCAACTTGAAGCCGAGCTTGCTGTGGAAAACAAGGTGATGGATGAGCTGGATAAGCGGACTTCACAGCTAAAATTTCAGAATCTCAAGCTCAAGAATGCCACAAAAGAGATTGAAGATTTAAAATCTGAGCGGGAGGTTATTAAAAGCTCGGTTGGCGATGTGCATTCAATTCTCTTACATCTTCTGGAAGCCCACGACTCCATTCTTACCATCTTCATCCGACGCCACTTGACTGAAAAGCTGAGACCTGCTTTGGATGTTTTGAGCCGAATCGAGGGTGTTCCGGAGACTGGTGTCCCTCCGAAACAAGGGGGAGATAAGGTTACACAAGGCAAGGCCTAATCTCAACCACCTCCCAAACCGAAAGTCACTACTGAACCGAAGGGTAATGAAGCTTCGGTCAATATGAGGGACAAAAGAAAGAAGAAGATTGGAGAAGATGATGTGGATGATGATGATGATGATGATGATGATGATGATGATGATGATGATGATGATGATGATGATGATGATACGGAAGAAAATACAGAAGGTAATGCTTCTAAACTTGAAGATCGGAAAATCAAGCCCACTGACCAAGAAATTCAAGAGAAGATTCAGAAAGAGAAGGAACTTCTTGAAACGGAGTTGAAAGCGAACGAACTGCTAGAGCAGAAGAAGTCCATGTTTCCTGAATGGACTATGGAATCGCTTTTGAGGGAGGTTATTGATGCACCGAGCACTCATTGGCTTGAACTTGTTCTTTCGTTCGGGCTTGAGAACTCGAAGGACTCACAGTTTGACATGCCAATCACCCGAAAGGCGTTCATTTTTCACTGTTTTGAGTCAACGGCTAACATTCCTTCCCCAGACTCGAAGGTAGATCGTGATTTACTCGAGTATTATCTCGAGTTTGCTCAGCCACAATACCTGACCTGGAGCACTCATAAAATCACAACGGTCAAGGTGTTGAAGCCCACTTCGGCAGGGAAATTCATCAACATCAAATTCAAAGTGACCCGAGGCTCTGATATCTCGGTTCATATAATTTCCCTTGCTGACCTGCCGAACTTGAACCCTCACGACTGGATACTCCTTAATAATATTTTGCTGACCAATTCACAGGAGTATCAGCCTATCACTGATCACATCAAGCGAATGCTCGTTTGTTATATTCATGAAGTAGCGAAGATGGATCAGGAGATCGCTTCTGCCATTCACAAGAAGACCACTATGAAGCCTATAGGGAGGGCAAGCAATGTGAATGCAATGGTTAAGCGAAAGATTGATCCTAAATTTCACATTGTTATGTTCATAAGGAGCGAAGGTCAAAAATGCTTGTTCGCTCTGATTGACAAACACCTCTTTTCCACTTCCTGTTTGGAGCATATTTTGGAGATCGTACATAGGTGTAATCAGAACAGTGAAGCTGATAAGAAGTTGTTCACTGATATGCTTCGGTGGTATATTCATTTTTGACAAACGCTTCTTGTGATCATCCCTCGGCTGTTCAAGGTTGTAAAAAAGACCAAGGTCACTCAACCGAAGTAGTCTCTCGCCTCAATTGACGCAAAGGGGGAGATTGTTGGGTCTTGGTATTGTGTCTTTGGGCTCGGTCATAAGTCCATTTAGTTTACCCGGTTTGGGCCTATCCAACTGTGGATAATCATTAGGGTTAGCATATATATATTGCATGCATGTATAGCTTTTAGGATCGATCGTTATTATTATTACTTGCATTGTAACCCTAGCACACCTCTACAGTCGAAGTTCTTCATCGAGCTCTTCTGAGGTGTGAGTTATTAATCATTCGACATCTTTGATCCATTCCTGTGTTCTTTGCATTGTCAAATATTGTTTTTCTGTTTGGAATCTATCGATCTATAACGAATTATTCTCATCAACATTCTCATATATCCTTGACTAAAGTTGATTAAAATCTCAATCTAAGCTTGTAGAAATGGAATGAAGTATAAAATCCTCTCCCTTAATTATAGCAAAACAATTTTTCAAAGCGAATTGAATCTTTTGTTTTCTATAATTAACATTGCTAACTTGCAACATTTAACATAATAAACATGCTCCCACTAGCACAATGATTATTATCTTACTAGCATAACACTTATGCTCCCACTAGCTTTGACATGTACCCAGAAATCAGTTGGACTTCTAGAAATCAATACTTTATTGACTTTCTTACCAAAGTTCAGATTTCATATACGAGATGCTTTGATAAGACTTTATCAAAATCATACACCTTTCCTTAGATAGCTCACATACGTGTCTAAACAATTATGAAAAGGGATGTCGTAATCATAATGTTTAGACCTTTTGCCATTCTCACAAGTGCATGTTAGTGTGCCGGTTAACCACACGCGCTCCACTAATGAATTTGAGAATGCAAATGTCACAATTGTTATCTACTTAAAATCTACTTAGTAAAAGCGTTTCCTTACCATCATTTTCATGAATCGAAAAGAAACCTTATGACACTTAGATTTTTTATGGTGTATGTGTTCCTATCCATGTGAATTTGTCAAAACCATAATCATAAGACAAGGTTAGTGACAAATTTAAGCTCATATGGACTGAACTTGCCCAATCTCATTTTCTTGCCACTTAGTAGCACAAGGGCCTACCATTGCTTCCAGGTTGTTATGCAAACAATTGAGAACTCATATAACTCACAAGCATAATCAACTTTTAATTGGAATAGACACAGAAATAAGAATATGTCAACACTATAGGTTACAAACCGTAAGTCGTGTGCTAGTGATTAAACAATAGGTTTTTATTCTTGATTAGTTCTTGAAACTTTTCCAAGATCTTTAAGACTCCCACTGTCCTCTTGACATATAAGATTCTTTTGTCAAGAACCATACCTTGACAAAACAAATATTCAAGAGTTAGTGCAAATTCTTATCAAGTTAAAACACTTCTCCCAATTGGCCTTAGTTGGTCTTTGTCTTATCCAAAACATCACAACTTACCAATCTCAAATGTACAAGAATAGGAAACATCTTACTCTACATTTGACAAGTGTTATAAACTTCCTAAAGATTATGTCACTCAAGTTACAATCTTAGAGTATGACTCTAAGACTTGTTTTTTTGGAATGAAGTATGATTTATCTTTTGATTTGACCATTTCCACAATTCACGATTCCTCTCCTTAGCCAAACAAATGTACTAAGGTGTCCTTAGATGATCAATTGTGATATGGTTCCATAGTCACTAAGATAATCGTAAAACAAGATACTCAAGTACTCTCACATCTCTTCAGATTGGAGAAACTTTTATCTTTCTGCCTTATTTGATTCTTCTCATTCATTTCGCCAATCATTGAAACTTTTCCAGTGATTCAGAATTACACTTAAACTTGTAAGCATAACCATATTTACTAAACTTTAGTAAATCATGACGAATAATCTTATCGACCTTTATGGTGGACCTGACCAGTGCACAGCCTAGTGTACCCAATCCTTCAGTCCTTCACTCGACTCACACATACATGTGAACAAGGACTTAGTCTTAATTTCCCAAAAATGAGAATTCTCATTCATCATACAATACAACTTGCATGATTCCAAGTTTCTATCCAACTGACCCTTGGGTGATGAGAATCTTTCCTTATTTGGTAAATTATGACACTACCACAAATGAAAGAATCAAATCCATTTTCCAATATTGCTTATCAATGGAAACATATAAACAACAATTTTCACAAATGTCATTGTTAGGATACTTAAAATAAATAAAATCAAAACCTTTTCTTTTATTTTAAAACTTGCGGAAAAATCTTATCATTACAATGCAAATACATATGACAAACATGTTTTTGTCTATTCCTAAGCAATATATCATAACTCTTAAGTAGCGGCTCAAGATTCTGATCACCGAACCTTGCGATCGAAATCCATCTTCATGATCAGAATCAGCATACTCTTTCTTTCGGTTTCCTTTGATTCTTCAAAACATCAAAATGTAATTACATTACATCATGTATTAAGAATCTCCAAAAGAGAATTAATAGAGTTAGATAATGGACTTTAACCTGAAGCAAAGTCAAACCTTTTGACTTTTACCATCCTTATGAACTTTCAGGTAAATTCGACAGCTTCGCAACCGATGCTCCCTCTTTTGGCAAAAGAAACATATGGACTCTTTGGAAATGGCACACTTGATTGTCCAGACTTAGCCTTTCTCTTTACCATTGAGTCAAACGACTTGACCATGGCTGATCCCTTTCCATTGGGAAGAGGAAGCTTTTCTAGACTTCCAATGTCACCATTGTCAATGTCCAAATAGGTTTGGGAAGTAGATCTTCCAATCTAATTTGCTTTACCAATGCTCCAAATCATTGCTGATTCAGCAGCATCAAGCAAATAGGTAAGATCAATAAGGATCATGTCATGGTCTGTCACATAGTAGTCCTTAAAGAACTCACTATATGATTTGGGAAGTGAATGAAGAACCCAGTCAACAGTAAACTTCCTTGAGACTTTGACACCCAATTCTCCCGGCCTGTTAATATGTGACTTGATCTCCAAGACCCGAGCACATATAGACTTTACTTGCCAATAGGGATTGAGTCACCTTGAAATTTTCAAGACTTTGAAATTTGTGGGTTACGGAGATTATTGGAGGAGGTGGAGGAAGTGAAGCATGATTTCCAGTCCCATTAATGCACAACAAAGGGATTGATCTTTCACCTTGATTGCCATTTGGGATATCATATTCATTAGGAAAGCTTTATCCAAAAGGATAGTGAAGACCATATTTGTCATAACAAGACATTTATGAGGGAGAAATTCAAGTTTAGTTGATTTAAGTCCTTAATATAACACCCAATATGAAATATTAAGGCTAGGACCCAACAACCTATTTATAACTGGAAGAGGGATGCCGTAATCCAAATTATAAAATATTTTAAGGTAGGTAAATGACGATTTACCAATTTCCACCATGAAAAAAAATATAATTAAGTTTTAATTGGATTTGAAACTCCTAGATCTTTTGAGATACATTGAACTTTCAATGGCATGTTTGAATTTCGATTGTGCCCTCTCAAGTTTGTGACTGGGATGCCGAGGATCACAAACAAGGTATGAATAACCATGCAAATTAACTTGGTACCCTTAACTTTATCACCTAATCGATGTGCCGGTTAACCACACGTGCTCCACCAATCTATGATAAACCTTAAGCTACCCTTTGCCACACATTGTCAGTCCCATGTTAGTGTGCCGGTTAACCACACACGCTCCACTAACGACTTAACAAAGGTGCAAAGTGCAATTTCATGGGTTAGCACCATTTCATATTTTCCTAAGTAACTAAGATTAGTAATTAATAAGTGTTTAGTTACTTAGTTTTTATCATTATACTTTTTAATGAAGGGAGAATTATAGTCCTTTCCTACCCGTTCGGCTAACGACCCTCCACTAGTCAAGGAAGCAGTGGGTGAGAGTGGACACCCATTAAACTACCATTTTATAGGCAGTAACCTTATACCCCCCTTATAGACCGGCTTCGTGAATGAGGCCTACTAACGGTAAGATTGACTTTATCTTATACATATCTATATAATTAAAATTATAATAATAGTATAAGGGTTGAATTTTAAACTTTTAAAATTCTAGGGTTTGATTTGGAATTAAAGTACTAGTGTGTGTGAGACTTTACAAATTCCAAAACTTGAGGGCAAGTTTTGAAACTATTCAAAACCTTTCATATTCATAACATATGAGTTTAATGTTCCTTTAATGGCAAGACTCTTGAAAATCCATAACTTGAGGACAAGTTATGGACCTCATAAAACAATTTATGGGAAAAGACTCTTCAAGTTTCTTAACCTATGACTCTTTAATAATACTTTTAAAGAAAAACTTTTGGTTTTCCATAACTTGAGGACAAGTTATGGAATCCATTAAAGGCCATTAAGATCAAGAATTACACTAACAAACAATTTGCACATAATTCCTATAATCTACCAAAACTCATAAGCATGAACATTCATAATCAACTATTTTCAAGAATCACATAAACATATATAAAACTCGAAACTTTGATTATAACTTTGAAATTGGTTTACCATAATCATTACCAAATTAAAAACAGGTTTATAAGTTCAAAAACAGCTTAGGGTAATGATTCTAGACCAATTCCTGCACCAAAACTTGAAAATCTGCCAACTGGAAGACAAACTCGTCGAGTTCTACAAGGAACTCGTCGAGTTCATGTATTAACTCATGAACTCGGCGAGTTTTTGGCCAAAACTCGTCGAGTTTTCCAGTCTGGGCAGATTTTGGTTTTGGAAAAATAAGTTGCATCAAGTATAAATGAAAACAAACCTGTCTCTGATACCACTGTTGGGTTTTAAGCATTCTAACACTCCTATGGTGTACATGCAACCCTGAATACCTTGGATCTATGTTTTCTCTATTATACATGTAAACTTGAAGTTTCCAAGGTATTACCCTAACTAGCATACAATCTTTGATACATGGGTAATAAAACAAGTTAGAATACATACCTTTTGTTGTAGCTTGATTCCATGGAGCTTAAGAGCCTAGTGCCTCAAGTGTGACACCTCAAATGGTTCACACAACATCACCAACATCTTGGAATAACTTGGGAGAAAAGGTTCTTATGCTCAAATCGGCTAGTCCTCACATATATGTATCACTAGTGCCAATTTTGTGAACCAAGGACTCCTTTATATATTATGGAGGATTAGGGTTACATCCATGTAAACCCTAATACCCATGACCTTTCATTTACATAGGATCCATGGGTTAAAAGCTCCATGGACTTCCATACACTCTTAGCCCATCCTAAATAAACCTTGGCCCATTCCATATATATATAATAGTCCATATTTAATTAGCCTCTTTTGATCACTAAATTAATTCCAAATTAATTTTTGATCAATACTAATTAAATAATATGATTTCATATTAATATATTAGAACTTATAATATATCAATATAAATCATAAATAACCTATTCTCGCAAAAAGTCTATCCAAATGTTCCGATGCCATGCAATCCAAATGGACCATGCCAAATCGGGTCAAGTACATACCAATTAAAGTTATGGACTTAGATACTAATCCAACAGTTTACTGAAAAACAACATTAATACTATATCAACTCATACCCCATAAAACTAGTGTCATAAAACATGTCATAAAATAATAAATATGTCAGAGTACAATCCCAAGAACGACATTATGCAAAAATCGAGTGTGTGCGATGCGCTGCTACCGTGCCGGCTCCTTCCCCTTAGAAGAAGAGGTGCCTGGAACAAAAACTGTAAACTGTAAGCACGAAGCTTAGTGTGTTCCCCCATCATACCACATACCATACAATAACATACTGTCAGACATATCTGGGTGCCCGACCTACCCTGTTAGGCATATCGGGGTGCCTAATCTACCCCTGTCAGACATACCGGGGTGTCCGACCTACCCCTCCGGTTTATCTCAACCGGTTACGGGGACTATTTCACCCCCTACTACTACCACATATAACATATCATTAACATACAGCTACACATGCACGGGTTCTGACGACCCCTTCAGTATTTTTCAACCGGTATCCGGGGACTATTTCACCCACCTACTACCACTATCACCTAGCATCGTATCATACTAGCACATAAACATAACGGTAACAAGAAACCTAGATGAATATCACAAAGACAATCATCTAACATACAACTCCTACTAGTGGGTCGGCATTGTGGCCGTAGACCCACTTCTACTGGAAGGTAACTCACCTCGCCAAGCTGAGTGTCGAATCTCACGGGGAAGTAATCTCTAATAGCTGCTCCGATGACTCCCGACTATCATAAACATAATAATACTCAGTCAATATCTATATCACCACTTGGGGTAAAATGACCATTTACCCCTTGGTCCGATTGGAATATTCATAAGTCCCAATTCTAGCTTATTAAGCCCAACCCTCCTATGGCCCATCAAGGACTCCCTAAGGGCACATTAATTGCCCAATTTCTGAATTGGGCCTTAACCCCTAAATGGGCCCAAAAAGTTCAGAGTCCTCATAATAATAATTCCAAAGGCCCAGTACTCTAATTCCAGATTCCCAAGTCCAAACTTATACTTCACAGCGGGCCACGGGGTCCAAAAGTCCAGGCCCATTCTCCTAAGGCCCAAAAGCCTAAAACATCCATTCTGCATGCGTACGCGCGACGTACTTGGCACGTACGCCCGGCGTACGCTGGCCTTGACCAAAACGGGGGGTTAACCCAGTATGCACGGCGTACCAGGGAGTACGCCCAGCGTACTGGCCAACTTCTTTGGGACTTCATCCATGACTTAATCCATTAAGTCTTTACGTCCAAAATGCAGATCCAGGTCCTTTAAGACCTCCTAAACCATAAAGTCACGAACTTTATATGCTTACATGCATGGTTGGGGTCAAAACATGATTTTGGTCCTTTTATCATACTTTAAGCCCCACAAACACTTGCATGGTTGTGGCTTAACCACCAAGGTCCGATTTTTATGACTCTTAGTGCCTTTAAGAGCCCAAAAGGATAGCTATTATGGTATGAAATCATTAAGATGCAAAAAGCCTCAACAATGGAGTCCAAAAGTAACATTAAACACCCCCATAAGCAAATCCAAGAACATAATGGCCAAGGTTGGAACTTGATACCTCAAATAAGTCAGAAATGGTGCTAATCTTCTCGATCTACAAGCTCTTGGTGGATCCTTGCTCCTTCTTCAAGTTCCTTCCTCTTCCAAAGCACCAAACTACACCAAAATACTCTCAAATGGCTCCCAAACCACAAGGACACACAAAAGTAGGCTAGGGTTTTCGTGGAGGCTGTATAAGGGTGAAGGGGGGCTGATCAAACTGGGTATTGTTCTTTATATAGGGAGTAAACCCTAAAATTTTAGGGTTTAAGGAGTTGTACACGTACGCTGGGCGTACGTGCCTGGCCTCCGCGGTTCATTCGCATGAGTACGTTGGGCCTACATGGTTGTGTACGCCCCGCGTACGAAGCTTCCTCAGCCCACTAATAAGGCCCAAAGGTCAAAGCCCAAACCAAACCATTCCATCCTTCAATTTAAAATGATTAATAATAATACCTGGAAAATCCCGGATGCGACAACTACACTCGTCGCAAATTCTTTGACGGCACTGGTTGGCCTAATGCTTGGCGTCAGGCAGCCAAGTCTGCCAGTTGATGGCGTTTTCCCGACGGAACCAGTGTAATCGTTTTGTAATGTTGCAAGCCTTGTGTTTTTCGTCATAGACACATATTGCTGTTTATCGGGTTGTGACGTACTGGGTGCACGTCCGGATGGCGCCAACTTTTGACAAGTCTCCGGCCTAACTCCGTCTCTTTGAAGAATGGAATGGAGGGCCTGATGATCACAACAAAGGAAACAAGCTCGTCATTCTTCGCCCAGGAGGCAGTCCTGGAACGAAGCTCCGACGACCAAGTCAGTTTTTTCTTAGAGAGAAGGTGAAAGTATAAGGAAAGGGTTGGAAGATTTTTCTTACGGTCCCTTCTGTTGGAGGAGAAGGGACCTTTTTATACCTGTGATCAGGGGAACAAATCCCCGACAGAATCTTTTACATTTTCAGGAGTGATAAGGGAAGATGGCCTTTGATTGGTAGATCGTGCTTCGCGCGTAGTTGCTTATCATTGGTGCAGGGCTGCCAGGAGCGACGTTCTAAGTGGTACACCTGTCGCTCTGATGGGCGGCTGGTACTATTTTGTCTCGACATTGTCTTTGACGCTTGGTCGCCAATGAATGAATGTGGGATCGCGAGAGCGAGGGCCCGACGTTCAGCGTACGCGGTTCTTTGCCCAAACCGTCTGACGACTTTGTTATTTTTGACGTATTCTCGGTGGGTACGTTAACATGTATAATGTGGTATATTCAAGCAGCAATGTCATCTTATAGGAGGGAACCGGTTAAAAGAAAGCCAAAACCCAAACATAAGTGAAATAATGGCAAATATCGTACGAAAGTTAAATTTAAGGATTTTCGAGAATTATACCCTAAATGTTATGATTTTTATCCATGTAAAATTCAATATATTTATGTACAATGGTACAATTCAAAATTATGGCTTAAACGTTATGACTTTTATGATTTTATCTACGTAAAATTCAATATACTTATATACAATGGTAGGATTCAATATATATTCACACTTCGTCACTTCCCTCCTTGCTCACACAAGACATACACACAACCTACACATACCGATTTATCCTTCATGTCATTATATCCCACCATACTAATAATAAATAATGTTTCAGAAAATAAAATCAAACGTGAAACCAGATTATAAGTCTATGTAACGTTTAATTGGAACTCAGCACAAGTTGAAATTGATATGTCGACAATCTTCTCCACCACTACACAACGACATTTTACCAGAATACCCTTTACCAAACTTCAACCGATCGTCAATGAAAACTACCAAAATACCCTCTCACCAACCTTCACCAACTCCTCCATTCCACGCTGTATATTTAAACATTTCGATTGTCCTCCACTCCACCACCGTGTGCCACCATGACCCTCCTACTCCTCCCCCTCTCATTCCCTTTATTCTTCCTAGCTTACATACTCTACCAAAAACTCCGATTCAAGCTCCCACCGGGCCCACGCCCATGGCCAATCGTCGGAAATCTCTACGACGTCAAACCAGTCAGGTTCCGCTGCTACGCCGAGTGGGCACAACAATACGGTCCGATCATCTCCGTCTGGTTTGGATCAATTCTAAACGTCGTCGTGTCCAACAGCGAGTTAGCAAAAGAAGTACTTAAGGAAAAGGACCAGCAAATGGCGGATCGGCATCGGAGCAGATCGGCGGCGAAGTTTAGCAGAGAAGGGCAGGATTTGATTTGGGCGGATTATGGACCACACTATGTGAAGGTTCGGAAAGTATGTACGCTTGAGCTCTTTTCACCGAAGAGGCTTGAAGCTCTTAGACCAATTAGGGAAGATGAAGTTACTGCTATGGTGGAATCCATCTTCAAGGACTGTACCCATCCTGGTAAGTCTCTTTTTCATTGATTTTTTTGGTTAGTTATAGCGTAGATATCAGTTTTTATGGTTTTATGTACATATTTCGTAAATTGGTAAATATTTTACCTAATTTGATGATAAGCAAGTTGATCACATTTACATATTTGATATCTTAGGTTAAATAAGTATGATGTATGTAAAATCTATTGCATTTTGTCACAATTTAACTTTGTCATTTTGTCGCAATTAAATTATTTGGTGTATAGACTGTGTTTTTGGGCGAATTTTGTATATTCTCTTTTTGAACACAAAAATATCATATTTTCCGAACCTTAAATTTAAATATTATATTTATCCTTAATTTTCAAAGAATATCGTATTTGTCCGAATCATTTTCCAATATATTTTTTTAAAATTTTGTAATCAAATTTTATATTTTATAATCATTGTAATACTAAAAAAAGAAGCTGATTGACCATATCGCCTTTATATCTCAAAACTCTTATGACATAAAATGAATTGACCATTTTGCCCTATAAATACCTTTGACAACAAATTTGATCATGTAAATGCAAGATAGAACGCATGCACAACATTCAATTGACCCTTCCATTTAGGGGTGTTCGTTTGGATGGATCGGTTTGATCCGATCCAATCAAGTGAATCCAAATTGATTTCGGTTTTCAAAACATGGATCCGAATATTCCAAATTAAATTCAAATCCGATCCAATCCAATCCAATCCAATTACAATTCGGTTGAATCGGTTTTTATAATTCGGTTGGATCGGTTTTTATAATTCGGTTTTCAAAACATTTTAAAACGACATATAATTATAATATTACCTAATTGTACACAAGAGACAAAAACAAATTATTTAGTTGTGATTTGATATTTATAAACAACTACTAAGAAGATATATTATAGTTAAATATTTTAGGGGTGTTCGTTTGGATGGATCGGTTTGATCCGATCCCATCAAGTGAATTCAAATTGATTTCGGTTTTCAAAACATATATCTGAATAGTCCAAACTAAATTCAAATCCAATCCGATCCGATCCAATTACAATTCGGTTGGATCTGTTTTTATAATTCGGTTTTCAAAAACTGAAACATTTTAAAACGACATATAAATATAATATTTCCCAATTTTACACAAGAAACAAAAACAAATTATTTAGTTGTGATTTGAAATTTATAAACAACTACTAAGAAGATATATTATAGTTAAGTATTTTATAGATAGAAAACTTTTGAGAAAAAATGCATATTAATGTTTTTTTATTGCGTGAAACGTTTTTGAACCTATTTGAAAAAATAAATTACAAAATTAATAAATAACTATAGATATATATTATAAATAAATAATAAATGTTTATTCGGTTTTTGGACTCTTCGGTTCTTATTTTATAAACTAAAACCAATCCGAAATCCAAAATAATAATTCGGTTTTGTTGAAAACCAATCCAAAAATCCGAATATCCGAACCAAATAATCCAATCCAAATTGTCCAATTGTCCAATTTGGTTTTATCCAAAAACAACCCTAAAATATTTTATAGATAAATAACTTTTGAGAGAAAATTCATATTAATGTTTTTTATCGGGTGAAACGTTTTGAACCTATTTGAAAAAATAAATTACAAAATTAATAAACAGCTATAGATATATATTATAAATCATGGTTGTCAAAATTGCGATCCTGATCGTAGGATCTTACGATCCTAGGTATGAAAAACGTTCCGGATCGTAAACGGATCGTATTTGGGGTAGGATCGCAGGTAGGATCGTAAGATCGTAGGTAGGATTGTAGGATCGGGATCCGATCCGATCCTACCTTTCCTTGATTTTTTTTTTTTTTTTTTTTTTTTTTTTGCAAATGAAATCATTTTGTCACTTTATGTCATTTACCCGTTTACCAAGTTACCGTTTATCATTTTATGTTGCGACTTATGACTAATATTTTGAAGTTTTTATAACTTTTTAACAAAAAATTGAATGTTTAAAATATTTTTCATGTATTAAAATTATGTTTCATTTTGTAGGATCTTAGGATCCCGATCCCGATCTTACGATCCCGATCTTGCAAACCCAAAAACGATCCTATGTAGGATCCCGATCTTGACAACCTTGTTATAAATATAATAATAAATGTTTATTCGGTTTTTTTGGACTATTCGGTTCTTATTTTATAAACCAAAACCAATCCGAAATCCAAAATAATAATTCGGTTTTGTTGAAAACTAAACCAAAAATCCGAATATCCGAACCAAATAGTCCAATTGGACAATTCAGTTTTATCCAAATAGTGAACAAACCTACTTTCATTGGAAATTTTTGTGAAGAAACTATATTTTTTCTTCAACCGAATTTTACTGTTGTTACTGTGAATAAGATCATTACCAGTTGGTTAGTGATTTTCTAAGTCAATGTAAACAGTTGCACTAATTCTACTGATATTGGTAAAAGCTAAAGACTGATATATAAGACTGAAATGAGTATCTGAATGAATATGTTATAAGGAATCAAGATTAACTTTGTTTTAAATTACTTTTTATTCGCTTTGAATAACAAAAGCAAGATGAAAAAATGTTACTACGACAAAGACGAAATGGAGTTTCAGTAATTGAACAAATTTCATTTTCTTTTAATTTAAATCTAGTTGTTTACATTAAATCATGCGGCATGTGCTTGTATTAACTTACCAGATTTGTTATCAAAGGATTAGCATATTTAGGGGCAAAATGGTCAATCCTTTTTTTCAAAAGGATTTTGATATTTAAGGGAAATATGGTTAATCTATTTTTTTCTTAAATTATAATGATTATAAAAATATAAAACTGATTATAAAGTTGTAAAAAATAATTAAAAGAAAATGATTTAGACTAATACGATATTTTGAAAGTCAAAAAAGGGTGAATATGATATGAAAAATTAGGTTGGTTTCCATTTTACCAATGGACATATATAAAATTCAACCTTTAATTTTTAACATTAAATTTTTTGTCCAATATCAATCCAAAAAAAAATAATTGAAATATTCGGTGAAATGTCCGTTGGATAAGGGTGGATGGGTGTTGGTGCCATGGTGGGGCGAAGGCTAATGGGTACGCACTAAAATTTTATATTGTTCAGTATAAATAAGACACGTGTCTAATATATATATATATATATATATATATATATATATATATATATAGTTCATAATTTGTCAATTCAACTATCTAAATTATAATCGATACACATAATTAATAAATATTATTTCAAAAAATATGATAAATGTTAGCACCAAATCTATGTTGACAAAGTTACTCACTTGTACAGATAAGATTGGCAAGAGTTTGCTAGTGAAATCCTACCTAGGAGCAGTAGCATTTAACAACATCACCCGACTGGCTTTCGGGAAACGATTTGTAAATTCCGAGGGCGTGATCGATGAACAAGGGAAAGAGTTCAAAGCTATTGTGGCCAACGGGCTAAAGCTTGGTGGATCTTTAGCCATGGCTGAACACATTCCATGGCTGCGGTGGTTCTTCCCACTTGAAGAAGAAGCCTTTGCCAAACACGGAGAACGCCGTGATCGGTTGACCCGAGCCATTATGGAGGAGCACACCGCCGCTCGTTTAAAAACCGGTGGAACCAAGCAACATTTTGTCGATGCTTTACTCACACTTCAAAAGCAATATGACTTGAGTGATGACACTGTTATCGGCTTACTTTGGGTACTCATCACTAATCTCTACTTTCGGCTGACTGGACAAGTTTTCTAGGACTATTTTTATGATTAATTTGAATGTTTTTGATTCACGAACAGGACATGATCACAGCGGGAATGGACACAACCGCAATCTCAGTCGAGTGGGCAATGGCCGAGCTAATAAAGAATCCACGGGTCCAAGAAAAAGCTCAACAAGAATTAGACACTGTAATCGGCTACGAACGCGTACTCATAGAACCCGACTTCTCAAACCTCCCATACCTCCAAAGTGTAGCCAAAGAGGCCTTACGGTTGCACCCTCCAACCCCACTAATGCTCCCTCACAAAGCCAACACAAATGTCAAAGTTGGCGGTTACGACATCCCAAAAGGGTCCAACGTGCATGTAAACGTGTGGGCTGTGGCCCGTGACCCCGCCACATGGAAAAACCCGTTGGAGTTTAGACCTGAGCGGTTCCTTGAAGAGGATGTGGATATGAAAGGACACGATTATAGATTATTGCCGTTTGGTGCGGGAAGGAGGGTGTGTCCGGGTGCTCAGTTAGGGATTAATTTGGTGACCTCTATGTTGGGTCACCTTTTGCATCATTTCTCCTGGGCTCCGGCTAATGGTTTGAGCCCAGAAGAAATTGATATGTCAGAAAACCCGGGGTTGGTGACGTACATGCGGACCCCGCTTGAAGCTGTCGCCACACCTAGGTTACCTGCTGTGTTGTATAAACGTGTGGCTGTTGATATGTAACTTTGTTTGTTTTTTAAAGTTATCGTGTCGGTTACATTTATAGTTTGCCGAGTTTTGTATGTTTATCGAGGTTGGGTGGTGGAAAGAACTAGGTGTTACATATTCCTTTTTTGATGTTACGTTAAGGGCAAACATAAGAGCAAAGATACGACTTGACTAAATTTGAACAATTTCCATGAATATTATTGATGTTAGGATGAAGATGGTATTTAAGTCTTTTATTCATATTCTTTATGATTCACGAAGGGCACGAAATCAAAAATAGTTTGGCACAATAGTGAAACTTGTAAGCGTTGTAATATATATATATATATATATATATATATATATATATATATATATATATAATGCTACACCAATCATAAACAACACTTTATTGAGGAATTTCATCCAACATATTGTAAGCAATAATAGAAAGAAAACGCTATCTACAGAATATGAAGTTAGGGATTAAGAGCTATAATCAAATCTGAACAGAATAATCAAATGCTAAAGCATCCAGTTGCAAACAAATAGTAGCAAGTTTGATGCAATGATTGATAAGCCGGTTGGGGTCATATATCTATAATGTAACCACAAAACTCCGATAACAAGGCCTTAAGTGTGAAAACGATTCTTCTTAAACAGTCATGTGGACTTTTATGATATCACAATATCACATATTTGTTTTATCCATAGAGAGCCACATAAAGATACCTTAAGGAACAAATGAATGTATTCAGCCATCTTATGTTAGCTAAACAACACATGGTCCCGTTGAGGAATTTTACCGTATACAAATCAAGGAAAACATAACCAGAAAGTGATGAAATCAACAACATAAATCATAAATAATGGAACATGGGAACTGAAAAATCATTGATATGAACTCAAACAAGCATAACAATCATCATGGATAGTTCAACGAACCTTAAGAGCTAATGTCTATACATATAGTGTTTCGAATTAATCGCAACTAAGCTGCTTTTTGAGCATCTCAATTTAGAGGAAATAAAATCTATAGCGAAAATGGAATTGGAACTTGGAAACGGTCGTTTGTATACAAATTCGGAGGGAAATAGAATTGGCTACTAAAATAGCAAAAGGAGAACCCATGAATAACAAATTTTTTTGGGCTCATAAAAATTAATCACGAATTGTAATTTAGGATCGATTGGCCAAGAAAAGTCTAATAATCCGAAGTTTCTATGTTGATTGAAAATATTCAAGAAATGGCGTATTCAAGTATTGTCACGTTTTTTCTACCTATATTTTAATTTTATAATATTTTGTTTCGGTTTGGTTGTATATCAAGTCAAAACGATTAGCAATTTTGTGGATTTTATAAAGTTATATTTTGCTAAAGTAGAAACAATTTGAGAAATTTTTTTTTTCAAACGGTTGAATATTTATTATAAACACATTTAACAAAAAGCTAACAAATAATTAGAAATGAGTATACAAAATAGGATTTATAAGCCACGAAACAGGGCTAATGCTAAAACGCATATTACAATTCACGAAGCAATTATAGGAATCAGGGCCGGTCCTGAGGATTTGAATGCTCAGGACGAGCCGGAAAAATAAGGCTCTTAGACGCAAACGGGTAACGAATTAAATTATATAAACTAACATTTTATTTTAAACAACAACACGGTAATAATAAAATAAGTATAACTTTACCTGTAATTACTTATTGCGTAAGAAATCTATATAAGACCTAAAATGAACTAACTTCACATTTTCTATAAAATGAAGTATAAGATTCAAAATATGTAAATACATTTTAATTTTTAAGCAACTTCTACCCGCTTATACCTAATTTTGTTTATTTATATTGTGTAAAGCTCTTTATCTTATCTATAAATTAGTATCGCAAATTAAGTCATTCTTATATAAAGCAATTAAAATTGACAACTATATTTCAAACATCCACAATATTAAATTCAAACAAACTAACTAACATAACAAGGACAAGGACTGATAATGCTATATGGCTTATATAGAAGGAGTAATTATGCAAAGTTTTCTTCTAACTACTACTACTACTACACTTTTGGAAGTGAGAAATAAGCTGAAACAAGACGCCATAAACTCAGTCAACCAAACTTCACAAAAGTCTCGAAAAGGGGATTTCTTTAAAGGAATCATCTCATCTCCCTGCAAACACAAACATGAAACAGGTACAAAATGCCCATTTCTCGCTTTCATTTGTTTTGATTTCTGCAAAAACAAAAAATCTATCTATAATTAAGCAAGCTAAGGTGGAAGAAGTAAATTCGAGGTTGGTGGTGAAGGTGGAAAGCTGAAACCTATCGATTTTTGAGTTGGAGATCTAAAAGAAAAGGAAATTCGTAGCAGATCCAAGGATTATTGTTGTTGTTAGCTGAACAGCCCAAATTTAATATGAATTTTTTCGAAGATATGTATTTGTAGGGTTTTTATGCCAGAAAAAACTAGAGTAAATTACACGAATGGTCCCTATGGTCTGGGGTAATTTGCGTGTTTGGTCCCTAACTTATTTTTTTAACTCGGAAAGTCCATACTGTTTGTTTTTGTTACGCTCATGGTCCCTACTATTTGTTTTTGTTACGCGTTTGGTCTCTGTCTTACCAAAAAAGACTATTATTTAAATAGAAAAAAATGGTGGGGTAGGTAACGTAAGGTGAGGGGTGGGTTTGAGGGTGTCTTTATTTAAATAAATTAAAAAAATCAAAGGCATAATAGTTTTTTTAGGTAAGAGAAGGACCAAGCGCGTAACAAAAACAAACAGTAGGGACCTTCCGAGTTAAAAAAATAAGTTAGGGACCAAACACGTAAATTACCCTAAACCATAGGGACCATTCGTGTAATTTACTCAAAAAACTAATCAAGTTTTGGAATATTTCATATGAGGATTTGCTGGAGCATCCGAATTAAAGCGTCGTTTCTTGTTAGTCCGTGTGTGTGTATATATATATATATATATATATATATATATATATATATATATATATATATATATATATATATATATATATATATATATATATACTAGTTTATAACCCGTGGGAACCACGGTTAAAAAATTAATTAAACTTTCATAATAAAAATTTATAATTATTAATTAATTGTTTTATATAAATCATCTTAAATAAATTATTAATTAAGAGAAATATCAAAATTGTAAAGTTCTTATAACTTCAAATTTAACATATAATTAGAAAATGTAAATTTGAATTTTAAAATGAGTTGTCTAATATATCTACATGACACATGACATAATATTAATGAAGATTTGTATTAGAGTGACACTTGGCACAAGGAGATTAAAACTATTCATTTATTAGAATATATATATATATATATATATATATATATATATATATATATATATATATATATATATATATATATATATATATATATATAAAGTGGACCCCTATAAAAAATGGGCCATGTGCATATGTCTGTTTGCCCATGCTTTAATCCGGCCATGATAGGAATAGTCGATCAACAAGGGTGTTTTTGAAAGATGTGCGATATGGACGACCGTACAGTGGCCATATAATAAGAGGGCCCAAATTTGTTTTTTTTACACGTATATGTATATATGTAATTGAATACAAATATTTATTTGACTAATTAATGTCAAAAGAAATTAGTATGGATACTTTCAATTGGATTAAACGTAGGTCTAAATGTAATTCTATTGTCTGACATGCTTGGAACCCCTCTCCTATCTTAGACTGTTTTTTGTAATTGCTCGAGCTTCTCTCTTGGGTTTTTTGTTTGTTTTTATTTGCTAATATATTTTGCTCGCCGTTCAAAAAAAAAATAATGTCAAAAGAAATTATAAAATTATTTCTTGTTTTATTATTTTATTATATAACTAATAAAAAGAAAACTAAATTGATAGACAGTGGTTAACAAAGGTAAATATTTTTTTACATAATACTTATAGATATCAGTTATAAAATCAGAAGTTGTTAAAGTCTATATACTATTCACAATGTCACAAAAAAAAAACACTTAATGGATTGGTAACGATAATCATTTAGAATGATATATTAGAAAATACTGATTATGAAGAGTTGGATGTTGGAAAGTTGTACGTTTTTAGCTACAAAGTAGACTACTCGGTGAAAATATGAAAAAAAACAACTTTAATCATTTATAACTTTTGCATACAAACTCCGTTTCAATTCATTTTTTTTATTGTGTTCTTTGTAATAAGGTATCCACGAGCATATTACACTTTTAATTTAGATATCGGAATGTCATATTTTTTTTAGCTTCAAAGTAGGTTATATGGTGAAAATTATGAAATAAAAAACATTATAACGTTCGCATACAGACTTCATAACAATCATTAGACCGTCTGGGTTTGTCCAGTTACAAGGATGAACCGTAGGTGTTCACTTTCGAAAAAAATTAATTTTTTAAAAGTTTTCAATAAAAATCGAAGGTTATCCTTAAAATAAGTACTACTAATAAGCTTAGAGGATAGTCTGGTAATAGAATATTGTGACATCCCCATTTTTACGGTCAGAAAAGACCGATTTCGTTTATGCTTTTTAATAAAAATCAGAGTAACTTGTTAAGAAAAGTGTTGTGGAATTTGTTCCCAAAACAAAATATGATAAAAATTTATCAAATCATTTCTTAAAGAAATGTATTTTCATTACATTACAAAATCTCGGGATGTCAATCATCGATACAGATCATAAACATAAACCAAAAACATCATAGACCACAAAACACAATCTGGCCTCAAAACAACATAGGGCTTACAACATTCCATTTATTTTCTACTGGCCTAAAGTTCATAACTTTCGCATACGAGCTCCATTTTTGACGTTCTTTATATCTACGCGTAGGCCAGACTGTACTCTACAACTTTCGTTTAGACTTGGCTGGCTAATTTTGATTCTATTTTTAAAGTTATATTTTTAACCGTCCGGGACAGGAAAATCCGTTAAAAATTCATAACTTCTTCATCCCATGTCCGTTTTCGTCTGTCTTTTTACCGTTGCGCTACTATTAACGAGATATTTGATTCTCGTTTAGGTTATGTCGGCCAAAAATCGACCAATCTAATATTCGAACTTCGGGTTGTGCACTGCCGATCCGAAACTTAGAAAAATCATAACTTCCTCATACGAAGTCAGATTTGGGCGTTCTTTTTATGCACGCTCTCGGTTTAACGAACACTACGACTTTCGTTCAGATCGCTAGGGCTAAAAATTCCTCTATCATAAATTCACTATTTACGTTACGCAGTGTCGTGCCGGTTCTGTCGCGAAACTTCGACAGACCATAACTTCTTCGTTAAAACTCGGATTTCGGCGTTCTTTATATTTCTGGAATCCTTGTCACGACCACTACAACTTTCTTCATAGATATCGGGTTTATCTAACATTTTATTTTGACGCTTATTGTTATCATTTATTTACTATATTATTATAAACAAGTAATAAACACACAAAAGCACATAATTCATGTAATATTCAAGTAATTCATCTTTATTACTTTAAAACGAGTTACAATGATTGACGTAGACTATTACATCATCATTAATGCTTAGCAAAGAAACACGGGCATTACAATTCTCTCCCCCTTAGGATGATTCCGTCCTCGGAATCATGCATCAACAAACAAATGCGGATAACAACTCATCATGTCACTCTCCGTTTCCCAGGTGAGATTTGGCCCATTCGAATGTTTCCATCGCACAAGCACTAAGTCGACCATCTTGCGTCGCAAGTTCTTCGTCTTACGGTCAACAATTGCCTCGGGCTCTTCGATTAACCTCTTATTCTCATCCATCCTTAACTCTGAAATTGGAATTATGTCGGGAACTTCTCCCGTGAACTTCCTCAAATAACGCACATGGAATGTGTAATGGATACCATCTAGTTCTTCTGGTAGTTCTAGCTTGTAAGCTTGGTTCTCAATCCTCTGAAGAACTTTATGATGGGTTTTGAGCATTCTAACACTTCCTAAGTGTACATGCAACCCTAATAACCTTGGATCTATGTTTGTCTAATTATCATGCAAAGTTGAATTCCAAGGTTATATTCCTATCTAGCATACATGGGGAACAAATTTTAACTTGCATGAAAGATAGAATAACTTACCTTGTTGTTGCTTATGATCCTTGAAACCTTGTGAGCCTAGCACCCCAAGTGTGATGCCTCAAATGCTTCACACAACACCAAATGCTTTTGGAATGACTTTAGAGAGAATACACACTTCTAAAATCGGCCTAGCCCTCTTGTTTCTTATGTGTATCCGATTTTGGTGGAGAATGGGTTTCTTATATAGTGTTGACACATCTAGGGTTACACCATGTAAACCCTAATGTGTCATGACTCTTCATTTCCATGACCCATGGGTTTGTAACTCCCATGGAGCATCCTATGGGTGGAACCCAACTTGATAATCCATGGAGCCTCTTAGCCCACTATATAAGATATGGAAGATTTACATAATCTACCCATATATTTAATTAGTTATATTTTGATCACTTAATTAATTCTAAATTAATTCTTGATCAAACTAATTAAATAATATTATTAATATATTAGAACTTATAATATATTAATAAACCATAAGTGTTATTTCTCTCATTTTAGTTTATCCAATTGCATGGTGCCATGCAACCCAAATGGACCATGCCGGGTCGGGTCAAGTACATACCAGAAATAGTTATGGACTTATACACCTTATCCAACAGTCTCCCACTTGGATAAGTCTAATAACTATAACTGCAATACTTCAGGAACCGATCGGCAATCGTAGCTCTTTCAAGGTCTCTCGGAACTGAGAAGATGATGATACGCCATTTAAGATAAGTGATCATATAATCCTCTGTTCTAGATATCAGCCGGACAAATACATGGAACAATGTCTTACTTATTGTCCAGCAGTTTGTTTCCCGATTTCCGATTTATTTGACAAAGAACTTAATAGAACACATCAACTTAGTTCTGACCGGGCCCGGTACATAGGTCAAAACAAAATCATCGAGGGGCCCAGATATCAGCTTCTAATCCAAGAAGGAACAGATAAACTTCGACTCATATATTTGTTCTACCACTCATTGAATTATACACAAAAGCACGTTTTATAACATCGAGTTACCAATGCGTTAACGTACAATCAATGCATAACCAACTCATAAGTAACAAATCATATCTCTAGGTTTGAAGACTTATATGATATTACCGTCTCACGATCACTCGAGATAAATTCCATGAAGTGATTCCAGTGAGCGTGGGTTGAGTCTAATGCTCAGAACTTATGAGCACTCATGAGTGTTGTAGCCATGTCCAACAACTTAGACCTCTGCAACCAATCATGACAGTCTTGATTCATACCTACTTCCGACATATGACCGACTGTGGAGGTTCGAATAATATGATATACCAAACATAATTATTCTGGAAGTCAAAACATGCAAAAGAAATATAGTAAACGATCGACAAGAGATAGCAACACTTTACTCATAAATAAAACACCTTTTATTCATCATCTAATGTCAATTACACTTTACAAATTTCAAGGTTATCTAACTACTAAATCTAATATCATCCTTCAGCCCTATGCTCCGAGCATGCTGGAGATGCTTAACCTGAGTCAGTCCCTTCGTGAGGGGATCTGCTGGATTCTCATCCGATGATACCCTCTTTGCCACGAGGAGTCCTTCTTCTATTCGATGTCTGATGAAATGGTATTTTCTGTCGAAGTGTCTGGATCTCCCGTGATCCCTTGGTTCCTTGGCTAAGGCAACTGCACTTTCACTATCACAGAAAATTTCCATTGGCTCTTTAATAGCTGGTACAACTCCAAGGTCTCCAATGAAGTTCTTCAGCTATATCGCCTCCTTTGCTGCCTCGCTAGCTGCTATATACTCTGATTCGCAAGTTGAATCAGCCACTGTCTCTTGCTTGGAACTCTTCCAAGAAATTGCTCCTCCATTTAAGGTAAAGACCCAGCCTGACTGAGAGCGGGAATTATCCCTATCAGTCTGAAAGCTAGCATCACTATACCCTACAACTCTCAAGTCTTCACTCCCACCGAGGGTAAGGACCCAGTCCTTAGTCCTCCGTAGGTACTTGAGGATATTCTTTACAGCAGTCCAGTGTGCCTTGCCAGGGTTCCCCTGATACCTGCTAACCATGCTCAAAGCAAAGGCTACATCAGGTCGAGTACACGTCATAGCATACATGATCGATCCTACAGCCGAAGCATAAGGTATTCGACTCATTTCTACTATCTCAGCCTCAGTACTAGTGCTTTGTGTCTTACTCAATCTGGCATTACTCTGGATGGGTAACTCTCCTTTCTTGGAGTCGTGCATGCCGAATCTCTTCAACACCTTATCCAAGTAAGTACTCTGACTAAGTCCAATTAGTCTTTTACTCTGGTCTCTCAAGATCCTTATCCCTAGAATATAGGCAGCTTCTCCTAGGTCCTTCATAGAGAAACACTTCCCAAGCCAGGACTTAACTTCCTGCAGAGTTGGGATGTCATTTCCTATGAGTAGTATGTCATCCACATACAATACCAAAAAGCTAACTATACTCCCACTAGCCTTGACATATACACAAGATTCATCTTCACTCCTAGAAAAGCTAAATTCCTTGACTTTCTCATCAAAGCAAAGATTCCATCTGCGAGGTGCTTGCTTTAACCCATAAATGGATTTCTCAAGCTTACACACTCTATTAGGGTACTCTGTGTTGACAAAACCCTCTGGCTGACTCATGTAAACATCCTCAGCCAACTTTCCATTAAGGAAAGCGGTTTTGACATCCATTTGCCATATTTCATAGTCATGAAATGCGGCTATGGCTAACAGAACCCTAATAGACTTAATCTTGGCCACTGGAGAAAAGGTCTCATCATAATCAACTCCCGGAGTTTGTGAGAAACCCTTTGCAACCAGTCGTGCCTTATAAGTGTGTACATTACCATCCATGTCGGTCTTCTTCTTGAAGATCCATTTGCACCCTACAGTCTTACGACCTGGTACATTCTCAACCAAGTTCCAAACTTGATTGTCATACATGGACTGTATCTCGCTGTCCATTGCCTCTTTCCACTTGGCTGACTCAGGGCCTGCCATGGATTCCGCGTAACTGTTAGGTTCATCCAGACCTATCAGTGTCTCATCACTGATAAGTGTATCACCTTCCGCAGTAATATGGAATCCATAGTAATGCTCAGGTGCATTCCTAACCCTTGTGGAACGCCTCAGAGGTACAGACTTGTCAATTGGCTCAACAAAAGTTTCCTCCTCAAGTTGAGTGCTAGGGTTTGAAGTTCCTTACCACTTGACTCTTGAATTTCTTCAAGGTCAACTTGCCTCCCATTGTCTCCTTGGCTTATGAACTCTCTCTCTCGAAAGAAAGCCCTCCTAGCTACAAAGACCACATTCTTACTAGGTCTGTAGAAGAGGTAACCAAAGGATTTCTGTGGGTAGCCGATGAAAATACACCTCTCACTTCGAGGTTCGAGCTTATCATGAGTCTCGTGTCTCACGAAAGCCTCGCAACCCCAAATCTTAATGTGGTCTAGTTTGGGTACTTTACCAGTCCACATCTCATGAGGAGTTTTGGCAACTTTCTTTGTGGGAACTAGATTAAGGATATGGGCGGCAGTCTCTAAGGCATACCCCCAAAATGAGATTGGTAGCGAAGCTCGACTCATCATGGAACGAACCATATCCAACAAGGTTCGATTACGCCTCTCAGATACACCATTCAACTGCGGTGTCCTGGGAGGTGTCAATTGTGAGACAATCCCACATTCCCTAAGATAGTCGAGGAACTCTGAACTAAGATACTCACCACCTCGATCGGATCGAAGCATCTTAATGTTCCTGCCCAATTGATTATCGACTTCCTGTTTAAACTCTTTAAACCTCTCAAAAGTCTCTGACTTATGCTTGATTAAGTAGACATATCCATATCTACTGTAATCATCAGTAAAAGTCAAATAATAACGATTAGCATCCCTTGTGGCATGTTTGAAGGGCCCACACACATCCGTGTGTATAAGATCCAACAAACCTTCACCCCTCTCACAAGAGCCTGTGAAGGGTGACTTTGTCATTTTTCCAAGTAAGCATGATTCGCAACTATCATCTGACTTTAGGTCAAATGACTCCAATACTCCATCCTTTTGGAGTTGGCCTATGCGTTTCTTGCTTATATGTCCAAGACGACAATGCCATAATGATGCTTTATCCAAGTTATTATCATTAAGAGAATCAATTCACAATACATTATTTCCTAAGTTATCAACCACATATACAGTTTCATACACACCATCAGAAGGTAATGCTTTAAAATAAAGAACATTATTAAAGAAAGCATTAATCGAACTAACTTCATTATCAAATGAAAAGGTGAAACCTTGTTTATACAATGCATGAAAGGAAATAATATTTCTTGCCATTTCTAGCGAATAACAACATTTATTCAAATCTAAACTAAACCCACTACTTAGCGATAAAGTATAAACTCCAATCTTGGTGACAGGTAAAACTTTCCTATTCCCCATGATTAAGTTTATTCTTCCACGCTCCACATTCTCACTTCTTCTTAGTCCCTGCAAATCAGAACAGATATGAATACCACAACCGGTATCAAGGACCCAAGAGTTAGAATGGGGTGAGTTATTAGATAAGATAGTGTAAATACCTGCATGGTTGGGTTTAACTTTCCCATCCTTCACATCTTGCTGGTACTTTGGGCAGTTCCGCTTCCAATGTGACTTTTCATGGCAATAGAAGCATTCAGCCTCTTTAGGGTCAGAAGAAGGAGTGACAAAACCTTTCTTGGTTCCACTTGAAGAAGAGCCATCAAGGGTCCTAGCCTTGGTACCCTTCGAAGAGCTCTTCCTCTTCTTCCCTCTACCTTTCCCGATTGCCAAAACCGGGGCGGAGTTTGGAGTAGGAGTGTTAACAACCGACTTACCCTTAAGACCTGTTTCTGCGGTCTTGAGGAGTCCCTGAAGTTTGCTGAGTGTGACATCTTCCTTATTCATGTGATATGTCATGCGGAATTGATCATAGCACGATGGTAAGGAGTGCAAAATGATATCTATTGCAAGCTCCTCAGGGAAGTTCACATTAAGCTTCAGCAACCGATCCACATACCTTTGCATTTTCTGCACGTGGCTCGTGACGGATTCCCCGTCCTTCATCATGGTTGTTATGATAGAGCATATGATTTCATACCTCTCTTGTCGTGCACTTTGATGGTATCTTTCCATCAAATCTTGGTGCATTTCAAAAGGGTAGAAGTCCTCATAGGACTTTTGGAGTTCCGCTGTCATGGTGGCCAACATGATGCATGCCACTTTTGTAGCATCCCTTTCATGTGCCCGGAAGTCAGCGATCTCCTGGGGAGTTGCAGTGGTCTCATCAATCTCCTTAAGCTCCTTGTCAAGGACATATTCTTTGTCCTCGTAGCGGGTAATCATCCTGATGTTTCTGATCCATTCATTGAAGTTGGATCCATCAAAAGTGACTTTCCCACACAAGTTCATAAGGGTAAAGGAGCCATTAGGATTAGAGCCAAAAGCAGCATTGTTTGAAGACATCTGAAAGAAGAGAACAAGATTAGTTTAGATATTAAGAGAGTCCTTAATAAAACACCCAAATGTAATATTAAGGCTAGGATCCAATCACAATATATTATAACTTAGAAGAGGTATGCCGTAATCCAAGCTATAACATATTTGAAAGGTAGGTGAATGACGATTCACCAATTTCCACCATGAAAAACGAAATATAAATATTAGGTTTTTAATTGGTTCTTAGAAATTCCTAGATTCTTTTGAGATTCAATGAACTTTTCAAAGGCATGTTTCAATCTCGAGTGTGCCCTCCAAGTTTTGTGACTGGGATACCGAGGATCACAAAACGAGGTGTGAAGTAACCATGCAAATCACTTGGTACCCTCAAGGTTTATCACTCAATCGATGTGCCGGTAAACCACACACGCTCCACCGATGCTATGGTAAACCTTAAGTCACCCTTTACCTACCTTGTTAAGTCCAAGTTAGTGTGCCGGTTAACCACACACGCTCCACCAACGACTTAAACAAAGTGTAAAGTGTAATTTCATGGATTAGCACCTTATTCACATTTTCCTAAAGTAACTAAGATTGGGAATTTAATAAAAGCATTTAGTTACTTTATAATATTCATCATACTTTTAATGATAATTTATAAGTCCTTGTCTTACCCGTTCGGCTAACGACCCTCCACCGATCAAGGAAGCGGTGGGTGAGAGTGGACACCCATTAAGTTGCCATTTTATAGGCAACAACCTTATACCCCCCTTATAGACCGGCTTCGTGAATGAGGCGTACTATCGGTAAGACGACTTGTCGTTATACATATATATTAGTAACTTATAATATTATAAAGTATAAGGGTTGAATTTTAACTTTTAAAATTCTAAGGGTTGGAACTAAAGTTTTAATCAAGACTTTACATGTTCCAAAACTTGAGGGAAAGTTTTGTAAACTTCCAAAACTTTTCATTTCTTATAACTTATGAATTAATTGAGTAATAAAAATGAAGACTCTTCATTTTTATAACTCTTGTGTTCTTTTAATGGCTTTAATAAAAGTGAGACTTTTGGTTTTCCATAACTTGAGGACAAGTTATGGACTCCATTAAAACACATTATGATCATGAATTAAACTACCATGAAGGTTACAAACAATTCCTATGATCATCTAATCTTCATAAGTTCAAGAACATGAATATGAACACTTTCAAGAATCAAAAATTACACTTAAAAAAAACTTGTAATTTTAATAATTGCCATTGTAAATGGATTAGCATAAACATTACACCATCTAAAACAAGCTTTAAAACATCAAAACAGTTTAGGGTAATGTTTCTAGTCCATTTCCAGCAACAAATGTGCAAACTTTCATACGAGCAGAAAACAGAAAAACGATTTTTTTTTCAAGCTGTTTGCACAAAAAAAAAAAAAAACAACAAACGAACCATGCTCTGATACCACTGATGGGTTTTGAGCATTCTAACACTTCCTAAGTGTACATGCAACCCTAATAACCTTGGATCTATGTTTGTCTAATTATCATGCAAAGTTGAATTCCAAGGTTATATTCCTATCTAGCATACATGGGGAACAAATTTTAACTTGCATGAAAGATAGAATAACTTACCTTGTTGTTGCTTATGATCCTTGAAACCTTGTGAGCCTAGCACCCCAAGTGTGATGCCTCAAATGCTTCACACAACACCAAATGCTTTTGGAATGACTTTAGAGAGAATACACACTTCTAAAATCGGCCTAGCCCTATTGTTTCTTATGTGTATCCGATTTTGGTGGAGAATGAGTTTCTTATATAGTGTTGACACATCTAGGGTTACACCATGTAAACCCTAATGTGTCATGACTCTTCATTTCCATGACCCATGGGTTTGTAACTCCCATGGAGCATCCTATGGGTGGAACCCAACTTGATAATCCATGGAGCCTCTTAGCCCACTATATAAGATATGGAAGATTTACATAATCTACCCATATATTTAATTAGTTATATTTTGATCACTTAATTAATTCTAAATTAATTCTTGATCAAACTAATTAAATAATATTATTAATATATTAGAACTTATAATATATTAATAAACCATAAGTGTTATTTCTCTCATTTTAGTTTATCCAATTGCATGGTGCCATGCAACCCAAATGGACCATGCCGGGTCGGGTCAAGTACATACCAGAAATAGTTATGGACTTATACACCTTATCCAACACTTTAAACGGTCCAATGAACCTCGGACTCAACTTTCCAGTTTTCCCAAATCTTATAAGTCCCTTCCATGGTGATACTTTAAGCAAAACCGAATCTCCAACTTCGAATGTCACTCGTCGTCTCTTTTTGTCAGCATAACTCTTTTGACGATCCTGAGCTGCTAACATCCTTTCACTAATCACCTTCAACTTTTCATCAGTCTGATGGACTATCTCGGGGCCCATAAACTGCTTTTCTTTGGCTTCAAGCCAACAAGACGACGTACGACACTTTTGTCCATATAAGGCTTGATAAGGTGCCATCTTGAAATTCGAATAATAACTATTGTTGTATGAAAATTCTACCAGAGGTAAATGTTCATCCCAGTTACCTTGAAATTCCAGGGTACATGCTCTTAGCATATCCTCCAACGTTTGGATCGTTCTTTCGCTCTGACCATCGGTCTGCGGATGTTAAGCTGTACTTAAACACAAATTTGTACCCAATTCCTCTTGTAGACTCCTCCAAAACCTTGACGTGAAACGGCTATCACGGTCTGATACTATCGTTAAAGGAACACCGTGAAGTCTTACTACTTCCTTCATATAAGCATTGGCGAGCTTATCCATAGACCATCTTTCATTGGCTGCTATGAAGTGTGCACTTTTAGTGAACCGATCAACGAACACCTAAATCATGTCGTGACCGTCCTTTGTTCTGGGTAGTTTAGTGACAAAATCCATGGTGATGTCTTCCCACTTACCCATGGGTATAGGTAAAGGTTCTAAACTCCCATATGGTTTCTGATGTTGTGCCTTAACTCTCGCACATGTTACACACTCAACCACATACTTTGCAACATCGAGCTTCATCGTCGGCCACCAGTAGTAGGGTTTCAGATCCCTATACATTTTTGTGCTGCTGGGATGGATCGAGTACATGGTCTTGTGAGCTTATTCCATCAGAAGATCTCTTATTCCTCCCGTTTTGGGTACCCAAATCCTATCTTGGAATACTTTCAACCCTTGATTATTCGTACCAAACACCAGCGTTTTTCCCGAACTCTCTTCCTTTCAGTAATTTTTCTCTGAAGCTTCTTCCTGAGCTTTCTTGATGCTTCCCACAATCGTCGAGACAATTTCAATTCTTAATGCTCTTGGCCTTTTCCTTTCAAGGCTCACTTTTCGGCTCAAAGCATCAACTACGACATTTGCTTTACCAGGGTGGTAAAGTATCTCACAATCGTAATCTTTAAGCAACTCTAGCCAGCATCGTTGCCTCATATTCAACTCTTTTTGATCAAAGAGATACTGAAGACTCTTATGATTAGTGAAAAGCCTGTACTTTGTGCTGTAAAGATAATGCCTCCATATCTTTAGTGCAAATACTACCGCTGCCAACTCCAGATCATGAGTGGGGTAGTTCTTTTCATGTTCTTTCAATTATCTCGATGCATATTCTATCACCTTATCCCTTTGGGTTAGAACACAACCTAACCCAACTCCAGATGCATCGCTATAAACTGTGAAGTCTTCAACTCCCTCGGGCAGAGAAAGAATCGGTGCTTCACACAACTTCTTCTTTAGCTTCTCGAAATGCTTCTTCGTGTTTCTCACTCCAAGTATAAGTGACTCCTTTATGGGTCAAAGCTATCAATGGAGCAGCTATCAAAGAAAATCCTTGGATAAACCTTCGGTAATATCCAGCTAATCCCAGAAAGCTTCGAATCTCCGTGGGACTTTTTGGTCGTTCCCACTTCATTACAGCTTCAATCTTGGCTGGGTCAACCATGATCTCTTCTTGGTTAACCACATGACCCAAGAATTGGACTTCTTGAATCCAAAAATCACATTTGGAGAATGTAACAACCCGTTATTTTCTACTTGTAAAGTCAACCCTAGTTAATCAAAGTCAAACTTGGGTCAACTAAAGTCAACTTAAATCTTATTCTCTCTTGGATGGGTTAGAATTAATGTTTTATAAGTGTTTACTAAGTGTTTACACCTTGTATTCAAGGTGTTATATGTTTAAGAGGTGAAAACTTGAAGTCCGAAGACCATTCTTTCTTTCCCTTCGGACAACAGCCTCGCAACCGAGAACAAGCAGGCTTCGGCCGTGAATGAGGGCCGCAAACCCTCGGACTGTGAAAGCCTTCTCGGCCACAACCGCCTTTGGACCGCAAACGACGTTCACGGCCTTGAACCCTTCGGACCGTGAACCCTCATATATATATATATATATATATATATATATATATATATATATATATATATATATATATATATATATATATATATATATATATATATGAGTGTTAGCCATTTTCTCCTCATTTCTCATCTTCCAACCGCGAATTCTCCCATTCTCTCTCAAGTATCATCCACAAAAGGGTCTCCTTTCATCTAAAAAACGTAAGTATCACACCCTTTCCTTGTTATTCCTTGGAAACCACTTGCTTTCACCTATTGATCCTTCACTTTTCATCAAAGTTTTCAAGATCTTCAAGAAGTTCTGGCCGTGAACCCTTCATACATTCATAATTTGGGCCGTAAACACTTCAAGTGTTCTTGGACCGTGAACTCATCAAGGGCCGTGAACCCCTCTTGTGTAGCTGTGATCATCTTTCAGCTTTTCATTTTTGGTTCTAACACTTTATTGTAAGTGTTTCCTAGTTCCTAAGGATGTTTCCTTTACATATTAACTATTATAGGCCCTATTTTCATATACATATATATATATATATATATATATATATATATATATATATATATATATATATATATGCTAAATAGGATCCATTTGTGCTCGAGACTTCACTTGGCATACCAAGCATCCTATATCAATCTTTCATCCAATTCACTCACACAAAGGTGAGTTCATACCCCCGTATTTTCATAGTTTTTACAGTTTTAAGGGGGGGGGGGATACAAGTCTAACACAAGGATTTTGTGTTACAAGCAAATGGTTTCAAAATATCTCATCAAAATGGATTTCATTTATCATCAAATCAAATGGTTTAAAATTGTGTTAAAACGACATCAAGTCATCAAAAGTATTTCAAAATGATAAAATCTTTAAAATATTTTATAAACTTATGTTTTTCCCCAAAAATCATATATATATATATATATATATATATATATATATATAAGATTTAAAGGGCTTAGGACTAATAATTCACCTTAATTCCTTTTCCTTGTTTGGATGTGGGGTTATAGTAAAATTATTTGTCCGAATGTTGTTTAAATTTTACTTATATATATATATATAAATATAAAAGTTGTTTCTTTCAGTTTCAATACCCTTTGTAGCATGTCGAGCAAGGGGTTGCATTCATGAACAGTTAGTATCAATTCAGAAAGTACATATAAATTATAATATGTATAACTTATGATTCATTGAATATTAATTCATGATTCAAGTATACTAGAGTACACCATTTTACAAGAATAAGGGTTTGATTCAAAACTAATCAAGGGTATACATCTTTCAAATACATGTTAAGAATACTAATTCAGGAGCATACTATCAATCATTTATTTCAGAATGATTGGGTTTTCACTTCTATTATACACGTAACGTCTATATGCTTTTTATGAGTCAATAGATTTAGGTTGTTTATTCATTTAAACAACATAATTAAAGTCCTGACATTATAACCAGAATATCCAGTCGGGGATCGAAACAAGTGTGTATAGATCTATATTGGGATTGACAACCCCACACTCAGACTGCTAGCTACAGCCGGGCATATACGCCTACGAGTGACAGTTGTTATCAACAGTTTTTGACGCCTTCAAAGCATTGTTTCAGGCCATCTACTCTCAGTATGGTTATAATAACTCATTAAAAGGATATTAACAATAAGGTTAGTGTATAATTAACTAAACATGAGTATATTTTCAAAGTACCAGTTTACAAAGATATAATTTACAGTATTACATCTCAGTTTACAATAACAGCTGCTGAAGCCAGACACTCTCACTGTTACAGGTTTTACAAAGGAATACTAATACAGAATAGTGGTTTACAAATAAAACAGTTTTATATGATTAAAACTACTTTACATATACATCAGAAAATATAGGATTTTCTGGAACATTATACATAATCAATGAACAGAAAACATACTTTCAAACATAAATACTTATGCACTCACTCAACTTTATGTTGATACTCTCTTTTCAAATTACTTGTATTCTCAGGGAATCAGTAGACAGGTACTCCCCGAGCTTTTGAGAAGATGGATCTGTTTTGAGTCATGTCTTCGATCTTTTGATCAACTACTTTGGTGTCAATAATACAATGATTGAACACATGTAAAAACTTGTACTTATTAATGCAATGGTTGTTTCTACTTTGATTACTATAATGCATGTGTTGTGATACTACAAATGAAGTCATCCACCCTCAGACGTTCCCGCCGTCTGGTTTGGGGGTGTGACAGATTGATATCAGAGCATTGTTTATAGTGAACCCAGTATATCAATTCATAAAAGATATACAAACTATAAATACACTGGGGCTGAGAGCTCTGACTACAAGTATACTTTTAAAATTTAAGTATTTTTACAAGAAGTATACTAACACTCATACATACAAGAACAGTATCACAGTCGTAACAACATAAAAGTATTTGGATGTTGAACACTACAGTTAAACCTGGGCAGTTATGTAATCATATCTGGGATTAATATAGCCTGATCAACTATATTGGTTTGAGATACGACCAACATGTGTTTGGGAGTGAAGGTAGTGTTGCAGCAAGTCTAAAACTTACCAACTATACAGAAGAACTCTAGAACAGAACATAAAGTTAAAATACTATAGGAGTATTTTAGGCACTGTATATTAAGAACAAACTACATGAAAACAAAGGACTCCTACAGGTAGATCTATAAATACTAAGTGTATATATTACAATTATATTAATTAAGGTTATATATAGACTTAGAATGTGTGATTTAGCTTAACTTCCCTTTTCCTTGTTTGGATGTGGGGGTAGAGTAGGATTATTTATTCGAAGGTCTATTTGACTCAAGTTATATATAATTGGTATATACTTTGTAATTACAGATGGACCCAGTAGGAGTTATACCATACATAATTCATTATCTGTTAACTATAAGTTTCTCTCGTAGAAACTTGTATTTGCAATTTATCTTTACTAATTATATTCGATATTTCTTATATCCCTATTCTCGCTTAGATAACAATGGCTGGATTCCATCTACCCGGAGACCCGTACTTTCCCAATCAGGGAAATGGAGGATGGCTCGATGCAGAGCCATAAGAGAATCATGAAATTCCCTTAGATGACGATTTTGCAGAAAATTTTTATGAAGATTCTGACTTAGGATCAGAAGCCTACAATCCACCACCGCTTGCCCAGAATCCCAATCCACGACAAAAATTCCAAGGCCCGACGCCTCTATAGGCGATAAACTTAGACAGGTGGAGTAACGAACAGGGTCAGAACCATCCTTACCAAGGAGATTGAAGCTTCTACAATCTGGACACAGGAGGCTCAGCAGACAGAGCCCTCCCGATGTTAGTTCGTCGTGTGGCGCGTAACGATGAACAAGGAAGAACTGCTATTGACCGAGTCATGCAGGTTGATGCTGCTACTGGAGTTAACACCGTTCACATTCGCAACCTAGAAGACAGTCATTATGCGACAAGGGATCGTACTAATTTCTTACTGAGAGAACTGGCGGCATCCCAAGCCGAAGTTAGAGAACTGCGAGAACGACAAATAACACAATAAAGACGTATGTGTGAAATAGAACGTTAGCTAGCCAAATCCAGGGCCGGATCTAGTAGGAAGTAGATATTAATCTACCCGTTCACTACTTACTCTTTTGGTTATAGTGTAAGTCTTTGGATATGTTCTAGCTTTGTTTTTCATATTTTTCAGTACGACCGCGAAAATTTCATTTTCGGTAGGTCGGTTTAATGTCGATGTTTTCCCAGTATTGTGGTGTATTATAGACTTGTTTAAGGTCAAGTTTTCCAAACTCTATGTACTTAATATACCAATACAATCGGCATGCATTTTCATACTCTTTGAAAAATAACCACTCAAATTCATATTATCCTATTGCAAGTTGTACTTGTAGTAGACTTGTATTTCCAATTCCTTACAAGATTCATATTGAACTAAGTATTTTAGTTCAGAGATATCATATTCATGTTCATTCTGGATATCTTACCATCTTTTCATATTTTAACTTTTATAGTGAAAGATGCCTCCACGGAGAAACCCAAGGCGTGTCAATGTTAATGAAGCGCCAATACCACCTCCGCCACCACCTCCTCAGTTTGACGCTGCCATGTTTCAGGCGGCGGTCACTGCAGCGGTTGCAGCTGCTATGTCCCATATAAACACTACTGGTGTTAGTGGATCAGGAGTTGGTGCGCATCCCTCCAACCACGGTGAAAGTCACTGGCACTCACGAGAGTGTACCTACAAGGACTTTTCAAACGCCAAACCCAGGACCTTTAACGAAAATGGAGGAGTTATGGCATTAAGGCAATGGATTGAGAAAACAGAGGCAGTCTTCGAGATCTGCTCCTACCCGGAAGGTAGCAAGGTTAAATTCGCTGCTTGTACCTTTGCTGATAGAGCCCTAACATGGTGGAACGACCATGTTAAGTCACTGACCTTAGTAGTGGCTAACTCTATAAGTTGGGAAAACTTGAAGACAATGCTGATGTGGGAAACTGCCCACGCGGTGAAATTCAGAAGCTCGAGCAAGAGCTCTGGGGTCTTATTATGGTTGGTTTAGACATAACAACCTACACAAATCGGTTATGTGAATTAGCGATTCTTTGTCCAGAAATGGTTGCTCTGGAGAGCAAAAAGATTGAAAGGTACATCTGGGGGCTGTCACCCCAGGTTCAGGGAAGTGTTATTGCTTCCAGGCCTGCTACCTTTGACAATGCCAAAGAGTTGGCACAGTCGCTTATTGACCATGGAACACGTCAAAACTTAGTGGTTGCTGCTCCAGAACAACCCAAGGGAAACAACAACAACAACAACAATAACAACAACAACAATAAGAAAGCCTGTAATAAAAGGAAGGGAAAATATTCTCAAGAACCCTCGAAAAAGAAATAGTTAGTGGCAGTCCATGCTGCTACTGTACCTGCTGCTATTCCTGCTAACCCTGCATCAGCTAAGCCCTATGCTGGTAATCTTCCTAAATGTAACAAGTGTAATTTCCACCACAACGGAAATTGTCGGGAAATGCAGTGTGGTAACTGCAACAGAAAAGGGCATACTGCCCGATTTTGTAAATCACCACCCCAACCGATTAACCAAGTACCTGCCGCTGGAGTAGGTCAACCGTGTTATGGATGCGGTGATATTGGGCATTTCAAAAGAGATTGTCCGAAAGCTGTAAATTCTGGTGGAGTTGGGAGTATTCTGGCAATGGGTCACGAAGAAGCTGTGGCAGACCCTGCGGTGGTCACGGGTACGTTTCTTCGCAACAATACTTATGCACGCATTCTATTTGATAGTGGCGCTGAGAAGAGCTTCGTGAGTCATAAATTCGAACACCTACTAAAACAAAACTCCTAACCACTAAATGAAACCTTCATAGTAGAAATGGCTAAGGGGAAGTCTGAATACTCTAACGATATATACATAGGATGTACCCTTACCTTGAATAACTTTTCTTTCCCAATAGACCTTATGCCGACCTCTATCAAAAGTTTCGACGTCATTATTGGTATGGATTGGTTGTGCTCTAACCATGCCGACATCCTATGTTATGAAATAGCCATTCAGATGAACTTGCCAACTAACGAAACTCTTATCATCTACGACGACAAACCCAGACGAATCTTCAGATCATTTCTTGTATCAAGGCACAAAAGTACCTTCGCAAGGAGTACTATGCTTTCTTAGCTCATGTGGTAGACAAAAAGCAAGAAGTGAAAGACATCGCGAGCATTCCTGAGGTCTGCAACTTTCCTGATATATTTCCCGACGATCTTCCAGGAGTGCCTCCCGAACGACAAGTCGAATTCAGAATCCACTTAATCCCTGGGGCTACTCCTGTAGCCAAATCCCCCTATCGTCTTGCACCTTCGGAAAAGCAAGAATTATCCAGCCAGCTGAACAAACTCCTTAGCAAAGGCTTTATAAGACCAAGTTTCTCACCATGGGGAGCACCGATTTTGTACTTGAAGAAGAAGGATGGATCATTCCGTATGTGTATAGACTATCGTGAGCTGCATACACTTACCATTAACAATCGATATCCTCTACCTCGCATTGACGATCTGTTCGACCAACTTCAAGGTGCGAGCTACTTCTCGAAAATAGACTTAAGATCCGGGTATCACCAATTATGAATTTTGAAGGAGGATGTTCCCAAAACAGCGTTCAGAACTCGTTATGGTCATTACGAGTTTGTAGTGATGCCTTTCGGATTGACGAATGCACCTGCTGTGTTCATGGACATAATGAACATAGTGTGTCGTCCGTACCTGCACAAATTCGTCATAGTCTTCATTGACGACATCCTTATCTACTCAAGAAGTAAAGAAGAGCATGGCCAACATCTTCGTCAAGTCTTGAAAACACTGAGAACAGAGAAGTTATATGCGAAGTTCTCAAAGTGCGAGTTTTGGATTAGGAAAGTTGATTTCCTAGGTCACGTGGTCAGTTCAGAAGGAATACATGTGGACCCTTCCAAGATAAAGGCAATTGAGAACTGGTCAGCACCTAAAACACCTACAGAAATCCGTCAATTCTTAGGTCTTGCTGGCTACTATCGTAGATTCATCCAGAATTTCTCCCGAGTTGCTAAACCACTTACCACCCTGACACAAAAGGGCGTAACTTTTAGCTGGGAGAGAAACAAGAAACAACGTTCCAAACGCTGAAGCGAGCTCTGTGCAGTGCACCGATCTTGTCTCTTCCTGAAGGGACAGAGGACTTCGTAGTGTATTGTGATGCTTCTAATCAAGGGCTTGGATGTGTTCTTATGCAACGAGGAAAGGTTATATCCTACGCCTCGAGACATCTAAAAACACATGAGGTCAACTATACAACACATGATCTTGAATTGGGAGCAGTGGTATTTGCTCTGAAGATTTGGAGACATTATTTATATGGCATGAAATGCATAATATTCACGGACCATAAAAGTCTTCAACATATCTTCGACCAGAAAGAGCTGAACATGAGACAACGACGGTGGGTAGAGCTACTGAACGATTACGAATGTGAGATTCGTTATCACCCTGGTAAAGCCAATGTAGTAGATGACACCCTTAGCAGAAAAGAATACTCGGGACGCCGAGTAAACCCGAAAATATGGCAAGTGAAAACTTGAGAGTAATGGACAAGAACTTCGAAATTAGGGGTGATGGAGTCTATTGTTTCATGAACCAGATCTGGACACCAAAGTTCAGTGGTTATAGAGACGTGGTTATGAATGAAGCACACAAAACCCGATACTCCATTCATCCAGGTTCAGACAAGATGTATCTGGACCTCAAGAAATTGTACTGGTGGCCTAACATGAAGGCCGAGATTGCTACCTTTGTGGGCAAGTGCCTTACTTGTGCCAAAGTCAAGGTAGAGTACCAGAGACCTTTAGGTCAATTGCAACAACCTGAAATCTCTGAATAGAAGTGGGAGCGGATTATGATGGATTTTATAACTAAGTTACCCAAGACATCGGGTGATTATGATACTATTTGGGTAATCGTCGATAGATTGACCAAATCCGCACACTTCTTGTCAATAAAAGAAACCTACAAGATGGAGAAGCTAACAAGAACTTACCTCAAAGATATTGTTAGACTGCATGGTGTGCCAATATCTATTATTTCTGACCGAGATAGCAGATTCACCTCTCGTTTTTGGCAGTCTTTATAAAATTCTCTGGGAACTAGGCCGGACATGAGTACAGCCTACCATCCACAAACAGACGGACAAAGTGAGAGGACAATTCGAACTCTAGAAGATATGTTGCGAGACTGCGTGATAGACTTTGGAAAGGCATGGGATACTCATTTACTCCTTGTCGAATTTTCTTACAACAATAGTTATCACACTAGCATAAAGGCTGCTCCATTCAAAGCCCTCTATGGCCGCAAGTGCAGATCACCTCTAGGCTGGGCTGAAGTGGGGGATACGCAACTAGCTAGAGGTCAAGTTCCTGACAGTACTCTCACTGGTCCGAAAATCATTCGTGAAACTATGGAGAAAATCGTACAAATTCGGGAGTGACTTAAAGCTTCCAGAGATAGACAGAAAAGCTACGCTGACAAAAGGAGAAAACCCTTGGAATTCCAGGTTGGTGATCGCGTCTTATTGAAGGTCTCACCCTGGAAGGGTATGATTCGCTTTGGAAAGCGTGGCAAACTGAACCCTAGGTACATCAGACCATTCGATATTCTTGCTAGAACTAGTCCAGTAGCTTACAAACTCCGACTACCTCAAGAACTAAGTAACATACATCCTATCTTCCACGTCTCTAACTTGAAAAAGTGCTTATCCGACGAAACTATTTTTATCCCATTCGACGAGATCGAGGTAAACGAGAGCCTCAACTTTGTGGAAGAGCCCGTATAGATCCTAGACAGGGAAGTCAAGAGAACCAAACAAAGCCGTATCCCGATAGTGAAGGTTCGCTGGAATGCAAAGCGGGGACCTGAATTCACTTGGGAGCGGGAGGATCAAATGCAAGAGAAATATCCAGATATTTTTCTCTAGCCTTTCTGTAACGCTATAGCCCTAATTTCGGGATGAAATTCTCTCTGACGGGGGAATAATGTAACAACCCGTTATTTTCTACTTGTAAAGTCAACCCTAGTTAATCAAAGTCAAACTTGGGTCAACTAACGTCAACTTAAATCTTATTCTATCTTGGATGGGTTAGAATTAATGTTTTATAAGTGTTTACTAAGTGTTTACACCTTGTATTCAAGGTGTTATATGTTTAAGAGGTGAAAACTTGAAGTCCGAAGACCATTCTTTCTTTCCCTTCGGACAACAGCCTCGCAACCGAGAACAAGCAGGCTTCGACCGTGAACGAGGGTCTCCTTATATATATATGAGTGTTAGCCATTTTCTCCTCATTTCTCATCTTCTAACCGTGAATTCTCCCATTCTCTCTCAAGTATCATCCACAAAAGGGTATCCTTTCATCTAAAAAACGTAAGTATCACACCCTTTCCTTGTTATTCCTTGGAAACCACTTGCTTTCACCTATTGATCCTTCACTTTTCATCAAAGTTTTCAAGATCTTCAAGAAGTTTTGGCCGTGAACCCTTCATCTTGGCCGTGAACCCTTCATACATTCATAATTTGGGCCGTGAACACTTCAAGTGTTCTTGGACCGTGAACTCATCAAGAGCCGTGAACCCCTCTTGTGCAGCCGTGATAATCTTTCAGGTCTTCATTTTCGGTTATAACACTTTATTGTAAGTGTTTCCTAGTTCCTAAGGATGTTTCCTTTACATATTAACTATTATAGGCCCTAATTTCATATATATAAATATATATAAATATATATATATATATATATATATATATATATATATATATATATATATATACACTAATATTAATATATGCTGAATAGGATCCATTAATGCAATGGTTGTTTGTACTTTGATTACTATAATGCATGTGTTGTGATACTACAAATGAAGTCATCCACCCCCGGACGTTTCCGCCATCTGGTTTGGGGGTGTGACAGAGAAATTAGCGTATATCTTCTCCTTCTTCAGAACTTTTAACACTTCTCGCAGGTGCTTGGCATGCTCCTTCTGGCTTTTTGAGTAAACCAGAATGTCATCTATGAATACTATTACAGATTTATCGAGGAATAGTTTACAAACCCTATTCATCAAATCCATGAATGCTGCTAGAGCATTGGTTAGTCGAAACAACATAACCAAGAACTCATAGTGTCCGTACCTGATCGAACATGTCATCAATCCTTGGCTATGGATACTTGTTCTTCACTATTGTCTTGTTCAGCTCTCGGTAGTCTATACACATTCTCATGCTTCCGTCCTTCTTTTACACGAATAACACCGGAGCTCCCCAGGGTGATGAACTAGGTCGAATGAAACCGTTGTCCAACAACTCCTGAAGTTGCGTCATAAGTGTGACAACCCGAGCCTTTTTCCTTTTCTGTTATACGATTTCCATTAATAACATTTGAATTTTATTAATTTTATGTCAAACTTCTTGATTTAGAAAATCATCTAGTTTTATATAATTAAATTTATATATGCGAGTCGGAACCAAACCACGCGAAAACCCGAATCTCTCGAAAAATCAAACAATTTCCGGCCTTAGTGAGTTTACGGTCGTAAACCCGTGTATGGCCGTACACTCGTTTACGACCAGCGTCGGGTCGACCCCCACCACCGACCATGAAAATCCCCTATATATACGAGTCCCTACCCTTCATTTAGACTTTGCTAGCCGAAAACTCTCTCATTCTCTCTCTAGAACCCCTGACCGTAAACACCTAAAACGCCCATTTTCTTCCGAAAAACATAAAAAATCATCATTTGGGGTCGATTGGGAGCATCTGGAACACGTTTTCTGCGAAATCAAACACCCTTGTTCTTAAGTTTACGGCCGTACACACTTCATATCTTTAAATCTTCAAAGATCGTAAACCCGTTTACGGCCGTACACTCATCGAATCTTCAAAGGCCGTAAACCTAGTTCACGGCCGTAAACTGCCTGTCGACCGTAAACTCCCTTCACGGCCGTAAACCTCTATTCACGGCCGTACACGCCTCTTGAGCAGTGAAAAACTCATTTTCCGATTCAACCAAGTCCCGGTAACATTCCTTAACCGAAAACAAGTGTTTTTCTAACACTTTACTTAACGAAATCGCTAATTTAAATGCATATATGTATTTATTGATATTAGGATTCCGTTAAGTGCCACGTACAACAACCCGAGGATCTTCGTTTCCAGTCAACGTTTTCACACAACAACAGTGAGTTCATACCCCTACATTTTTATGATTTTTAATGTTTTCAGGGGGGAATACAAGCCAAACACAAATGATTTTGTGAAACTAAAACAAAACGATTTCAACGAGTTTAAAACTTATGCATTTGATACAGTTAAATGATTTCCCACGTTTTATGAAACATTTAGACATTTTATCCCTTTTGTACTATGTTGAGCATCAGGGACACTTTCAATTTGGAAATATAATTGCATAGTTTTCAGAACATCTTACAAACCAAGTACATAACTTTTCAATCAAACTATAATAGGTATATTTTGGGGAATTCAATACATAGTGTCTTTTACCGATTCAGATTACATTCATAGGTAACCACATAAACTATGACAGATTTAGTTTATGACATACACTACTACAAGTGTACAACATTTAATAATTATTTAAGTATAATTATTACCTCATACAGTATACACACATATTTCAATATAGTATATCACTACAAGAACTACACGTAAACTAGTTAATACATGATTGTGAGACAACTCTTCATTTGCACCCTTTTGGGTACTGGTAAAACCCTCAACGTATAGTGTAACTAGAGTCTCCTGGAGGGAGAGCATGAGATTTGTGAATAGATCTATTCGGGACTGACAATCCCACACCTGAACTGCTAGCTATAGTTAGGCAGGCATGCCTGGGGTGACAAATATCATACCGTACGACGCCTGAAGAACGTCGTTGAGGTCATTAGTCATATCAAGCATGATTATACGAACTCACCTTTTGTATACGAGATTTCATTCTTCAATAGTTTTATTTTCATTAATAGAACTACTAAATACTACAAATAGAGGATTCCAGGGATTTATTTCATGGTTTTATTTTAAGTAATAAAACTACTATACATACTGGTGTTAGCCAGCGTTTTCATACTATACACATTGGTGTTAGCCAGGGTTTTCATACTATACATTACCTACATTACTGGTGGTAGCCAAGGATTTCATACAAGAACTTTTATACAAAACAATACAATACAACGGGTGGTACCAGACATACATATAAATACTTTCAGACACAAGAACATAATTCAATAATGAACTTACAATTGGTCTTAGGGTTTAAGACTACTTTTCATTACTAAGAAAATATTGGATTTTCTTGGAAACATACCAACATTTTCACGGATTTATCAACAGGTTTTCATTACAAAAACATGCTTATGAACTCACCAGCATTATGCTGATACTCTTTCAAAACTGTTTGTATTCTCAGGAAATCAGTAGACAGATATCACTTGGAGTTTTGAGAAGACGAAGCATGTAGAGTCGCGTCTTTATATTTTGCTTATACTTTTGATGTATGCAAACAAGACTTAAACATATGTAAACCTTTTTCATATATGTATTCAATGTAATGGTTGTGTTTACTATGATTGCTATGATACAATTGTTGTGATACTACACATGACGTCATCCACCCCCGAACGTTTCCGCCGTTCCGGTTTGGGGGTGTGACAGATTGGTATCAGAGCTCTTGTTTATAGTGAACTAAGTATACTGAACCTTACATGGTATACAACTATAAACACTAAGGGGCTGAAGCGCTCTGAACTAAAAGTATACTTTTTAAATATAAGTATTTTATAAGAAGTATACAAGTATACATACGTACCAGAAACAGTAACATAAGTAGAATAAAACAAAAGTATTTGGATGTTGGAGACTGCGGTTAAACCTGGGAAATTATGTAATCATGTCTAGGTTCAACATAGCCTGATCAACTACATTTATTCGCGACATGACCAACATGTGCTTGGGAGTGACCGAGGTGTTGCAGCAGGCCTAAAACTTACCAAGTATATATACATCAGATATCGATAGAAAAAAAAATACAACTTAAAATACTATAGGAGTAGTTTAGCTAGAGCCGAATACAGTATAGAGATCCATTCCAAGTGTTGTTACACATTTCTTCTTAGCGATAGTTTACTTGTATTAGTAACCCTTCTCTATTTATCGCTTCGTAGAACACTTTAACTATCAGGATGAGATATATCTTGTTTCATATATATGTTGATTTAAAAATTTAGGGGACTTACCATCCTCATATTCCTGATTGTTCTAGAACAAGATGCCTCCTCGAAGGAGAACCAACAGAAGTAACAACGATCCCCCACCACCACCACCTCCTCAGTTCGACCCAACTAAGTTTCAGGCAGCAGTTACGGCTGCTGTGGCTGCGGCGATGTCGCAGATAAATCAAGGCAGCTCTGGTGGATCTGGAGGTCGACCCGATTCTCAAAGTCATGATGGAGGCCAGGGACATAAGAAGGAGTGTTCCTATAAAGACTTCATGAATGCCAAACCCAAGTCCTTCGATGCCAATGGTGGAGTCATTTCCTTAACTCGATGGTTCGAGAAGATCGAATCCATCTTTGAAATTTGTGCCTGTTCCGAAGCCAACAAGGTGAAGTTCGCCGCCTGCACCTTTACCGACAGAGCACTGACGTGGTGGAATGGTCGTGTCAAATCAAATGCCATGGGTTGGGATAACCTAAAGGAAATCATGCTTGCTGAATACTGCCCAAGGGGCGAGATGCAGAAGTTAGAGCACGAGCTCTGGAACCTGAAGATGAAGGATTCCGACATTGCTGCTTATACAGCTAGATTCTGCGATCTGGCTCTCCTCTGTCCGGGAATGGTCACCCTGGAAAGAAAGAAAATTGAGAGATACATTTGGGGATTGATTCCCCTAACTCAAGGGAATGTTTTGGCTGCTAGGCCTACTACTTTTGACAGCGCCAAGTGCCTGGCGCAGACTCTTATAGATCACGGGGTTGATTTTGATGCAGTAACAACCGCTCCCGAACCACCGAAGGCAAGTGGTGGAAAGAAGAAGTTTTGGAACAAACGAAAGGGGCAGTCTTTGCAGGAGCCCTCCAAGAAACAACAAATAGTGGTAGTCCACGCTGCTACTATTGCTGCTACTGTTCCAACCACCCAAGCACCTACCAGTGGATACGCTGGTACTCTTCCAAAGTGAAACAAGTGTAACTTTCATCATCATGGACCCTGCCGTGATATGCAATGCAACAGTTGTGGAAAGAAGGGACACAAGACTCGATACTGCAAGGCACCAGTCCAACCAACCAATCAGGCTCCTGGAGCGGGCGCTGGTCAAGCTTGTTATGGCTGTGGAGAGGTTGGGCACTTCTAAATAAATTGCCCCAAGGTAACAACAGCTGGCAACACAGAGAGGGTACTAGCTATGGGCCAGGAGGAAGCAGTCGCTGATCCTACTGTTGTTACGGGTACGTTCCTCCTTGACAACTCTTATGCATGCATTCTTTTCGATTCTGGTGCGGAGAGGAGCTTTGTTATTCATGCATTCAAACATCTACTCAAATGTAAATCTCAAACTTTAACTGAAACATTTACAGTCGAGATGGCTAACGGAAAGAAAGAGAGCACCAACGACATATTCCTAGGCTGTACTCTTACCCTGAACGCTCATTCTTTCCTAATCGATCTTATGGGAGTATCCATAAAGAGCTTCGATGTCATAATCGGCATGGATTGATTGAGCCCCAATCGTGCTGATATCCTTTGCTACGAGAAAGCTATCCGTATCAATATTCCCTCTGGCGAAGCCCTCACTATTTACGGTGATAAACTCAGTTCGAACCTTCGTATCATTTCATGCATCAAAACCCAGAAGTATCTGCGGAAGGAATGCCATGCATTCCTAGCTCATGTTGTTGACGAAACGCAAAAAGTTAGAGACCCTGAGAGCATCCCCGAAGTCTGTAACCTTCCTGATATCTTCCCCGAAGATCTTCTAGGAATTCCTCCCGAGCGCCAAGTCGAGTTTTGTATCGACGTAATCCCCGGAGCTACTCCTGTAGCTAAATCTCCATATCGTCTAGCGCCGGCAGAAATGCAAGAGTTATCCAGCCAAATCAATGAGCTGATCAACAAAGGATTCATCAGACCAAGTTCCTCACCCTGGGGAGCCCCGATCTTATTCGTGAAAAAGAAAGATGGATCCTTTCGGATGTGCATTGATTACCGAGAACTGAACAAGCTTACCATTAAGAACCGTTATCCCTTGCCCAGAATCGACGACCTTTTCGATCAACTTCAGGGAGCCAGCTACTTTTCGAAGATAGATCTAAGATCAGGGTACCATCAGTTGCGAGTTCACGAGAATGATGTTCCCAAGACAGCATTCCGAACTCGTTATGGACACTACGAGTTTGTAGTGATCCCCTTTGGTCTAACCAACGCAACGACGGTATTCATGGATCTGATGAATCGGGTGTGCTGCCCTTTCCTGGACAAGTTCGTGATCGTGTTCATTGACGATATACTTATCTATTCTTGGAGCGAGAATGATCATAGACAACACTTGAGGCTAGTGCTAGAAACGCTAAGGGCGGAAAAGCTCTATGCAAAATTCTCTAAGTGTGAATTTTGGATCAGGAAAGTAACTTTCCTTGGTCACGTGGTTAGCAAGGAAGGCATACACGTGGACCCTTCCAAAATCAAAGCGATTGAGAATTGGTCAGCACCGAAGACGCCCATAGAAATCCGTCAATTCTTGGGTCTCGCTGGCTACTATCGCATATTTATCCAAAACTTTTCCAAAATCGCTAAGCCTTTAACCACCCTGACCAGAAAGGTGTAACCTTTAGTTGGGGAGAAAAGCAAGACACTGCGTTTCAAACATTGAAGCAGGCCCTATGCAACGCACCTATCTTGTCCCTACCCGAAGGGACGGAAGACTTCGTTGTCTACCATGATGCATCAAATCAGGGCCTAGGCCGCGTGCTCATGCAGCCAGGAAAGGTTATCGCCTATGCCTCGAGACAGCTGAAAACACACGAAGTCAATTACAGAACTCACGATCTAGAGTTGGGAGCAGTGGTCTTCACGTTAAAGATCTGGAGACATTATCTCTACGGAACCAAGTGCATTGCCTTCACCGACCATAAGAGCTTACAACATATGTTTGATCAGAAAGAGTTAAACATGAGGCAGCGGCGATGGGTAGAGCTGCTCAGTGATTACGAGTGCGAGATACACTACCATCCCGACAAGGCCAATGTGGTAGCGGATGCCCTTAGCCGAAAAGAGTATTCAGGTCGTAGGGTGAAGGCACTGACAATGACCATCCATTCCCAATTATCCGCACAAATCAGAGAGGCTCAGCTGGAAGCCTTAAAACCGGAAAACATGTCGGATGAAGCCTTGAGAGGAATGGAAAAGAACTTAGAGGTCAAGGTAGACGGAGTTTACTATTTCATGAACCGGATCTGGACCCCAAAGTACGGCGGGTACAGGGAGGTTGTCATGAACGAAGCTCACAAGACTAGATACTCCGTTCACCCAGGTTTAGCTAAGATGTATCTGGATCTCAAACAGCTCTATTGGTGGCCGAACATGAAAGCAGAGATCGCTACCTTCGTGCGCAAGTGCCTGACTTGCGCCAAGGTGAAGGTGGATTATCAAAAGCCCTCAGGTCTACTTCAGCAGCCAGAAATACCTGAGTGGAAGTGGGAAAGGATTACAATGGACTTTATCACTAAGTTACCCAGATCTCCGAGTGGGCACGACGCCATCTGGGTAATTGTCGATCGACTGACTAAATCCGCCCACTTCCTACCAATTAAAGAAAAATTCAAAATGGAGAGACTCACACGAATCTTCATTCGAGAAATAGTCCGCCTTCATGGTGTACCTGCATCCATTATCTCCGATGGAGATAGCAGGTTTACCTCGAGATTTTGGCAGTCACTACAGAAGGCTCTTGTAATTAAGCTGGATATGAGCACAACTTACCATCCACAGACAGATGGGCAGAGTGAGAGAACCATTCAGACATTGGAAGATATGTTGAGAGCCTGCGTCATCGACTTTGGCATGTCGTGGGACACTCATTTGCCCTTGGTCGAATTTTCCTACAACAACAGCTACCATACCAGCATCAAGGCTGCGCCGTTCGAAGCCCTCTATGGCCGTAAGTGCAGATCCCCTCTGTGCTGGGCTGAAGTGGGTGACACGCAGTTAGCCAAGGGTCAAGTCCCTGATAGCACTCTCACAGGCCCATAAATCATACGAGAGATTACTGAAAAGATCATACAAATCCGGGAACGATTAAAAGCTTCAAGAGATAGACAAAAGAGCTACGTCGATAAGAGACGAAAACCCTTGGAGTTCCAGGTTGGCGACTGTGTTCTTTTGAAGGTCTCACCTTGGAAAGGCATGATATGCTTCGGAAAGCATGGAAAGCTGAATCCAAGATACATTGGACCGTTCGAGATTCTCGCTCGGATCGGCCCCGTAGCATACAAACTCCGCTTACGCCGAGAACTTGGCAACGTACATACCGTTTTTCACGTGTCGAACCTAAAGAAGTGTCTGTCCGATGAGACACTTGTGATTCCCCTCGATGAGATCGAACTAGATGAGGGCTTACACTTCGTAGAGGAACTAGTTGAAATCATGGACCAGGAAGTCAAACGAAAGAAACAAAGTCGCATCCCGATAGTGAAGGTTCGCTGGAATGCCAAGCGGGGACCTGAATTCACTTGGGAGCGCGAAGATTCAATGAAACAAAAGTATCCTCTTCTATTTCCGAGTCCATGATTTGTATTCTGTGTCTGAATTTCGGGATGAAATTCCCTCTAAGGGGGCGATGATGTGACAACCCGAGCCTTTTTCCGTTTCTGTTATACGATTTCCATTAATAAAATTTGAATTTTATTAATTTTCCGTCAAGCTTCTTGATTTAGAAAATCATCTAGTTTTATATAATTAAATTTATATATGCGAGTCGGAACCAAATCACGCGAAAACCCGAATCTCTCGAAAAATCAAACAATTTATGGCCTTAGTGAGTTTACGGCCATAAACCCGTGTACGACCGTACACTCGTTTACGGCCAGCGTCGGGTGGACCCCCACCACCAACCATGAAAATCCCCTATATATACGAGTCCCTACCCTTCGTTTAGACTTTGCTGGCCGAAAACTCTCTCATTCTCTCTCTAGAACACCTGACCGTAAACACCTAAAACACCCATTTTCTTCCGAAAAACATCAAAAATCATCATTTGGGGTCGATTGGGAGCATCTGGAATACGTTTTCTGCGAAATCAAACACCCTTGTTCTTGAGTTTACGGCTGTACACACTTCATATCTACAAATCTTCAAAGGCCGTAAACCCGTTTACGGCCGTACACTCATCGAATCTTCAAAGGCCGTAAACCTAGTTCACGGCCGTAAATTGCCTGTCGACCGTAAACTCCCTTCACGGCCGTAAACCCCTGTTCATGGCCGTACACGCCTCTTGAGCAGTGAAAAACTCGTTTTCCGATTCAACCAAGTCCCGGTAACATTCCTTAACCGAAAACAAGTGTTTTTCAAACAATTTACTTAACGAAATCGCTAATTTAAATGCATATATGTATTTATTGATATTAGGATTCCGTTAAGTGCCACGTACAACAACCCGAGGATCTTCGTTTCCAGTCGACGTTTTCACACAACAACAGTGAGTTCATACCCCTACATTTTTATGATTTTTAATGTTTTCAGGGGGGAATACAAGCCAAACACAAATGATTTTGTGAAACTAAAACAAAAGGATTTGAACGAGTTTAAAACTTATGCAATTGATACAGTTAAATGATTTCCCACGTTTTATGAAACATTTAGACATTTTATCCCTTTTGTACTATGTTGAGCATCAGGGACACTTTCAATTTGGAAATATAATTGCATAGTTTTCAGAACATCTTACAAACCAAGTACATAACTTTTCAATCAAACTATAATAGGTATAGTTTGCGGAATTCAATACATAGTTTCTTTTACCGATTCAGATTACATTCATAGGTAACCACATAAACTATGACATATTTAGTTTATGACATACAATACGACAAGAGTACAACATTTAATAATTATTTAAGTATAATTATTACCTCATACAGTATACACATAGATTTCAATACAGTATAGCACTACAAGAACTACACGTAAACTAGTTAATACATGATTGTGAGACAACTCTTGATTTGCACCCTTCTAGGTACTGGTAAAACCCTCAACGTATAGTGTAACCAGAGTCTCCTGGAGGGAGAGCCTGAGATTTGTGAATAGATCTATTCGGGACTGACATTCCCACACCTAAACTGCTAGCTACAGTTAGGCAGGCATGCCTGGGGTGACAAATATCATACCGTACGACGCCTGAAGAACGTCGTTGAGGTCATCAGTCATATCAAACATGGTTATACGAACTCACAATAGTATAAACTAACCTTTTGTTTACAAGATTTCATTCTTTAATAGTTTTATTTTCGTCAATAGAACTACTACATACTACAATTGGAGGATTCCAGGGATTTCATTTCATGGTTTTATTTTAAGTAATAAAACTACTATACATACTGGCGTTAGCCAGGGTTTTCATACTATACAAACTGGTGTTAGCCAGGGTTTTCATACTATACATTACCTACATTACTGGTGGTAGCTAGGGATTTCATACAAGAACTTTTATACAAAACAATACAATACAGCTGGTGGTACCAGACATACATATAAATACTTTCGGACACAAGAACATAATTCAATAATGAACTTACAATTGGTCTTAGGGTTTAAGGCTACTTTTCATTACTTAAGAAAACCTTGGATTTTCTTGGAAACATACAAACATTTTCACGGATTCATCAACAGGTTTTAATTACAAAAACATGCTTATGAACTCACCAGCTTTATGCTGATACTCTTTCAAAATTGCTTGTATTCTCAGGAAATCAGTAGACAGGTATCACCTGGAGTTTTGAGAAGACGGAGCATGTAGAGTTGCGTCTTTACATTTTGCTTATACTTTTGATGTATGCAAACAAGAATTAAACAAATGTAAACCTTTTTCATATATGTATTCAATGAAATGGTTGTGTTTACTATGATTGCTATGATACAATTTTTGTGATACTACACATGACGTCATCCACCCACGAACGTTTCCGCCGTTCCGGTTTGGGGGTGTGACAATAAGCTCCTTCATCTCCGTTGGTGCTAATCGGTATGGTGCTTTTGCTATTGGTGTCGTTCCTGGTAACAAGTCTATTCGAAAGTTTACTTGTCTATCAGGGGGTAATCCAGGAAGATCCTCGGGAAATACTTCCGGATAGTCACACACCACTAGTATATTTTGCATCTGCTTCTTTTCTTTCTTAGCATCGATCACAAATGCCAAGTACGATGTGCATCCTTTAGACAAAAATTTTCTGGCTTTCATTAGGGAAATGATTCCAGAATTCACTCTACGTTTGTCCCCATACACCACAAATGACTCTTTTCCAGGCGGGTTTACCCTTACTATCTTTTTTTTTGCATAGTATCTAAGCATCATTGGCGCTAAACCAATCCATTCCTAGTACGATACTGAAACCATTCAGCTCAATAGGTAACAACTCCTCGTGGAATTCGTTTCTGTTCAAGTCGATGCCGATATTCCTAATGCAATTGCTAACAGGTATGAATTTGCCACTGGCAAGTTCTACAACTAGAGCATTATCAAGTTTTTCTATAGGCAATGCTAGTCTTCCGCCAAATTTATGTGATATAAAGGAGTAATTTGCTCCAAAATCAAACAATATATTGGCAGGTAATCCATTTATAAGAAAGGTACCTGAAGCGACGTCCGTTGCTTCCTTCGCGGCTTTGAGTGTCATCTGGAAAGCTCTAGCTTTTGGCTTCAATGGGACATTAGGCCTTGCTGCCTCCTTCTTCTTCGGGCAGTCCCTCAAAAGGTGCCCTTCCTCATTACAACCATAACAAACTTTCTTGTTGAACGTGCACTCGTTGGTATAGTGCCCAGGCTTCCCACATTTAAAACAAGTGACCTCCCCGTCACATTTCCCATGGTGCTTCTTTTTTCACTTTTCGCACCATTTGGCTACGCCTCCCCCTCCTCTTGAACCAGACTTCGAGCATTTACTTTTCTTGTTGGATCTCGTAGATCCCTCAAACTTCCTCTTCTCACCTACCTCAGTTTTCTCCAGACCCCTTTCTTTTAACTGGGTCTCAACATTCTTGGCTGCTCTAACGGCTGCCTTCAATGTGTTTGCCATTTTGACTATTGGTCCAAAGTCTGATGGCAATCCGTTAGCAAATTTCTCTATCTTGGCGAGTTCAGTCGGCACCAAGTAAGGAAATAGCTTCATCTTCTCACTAAACGCAGTAGCATAGTTATTAACGCTCATTTTCCCCTTCTTCAAGTTTTGGAACTCATTGTTAGATCGATCAGATCTATCTCGGAGCAGTACTGCATCTTCAGCTGTTCCATGAACGCTTCCCAAGACATCTTCAAAGCTTCTCCTCGTGGCATCGTATCCGCCAACAATTTCCACCAGCTCAAGACTCCGGTCTTCAGTTGTCGAACTGCAAAGACGGTTTTCTGCTTATCACTACAGTTGCAGCTTTCAAATACCATCTCCATTTCGGAGATCCCGTCCATGATCTCCACAGGCTTTGGGTTTCCGGAATGACTTGGTGGTTTGGCACCCAAGAAGTTCTTATACATACGCCCATCTCTGTCGATTTCCCTCTTCGGGTCATTCCTTCTCACCACTGGGGGTTCAACTTGACTGACAGTGCGGCTGTTATCCCATTCTTTAGACTCTCCGTCACTCAGCTCCGGTTGTTCAACAGGCATCGAAGGTTCATTTCTGTTATTCAGCAACAGTTGTCTCATTTCTTCCTTCTGTTTAGCCATCATATCCCGAATCATGGCTTGAACTCCAGCCATTGTGACCGGCTCAGGTGCAACTTCAACTATCGGCACCTGCTCAATCACTTGGGGACGAGGCTGCTGATTCCTGTTTTCATTCACATTTCCAGCTCCGCTTCGGGTTCTTGCCATTTTGATCTATACACTAAACTAGGTGAATTTGGATCCTTATTCACGATAGACGTTTAACTTCTCCTTATGACTCCGAAACGTTACATGCTAGGTCTAATATCGTAATCGAACGCTTAGAATCCTGAACACATAAAGTTTCCAGATCCGGTCGGAAACAGACCATAGATCCGAACATATAATAGCACATAAGGAGAGCATAAAGCATTTAGCACATAAAAGCATTTTAGGCATCTTTCCTAAAATAAACTAGTGCTCGTGTCTATAATATGGTAGACACTCAACTAACAATCATCGCTTAGCATTCTAAGTTTAAGTCTAGAAATCCTACAAATTCCTAGTTTGCTTAAACTAATGCTCTGATACCAACTGTGACATCCCCATTTTACGGCCAGAAAAGACCGATCTCGTTTATGCTTTTTAATAAAAATCATAGTAACTTCTTAAGAAAAGTGTTGCGGAATTTGTTCCCAAAACAAAATATGATAAAAATTTATCAAAGCATTTCTTAAAGAAATGTATTTTCATTACATTACAAAAACTCAGGATGTCAATCATCGATACAGATCATAAGCATAAACCAAAAACATCATAGACCACAAAACACAATCTGGCCTCAAAACAACATAGGCCTTACAACATTCCATTTGTTTTCTACTGGCCTAAAATCCATAATCTCTCGTCAAGTCATCCAACTATACTTTTGCCACTACCTGTAATACAAGAAACTGAGTGGGTCAGGCTGGGGAGCCTGGTGAGCATATAGGGTTTTCAACCCACAATAAATAAGTTTATTATTTTCAACAATCATTAAACCTGATTACCCGTTCCTGTTATCCTCACCTTACGTCCCTAAAGCATCTATCATAAGGGACCTATCCTAAGGAATTTCATCGGGATGGACACTACTACTAAGGGGATTCCTCAGCCATCAGTGCCCGTAAGGCAACCATGGGGGGATGGAGTACACCGGTGAACACATCGTTCGCAAACACCTACAGGTTGCGAGCCTGCTAGCGTTCCACTGGACTTCCTAGAAAAGTCCGTGGTCGTCATCAATACTCCGCTAGATGACTGGATCAACGTCAATATCGAGGCCTCTCGTCATTTTATTTCATCACACCCCAACTATTTCATATACCCATGTTTTACCCATAACATTTGTAGATATAAAATGCATATACAGTTCAGATCTGGAAAACAAAGTTTAAATCTTTCATACAGCATAGATCTCAAAGTATAAAACATACATATACAGTGTAGATCTGAAAAGTTTAGATCTGAAGTGAGAAAGTCTAGATCAAAAGGATAAAGGGTCAGATCTGGAAGAAAAGTTTAGATTTGAAAGAAAAAGTCTAGATCTAAAGGAAAACGAATTCAGATATGGAAATAAGAGGTTCAGACCTTTTATCCAAAATAGATCCCAAGTAAACATATAATATATACATACACATAGCACGTAATTTTTATAAAATACTTTATATCTATGTAAATGAAAGTGACTATACACTCACCTGATAAGGAGTGATTCAGACAACACTTCGCTTCTTAAAACAATATTGTTTGACGAAACCGGGAAGTTTTCTTGAAAACCGGGCTCTGCGCGGGCAGAGTTTCAAACCGAAAAACTCTTTTTCTCGGAGCCTTCAGGTGCTCCGGGGCTTTCGTCTAATGCTAGGGAGGTTTCCTGGGCTTCGGTGGTGTTTTGGAAGGCTTGAGAGAGAGAGAGAGAGAGTAAAGAGTGAAAGAGAGTTGGAGAATGGAAAAGAAAACGAGCTGCCCTCGCAACCCTTTTACAGGCCAAGGCCTCGCAGTATGCTGGGCGTACCCTCGGTGGTACGCTGCGCGTAAGGGGCATGTGTCCGTCATTTGGTGGAGCATGGTGGACCTCTTCGGAACCACATAAAATGTCAAAACGCGGGGCGTTCTCTTCTCGTACGCAGGGCGTACTCCGGAACGCAGGGCGTACCCCTCGCACCCAACTCGCAAATTTCCATCCCGACTTCAAAAGTTCATAACTTTCACATACGAGCTCCGTTTTTGACGTTCTTTATATCCACGCGTAGGTCAGAATGTACTCTACAACTTTTGTGTAGACTTCGTCGGCTAATTTTGAATCTATTTTTAACAGTCCGGGACAGGAAAATCCGTTAAAAATTCATAACTTCTTCATCCCATGTCCGTTTTTGTCTGTCTTTTTACCGTTGCGCTACTATTAACGAGATCTTTGATTCTAGTTTAGGTTGTGTCGGCCACAAATCGACTAATCCAATATTCGAACTTCGGGCTGTGCACTGCCGATCCGAAACTTAGAAAAATCATAACTTCCTCATACGAAGTCAGATTTGGGCGTTCTTTTTATGCACGCTCTCGGTTTAACGAACACTACGACTTTCGTTCAGATCGCTAGGGCTAAAAATTCTTCTATCATAAATTCACTATTTACGTTACGCAGTGTCGTGCCGGTTCTGTCGCGAAACTTCGACAGACCATAACTTCTTCGTTAAAACTCGGATTTCGGCGTTCTTTATATCTCCGAAATCCTTGTCACGACCACTACAACTTTCTTCATAGATATCGGGTTTATCTAACATTTTATTTTGATGCTTATTTTTATCATTTATTTACTATATTATTATAAACAAGTAATAAGCACACAAAAGCACATAATTCACGTAATATTCAAGTAATTCATCTTTATTACTTTAAAACGAGTTACAATGATTGACGTAGACTATTACATCATCATTAATGCTTAGCCCAGAAACACAAGCATTATAGATATAGTCCGAAAATACCTATATCCTTCCCAAATATACCGAACCAGCATGTTGCAAGGTCGCTCGAAGTCACCCGCCCCATATGTCTCGAAGTTGCCCAGTTATATACCGAACTGGCATGAAGACTTGAAAGGAAAATAAAGACTAACGAGAAAGTACAAAGTGACGTCGAAACAGTGGAAATAGTACATCGAAACCATGAGAATGCAGTCTGTACGAGGATACACGACTGATAGATCTTGTCATAGCCATATAACAGCTGTGTAACGACATACAAAGTACAACTAGTCGTACATTCGAGCATAATGCCGTAAATACGATAAGATGACATGATATGGTCAATACGGGAAGAACTCATTACCTCTTCCTCCTTCGTTATAAATAGGCAACCTGAATCGTCATGGAGGTACGCATACAGAAGTCATACTTATTCCACTTGTTTAACTCTCCTACGATCGATAATATAACCTTTCACTAACTTAACTGTCAGAGCGTTGTCCGAGATCTCATCCCGGCCGACCAGCTTACGGTTTGTGTATATTCTTCAGGTCAATCTATTTGCTCGGATAAAACTAATCCAAGGGTGAAAGATGGAAGACAGACCCGATGCTACATCAAGTGGTGTCATCCGTGGGACTTTGCAACAAATAGCTAGCGCCATCACACCAGCAATTGGAGCAAGTCCGTTCGCGAGCATACAAAACCATGAAGGCCCAGAAGCAACCCTGCAAGTTGCTACTGTGGTGAGACACCAGAACGTAGTCGCCGGAAAGATTATCAGCGATGAGGGAATGAATCTGCAAGGTAAAACGACAAAAGAAATGAAGTTAGAAGAATTTGAAGCATTCAAAAGCTTTAGGGCTATGAGGAAATTGCAAAGAAAAAGACAACTCTAGAAAGAGAAAGAATGGGATCGAGTTTCGGTACACACAAACCAAACGGAAGACTCTGACCAAGAAGGAAATGAGTCAAACCCTCGCAAAAAAAGATCAAGCAAGAAGGAGAGAAATACAGGTCGACCATCCAATGCAGAAGACGCTCATAAAAGACAAGAAAAGTACCAAGAAGTAATCGAAGCAAAGCAGTACAACCAAGCCTTCAAGAACCTAAATTTCCGCTCTCCTTTTACGGATGACGTTAACGAAACACATATTCGCAAAGGGTTGAAAGGGCTGAGGGTGCCACCCTACGATGGTACCGGAGATCCAGATGATCATGTATCCAACTTCCAGTGGGCAATAAAATGATACCAATTGATCCAAAACTATGGAGCCTGTTTTTCGCGGGAACTTTAGATGGATCTGCCCGATATTGGCTTGCTAGCTTACCACCTCGAAGTATAAGGACCTTCGAAGAGCTGTGTCAAAAATTTTGCAACTGTTTCATACAGTAACGAAGGTTCCAGCAACAAGTGCACACGATATTCGCTTGTCGGCAGCGTGAAGGAGACTCAAATAAAGCATACTTTAAAAGGTTTAATGAGATCAGTAGGAAGATGCCAACCCGGGATGACCCTGTGATCATAGCGGCGTTAACTTATGGGCTCCTGGAAGGGGAGCTATTTCGAAAGCTGGTAGGGCGAAAATGGGTTAATGTAGAGGAAATGATATGAAAAGTTAATCGGTTCCTGAGGCAAGAACCTGAGAGTGCTGAAAAGCAAGGATGGTGTGAAATCTCGAAATTCAGGGTCATTTTAAAAATTTTATTTATGCTTATTTAAAAATCAGAGTATCCATTTTAAAGAATAATATTGCGTAATTTGTTCCCAGAAAAACATGATAATAATATATCAAAGCATTTCCGAAGAAATGTATTTTTTTATATTAAAACATTGGGATGTCATCGTCAATACAGAAACATAAGCATAAACAGACCTTACATTCATTTACACTAATGATTTACATCTCCGTTAATCTCTCAGTGTAATGTAGCTTCATATCGACACCTGTGTGTGATACAATTAAACTGAGTGGCTCAGGTTGGGAAACCTAGTGAGTACATTTGGTTTTCAACCCACAATAATATAATTATTATGTTTAATCATCAAACAATTAACCCAACTTCCCATCCCCATTATCTTCTTTATTCTTAAGGATCTACCCTAAGAATCATATATTCTTCATTCATTCATAAGGATTGACCTAAGGAATCAGGCACGAAGGCCATCACTGCCAGTGTTTATCTAACAGACACTAAGTACATAGTTGCCAATGTTATGTGTTAGGCGCTAAGTCCATAGCTGCGAATATCCATCTATAGGGTACTAAATCCATAGCTTCCAACGTTCATCTGTAAGGCACTAAGTCCATATATTCCAGGGTTTTTAGAGTACATCTGGTGAAGACGTAGTTGAAGAACACCTACTGGTTGCGAGCCTGCTAGCGTTCCACGGGACTGTATAGAATAGTCCATGGTCATCATCTATACTCTGCTAGATGACTGGATCATCGTTTAATTCAAGGCTTCTCATCATCTTTCACCACTCATCATCTATATCATCTCTTATTTCTCATCATTCATCTACCCATCTTTCCCCATCCTAATTATAGGTATAAAATGTGTATACAGTTTAAATCGAATAAAACATGTATATTTTGTTCATCCAACATAGATATCAAGAACACAGATAATATGAACACCTACTGGTTGCGAGCCTGCTAGCGTTCCACTGGACTGTCTAGAATAGTCCATGGTCATCATCTATACTCTGCTAGATGACTGGATCATCGTTTAATTCAAGGCTTCTCATCATCTTTCACCACTCATCATCTATATCATCTCTTATTTCTCATAATTCATCTACCCATCTTTCCCCATCATAATTATAGGTATAAAATATGTATACAGTTTAAATCGAATAAAACATGTATATTTTGTTCATCCAGCATAGATATCAAGAACACAGATAATATGCACACATAACGCGTAGTTTATATTAAATACTTCATATCTATGTGTAAGATGAAAGTAACTATGCACTCACTTGTTAAAGTGATGACTCCAAACTCGGGCAGCCCTTTGCTTCTAACAATTTTATTTTCCTTCGATGAAACCTAGTGTCATTATCAATAGATTTTAGTCTAATATTTATTGCGACTAATTATTAGTCTAGATTTATCATTAACTCGAGGTCTATGAGCAATATTGTTTTAGAAGTGTTAAACAATACTTTTCAACTACTATTTACACACATGGGATAGACTCTAAACACTGGAGGGCAGGACCATTTTGGCATTTAAGATGTTCTGACAACAACCTTATTCGGCCCTTTAAACCAGATTCCCTGTACCGCGAGCAGTTAAAAGTTATTATAATAACACTTTGTATAATTTATAATACTTAGCAAATATATTGTTTATAGGTTCATAATAACGATAATGAACTTAAACATAAGTTATACTTAAAGTAGGGTAAGCATAACTCACTTACAATGGTGTTTGGCTAGAAGTCGGGCTCTGCGGGGGAAGAACTTCTGAGCCAAAAGCACTTCTTCTCGGAGCCTTCTAGTGCTTAGGGACTCGCGTCTAGCACTTGGGAAGTACTAGGGAATGGGAGGGGCTAAGAAGAGTGTTTGAGAGAGAAAGAATTGGAAAGGTGTGAAGAAGAAAACACTTCTATTTATAGGCTGGGGGGCTGCGCATACGCTGGACGTACTCAGTACGCGGGGCGTCCGAAGCCCTACACTGCGCGTACGAGGGGGCAGGTGTCACTATTCGAAGCGAAGCAGTGGGGAGAAAAGGAGGGCCAGGATCGTGCCACGTGTCAGCCTCACATCCTCTCATAATTTAATTAACTTCTAAATTCCGTAACTTTCGCATATGAGCTCCATTTTTTACGTTCTTTATATTCACGCGTAGGTAGCGACGTGATCTACAACTTTTGTTTGTACTCCGTCATCTAGTTTTGAATTTATTTTTAAAGTTATATTTTAACACACTTAGACAGATAAAGTCCGTTAAAAATTTATAACTTGCTCATCCGACGTCCGTTTTCGACTGTCTTTATATCGTTGAGCTCCTATTAACGAGATCTTCGATTCTCATTTAGGTTGTGTTGGCTAACAATTGATCGATCTGAAATTCGATTTATGGGCTGCATACTACTATGTCAAATCTTGGAAAACTCACAACTTCCTCATACGAAGTCAGATTTGGACGTTCTCTATATGAACGATTTCGTTTTAACGTCTACTATGACTTTTGTTTAGATCGCTAAGGCTAAAAATTAGTTTATCAAAAATTCACTTTTTATGTTATGCGGTGTCGTGCCGGTTTAGCCGTAAAACTTCGACGGGTCATAACTTCTTCGCTATAACTCAAATTTCAGCGTTCTTTATATGTACGAAATCCTTGTGACATATAATATAACTTGGTTATGATTATTTATTCTAAATAATCTTCTATCAAAAGGTCATTTTTAATGTTTATTGTCTCTAAATTGACTAGCTTGAATCTGCGGGGGTTACAACTATTTCCCCCTTAGGATGATTACGTCCTGGAATCGTCAACGAAACAGGGCTTGTATAAAGACTCCATATGTTATCTTTTCAGCCTAGGTAACAATCATAACTCCTTTGTCCCTTGAGTATCTAACTTTTGGACCTCTTGACTGTTGGCGCTGCGCAATCTTGCACTCGCTCTTTATTCTATGTTGGACTTTCAATCGTAACCTTTGATTTACAAAAATCAATACTTATTGGAGACTGTTGCTTCTACTTAAACAGACTTAACTTAATATAAGGTCTTTACTTTGATTATCGTAATAGGCCGATAGGTCATGTTATAATGACCTCAAGTCGTATGATGCAACGCTTAGACTCAGGTCTTTTTGAGTCAAATTCCAGAATGTATGAAACCTTCTTTCATGTTCTAATTTGATATAATCACATTCTAGCATGTAGAATTTCTAGCTACAAGCTTCTTACTTTAACAATGATCGCAATACTTCTATTCGTCACTCCGATTATCTTTTACTTCCATCTACTGGCTCAAGTCAGATGCTACATCGAACTTGGTTCTCTGAACCATGTAACATACTTATCTTAGTTGGAATCGAGATGATATGACCACTAGGGTTGGAATAATAATCATCTTCTTAGTCACTACCAAAACGATGGTACAGTACAAGAAAAAGCCGAAATAACTACGGAAAAATTTCGTAGTTAAAACATGATATTCCGTAGTTAAACATGATTAGAGACATAATTTGCTACGTAACCATTCTATAGAAAAATTCTTCATTAGTAAAGGTTTGTTACGGAATCTGTAGGACCTTCACAACGGAATTTGCAACAAACGTATTCTGTAGCAAAATAGCTATGAACTATACCTGTAGCAATGGCGTAGCAAATTAACTACAATTTTTTCCATAGCAAGTCCGTAGCAAATTAACTACGACCCAATCTGTAGTTAATCTGTTGCAAGTTAACTACAAACTAACCCCGTAGCTAATTTCCATAGAAAATCCACTACCGATAATAGCGTAGCAAATATTCCGTAGTGAATTTACGACGACATAATTCTGCAACAAATATTTCATAGTAAATTTATCATGGCCTACTTCCGTTGCAGAAAAAATGTGTCATAATAGATTCCATAGCAATTCAGCTACATAATACTACATAAAAATATATGTAGTAACTCCATTAAAATATCAATAGCAAAAAATGGTGACATGATTAATTCAAATACATACAAAAATGACTTAATTTTATTTCCAAAGCAAATTTATAACAAAATCAACATTATGTAAATGCAATAACAATTTATCAAAAATATTGTAGAAATCCTATGTGAAATACTAACAAACATTTCTAGGTTACCGAAAATATTGTTTGCCGGTACAAAAGATCACCGAAAAATAAAGGTTGCCACAAAAGAAGACAATTCTTTGTGAATTTCGTCAATATCAGCATCCGCGTATCCATCTTTGCCACCCCCAACCTAAGAAAAAAAATTGTACTGCACTATAAAGAGGGAAGAGCATGCAAAATCATGGGATATATACAAAAAAATTGTAAGCAAGTTGACATCATATACTACCCATCATTTTGATAAATAAACATAGAATGGCCCTTTTAATTCGTTTTCTATTAGAGTATTGAATTTTCAAACAAATGAAAGTACATTGTTGTTTCTTGCATGCATGTAACCTACTGTTTCAAATATATAATTTGTCAAAACATGCTACTTTACATGTTATACTTTGTTAAGTTCTTGAAATTAGAGGAATGTAATAAAATGAAAATTTTGAAAGCTTAAGCTACATGTTCCTTTCTGAAAGTAGCAAAAATATGACAAAATAGCATCCTACTTTGTCAAAACATGGAAACGTACATGATATGCTTTGGTAATTTCTTGAAATATGAATGTAATAATTGACAAATTTAAAGATTAAACTACACGTTCCTTTTCACATGTGACAAATAAATATATCAAAATAGCATCCTACTTTGTTAAAACATGCCAACTTACATTATATGCATTGTGAATTTCTTGAAATTTGAGGAATGTAATAAAATGAAAATTTTTAAAGACATATGCCTATATGGTAAAAAAAGTTGTATAATAGGTTGCTTTTATCCTTTACAAAATAATACCTGACTAATTTGGCTTGATTGTGCATAGCTTTCAATAGTCTTCACATAAACATGAGCGTCAATAAAAAAAATCCCATTTCCTAACAAGATATTTCAAATTGTCTGTGGTGGATTGCATTCCTTAAAAAATGAACATCGAGTTTATATATATAATACCCAAAATAAGAAACATCAACTAAAGATACTATAACGTTATAGAAACAATAACTATGCATGATGTGTACATTTACCTTAGATAATATGAAATCACCAAGCCACCTATTGCAGCCGACATAATTTTTATGGATTGAAGCAATTAATATGTTAAGAAGTGTTGACATCAGATTAAAAAAAATGGAGAAATGCCCATTTCACAAGCGGAACTAATCAATAAAAAACAATTCTAACCGGAACTAAATTCAAAGATATTACATTCAATAGGTAATACCAAACTGAAAAACGGATTGTTGTTGGAGGTGAGACTTAAGAGTAATACTGGAAACCACCAAAATGATTGGATTATAAAAACGTTGAAATAATAAGCAACATAAAGCAAGAAGCGGTATATAAGACTAGAAAAAAAGACATATCAATATAAATTACTATTGGGTTTTGAGCATAACATCATTTCTATGGTGTACATGCAACCCTAATTGCTTTGGATCTAGGTTTTTCTAATTTGAACATACAACTATGAATACCAAAGCAATAACCCTATGACTAGCATACATATATTGAAAATCACATATGATTAGGGTTAGAAACTTTACCTCTCTTGTTATGTAGCAATAACAAGTTTAATCCTTCTTGATATTGACTTCTGAAAGCCTAGTGCCCCAAGTGTTGCACCTCTAATGGAGTCACAAACCCTCTTGCCAAGGAAGACTTGGGAGAGATGATAAAATCGGCCCTCTAGGGTTTCTTAAAGTATAGATCCGATTTTCACAAGGCAAGGAGTCTATTTATACTTGTGGCTACTAGGGTTTTAGGTGGAAACCCTAATATGACTGCTTAAGCCTTAAGCAGCCCATGGAACCCTTCTAGAAGGCCCCTTGGATGAAATCTTTATGGGCTTCCCATAGGTTTTGTCCATACCTTCTATTAGGAGTCCACATCCCAATATTGCAACTAACAGTTAATTGCAATATCAGTCCCCTTTATTTAATCAGTCTCTTTTGATCACCAAATTAATTACAAACTTATTTTTAATCAATACTAATTAAATAATATGATTTCCAAATAATATATTAGTCTTGTAATATAATAATAAAACCATTTTTTTAGTACAAATTTATTATTCACATAATAAATTCTACTTTCTCTCCTCTTGTCATCCTACCAAGTTGCACGAATGAAGGCAACCCAAAAGGACCATGCTCATAATCAAATCAATCACATACCAAAAATAATTATAGACTTAGACACCTAATCCAACAGTCTCCCACTTGAATAAGTCTAATAACTATTATTGAGTACGACTTTAGAATCTGATTATCAATCATAGATTTCAAAAGCCGCTGTCGAACTCTGATCTTATCAGCAAACCATCCTTTAGATAAGGGATCATGTATTCCTCTATTCTGAAGATATCGTATAGACATGAGACATGTATTATAGTCATTCTCTCTGTCTATGTGTTGGTTCCTGATTTCCGATTTAAGACGAATGACAATAGACTTCCGTTGAACACATCAACTTAGTCCAGGCTTGGCCAAGAGCTTAGGGCGTCATCACTAAATCATCGAGGGCCCTCAGATATCCCTTTTATCCCACTTTGGGAAAAAGGAACGGATAAACTTCGACTCATATGCGTGCACTATTTACTTATCATCACACACAACAATACGTTTTATAACATCAAGTTACTGATGCATTTACGTATTATCAATGTGCAACCGACTCGTAAACAACAACTCATATCTCTCCGTTTCAAGAATATAAGATATTATCGTCTCATAATCACTCGTGATAAAATCCATGAAGTAATTTACGTGAGCGTAGGTTTAATCCAATACTCAAATCATATTTCAGGAGCACTCATGAATACTATAACAAACTTTTGCTATGTCTAAACACTTTAGACAATCTACAGTCGGATTCATGATAGTCTTGCCTCATTACCTACTTCCAAAGTATGATTGACTGTCGATGTTTGAATAACCTAGTTATTTGGGAAGTCAAAACATGCGAAGTGAAACACAAGAATAATCGAATCTAATATGGTCTCAAAACTTTTGAGTATAAATAAACACTTATTATTTAATCACCATATTGATTACACATTATTCATTGAATAATGTTTCGAATAATCAACTTAACATTTGAATTATAAAATTAGTTATCCCATGCTCCAAGCATGCAAACTATGTTTGTCTATGGTCCTTACTTTGTGAAATAGATCAATTGAACACACTTCCAATGGTACTCATTTCACAATTCCTAAACCTTATTGTAAGTGCAAGAATACCAAATTCTTCCCAATATTAGAATATGTTAGATTTTAACATTTTATGCAATGATCCTTTCGTAATGTCATAGCACCAAAGTCAGCAAGACTTTGCCAATGAAATTACAAAGTGCTCTATTGGAGATTGTTACAAGACAACTCTATAGATATGAAGTCTCACATTCAAAGTACATTCCTTTGAACATCCTTTTTGCATAAAAGTTTCTAACCTACATATATTCTTAATATCCAACTCCCATTATGGAAGCATTTCCATATTTTCCACATGACAACATATTCTAAATAGAATCCTATCTATTCATAATAATGTCAATATGGTCTATCCATTACTATACTTCCAACTGCCCATAAGTGACCAATCCTTGGGAAACCTTAGATTTTACTTGACAGGTGTTTAATTTACTTTAGTCATATCCGATTCTTGTCATTTTCCTTCTTAACACCCTAGGCATTTGGAATAGACAGAACGGTCGAATATTACAACATATGTAATCGATCCAATACCCGAAGCGTATGAGATATGATACATAATGTGTTACATAAAGACATGATACTTTACCAGTTCCTTGCTATAATATTGCCATATATAGAATTCCCTTATGTTGAATCTTTTCAACATAACATTCATATATGTCCTTTGACTAAATTTGATTAAAATTTCTTGATCTAAGCTTTTAGATTTGAAATAAAATATAAATTCCTCTCCCTTAATTATAGCAAAACAACTTTTCAACCTATGCAACTTTGCAAATTTAAACTTTTGTTTTCTATAATTAATATTGCTAACTCGTAACACTTAAAATAACAATCATGCTCCCACTAACATGATAATTATATCCTTACCAGCATAACACTTATGCTCCCACTAGCTTTGACATGTATTCAGAAATCAGCAGGACTTCTAGAAATCAATACTTATTGACTTTCTTACCAAAGTTCATATTTCTGATACGTGATGCTTCAATAAGACTTTATCTAAGCTCATACACCTTTTATTAGAAAGCTCATATGCGTGTCTACACTATTTTAGAACTTATATCAATAAGTCCCAAATGTTCAGACTAATTGCCAAATCTCACAATTCGAACTATGAAGAGGGATGCCGTAATCATAATCGAATTTGAGAATACAATTTACACAATCACTATCTCCTTAAAATCTTCCTAGTGAAAGAGTTTCCTCATAATCATTTTCATGAATTGGAGAGAAACCTTGTCACTTTGATTTTATTGTGTATGTGTTCCTATCCATGTGAATTTGTCATAACCATAATCATAAGACCAGGTTGTGACAAATCTAAAACCGTATGGACCGAACTTGTCGAATCTTAATTTCTTGCCACCTGGCAGCACAAGGGCCTACCATGGCTTCCAAGTAGTCAAGCAGCTCACCCATACAGATCAATGAACTTTCACCAATCAAGGTGCTTTGCCATATGCAATCAATTGAGAACTCTTAGGACTCATACACATAGTTAACTTAACTGGAATCGCACAGAAACAAGAATATGTCAACGCGATATGTTATAAACCTCAAGTCGTGTGCTAGTGATAGACAATAGGTTTCTTCTTGATTAGTTCTTGAAGCTATTCAAGACCATTAAGACTCCTACTAATCTATTGAAATATAAGATTCCCATGTCAAGAAACATTCCTCGACAAACAAAATGTGACAACCCGAAATTTCTATCTTGTACAACCATTCAATTCAGTCAAAGTCAGACTTGTTTCTGCTAACTTTTAGCATTGTTTAGAGTCTGTTTAAGCATTCTAAGCCTAGTATATCAAAGGATCAAGTGTTAGAGTCGGTCAACTGAAGTTCAAAGCCATTAATCAAGCCATAAACCCCTCAATGAGGAGTTTACGGCCAGGACACATGAGTTTACGGCCGTAAACTCATGGTGGCCGTTAACTCTAGCCTATAAGTATGAAGCTTGGGCCATTTTTACTCTATTTTACCATTTCCAAGGCTAGGAAATCGAAAACTCTCTCAAGTATCATAGGATCTTGCTTCAAAACCCTCAAAAATGTAAGTGATTTCTTCCATCTATGTGTTAGTACATCTCTTATTCTTGAATCACCTTTGAATTCATCCATGAATTCCATCTTTTGGGTCTAGATCTTCAAGATCCTCAAGAACATCAAGAACACATAAGTCCTTTGGGCCGAAATCTACTCTTCTAAGCTTCTAAATCGTAAGTACCCTCTTATATACTTGCTATCTAGTTAAGACTCTTGATTCTAGCCTTGAAATCAAGCTTTTCCCAAGATCAACAAGAGTTTACGGCCAAGAGCATCTCCCTTGGCTGTAAACCCTTAATATGGGTGCAATTGGACCTTAAACTCTTCCTAAAGGCTTGGACATGAACCTAGAACCCTTCCTCAATGCTTTAAGCCCTTTAAAACACCCATATGCACAAAGTAGCATGAGTTTACGACCGTAAACTCATGGGGCCGTAAACTCATTGGCCGAAATCACATAGGGCCGTAAACTCATGGCCGTGAACTCCCTTGGTCATGCTATTTTGGCCGTAAACTTCCTAGAATGGCCATACACCTTTAGTATGCAATCATATGTGATTGTAGCACTTCAATCTTAGGGTTTCCTAGTCTAATAGGGTGTTACCTTTCATGATTAGTTGTTTATGCACTAATTATATACATATATATATATATATGTCATTATATGCTAAATAGGATCTGTGTGGGTGCTCAAGTCTTTACTTGACACCTAGCATCCTATACCATTCTTTCATCCAAACTACTCACTACAGGTGAGTTCATACCCCCACATTTTCATAGTTTTTACTGTTTTAAGGGGGGGGGGGGGAATACAGGTCCAACATAAAGTTTTTGTCTTATAAACAAGTGATTTCAAATATCTTAACAAAATGAATTTCAAAATATCAAACTTCTTTTAAATATTTTATAAACTTATATTTTTCCCCAAAAATCATACTAGTATACATATATTTATATAAATTAGATTTAAAAGATTTAGGACTAATAACCCACTTTGGTCCCTTTTCCGAGTGTCATTTAAATTTTACTTATATATAGTTGTATATGTATACAAGTATACAAGTTTATTCATTTAGTTTCAATTACCCTTTGTAACAAGTTGAGCAATGGGTTGTATTCATTAATACTAAGTATCAATACAAAAAGTACATATAAATTATAATAGGTATAATTTATGATTCACAGAACATTAATTCATGATTCAAGCATACTAGAGTACATTGTTTTACAAAAACAAAGGTTTAATTCAAAACTATCCAAGCGTATACATTCTTTCAGATACAGGTTAAGAGTACTAATTCAAGAACATACTAGTAATCATTTATTTCAGAATGATTGAGTTTTCATAATTATTATACATGTAACGTTTATATGCTTTTATGAGTCAAGTAGTACAGTTTGTTTAATTCATTTTAAACAATATAGTAAAGTCCTGATATTACGACCAGAGTCTCCAGCAGGGGATCGAAACAATTTGTGTATAGATCTATATTGGGAATGATAATCCCGCACTCGGACTGCTAGCTACAGTCAGGCATACACGCTTGTGAGTGACAATTGTTATCATCAACTTTCAGCGCATTCATAGTGTTGGGTCAGGCCACCTAGTCAGTATGGTTATAATAACTCATTAAAAGATATTAACAATAGGTTAGTGTATAGTTAACTAAACTTATGTACTATTTCAAAGTACTAGTTTACCAGATACAGTTTACAGTAATACATTACAGTTTATAATAATAGTTAATGAATTCAGACATACTCATAGATACAAGTTTACAAAAGGATTACAAATACAGAACATTGATTTACAAATAGAACAGTTTTATGCAACTAAAACTACTTTTCATATACAGCAGAAAATATAGGGTTTTCTGGAAACAGTTACATATTCAAGAAACAGAAGACATTCTTTCAAAACATAAATACTTATGCACTCACTCAACTTTATGTTGATACTCTCTTTTCAAATTACTTGTATTCTCAGGGAACCAGTAGGCAGGTACACCCCGAGCTTTTGAGAAGATGGAGCTATTTATGTCTTGTTTTCTTCTTTTGTACAACTATTTAGTTTCATAATACAAGGTTGAAACACATGTAAATATTTATACTTTTTAAATACAGTGGTTGTTTGTACTTTGATTACTATTATACATGTGTTGTGATACTACAAATGAAGTCCTCCACCCCCAGACGTTTCCGCCGTCTAGTTTGGCGGTGTGACACAAAAATTCAAGAGTTAGTGCGGATTCTTATCAAGAAAAACACTTCACACAATTGGTCTTAGTTGGTCTTTGCCCTATCCAATACATCACAACTACCAATTTCAAATGTGCAAGAGTAAGAAAAACATTTTTCTATTCCACATTTGATGAGTGTTATAAACCTTCCTAAGTTATGTCACTCAAGTCACAATCTTGGAGTATGACTCTAAGACTCGATTTTGGAACGAAGTATGACTCACCCTTTGATTTAACCATTTCAACAATTCCCGATTCCTCTTCTTAGCCATACTAGTGCACTAAGGTGTCTTTAGAGGATCAATCGTGATATGGTTTCATAATCACTAAGTTAATCATAAAACACGATACTTAAGTACTCTCCCTTCTTTTCAGATTGGAGAAACTTTTATCTTTCTGCCTAACTGGTTCTTTCTATTTTTTTTGCTTTACATTGAAACCTTTTCAATGTTTCAGAAGTTACACTTAATCTTGTAAGTATAACCATATTTACTAAACTTTTAGCAAATCATGACGAATATTCTTATCGTTCTTTGTGGTGGACTTGACCAGTGCACAACAATGCGTACTAGATCCTTTAGTCCTTAACTTGACTCACATACTTATGTGAACAAGGAATTAGTCTTAATTTCCTAAAAATGAAGGTTCTCATTCATCATACAATACCAGTTGCATGATTCCAAGTTTCTGTCCAATTAAAACTTGGGAGATGAGAATCATTCCTTATTTGGTAAATTTTCGACATTACCACAAATAACATAACTAAGAATCACATCCATTTTCAATATTGCATACAAACATAAATTTTCACAAAAGTCATTGCAAGGATATATATATAAATAAGACAAAAATCAAAATTTATTTTATTTATAAAAACGTGGAAAAACTTGTCCTTACAACGTAATTACAAATGAAAACTATGTTATTCAATATTCCTAAACAATCTATCATAACTCCTATGCAGCAGCTCAAAATGAGATCATCGAACCATGCGATCGAAATCCATCTCTTCGCGATCAGACTCAACATACTTTTCCTTTAAGCTTCCCTTCTTTTCTTCGATCCTACAAAACATCAAAATGCAATCTTATCACATCATGTATTAAGAATCTACAAATAGGAACTTAATAGAGTTAGATAGTGGATTTTACCTGAACCAGAGTCATACATCTTGACTCTCCCATCCGTTCGATCCTTCAGGTAGATATGGCAGCTTCGTAACCAATGCCCCTTCTCTTGACAGTAGAAGCAAACTGACTCTTTTGGAATAGCACATGGGATAATCTCAGATTCAGCCTTTCCCTTTACCATCCGATAAAATGGCCAATCTCTTTCTATTGGGAAGAGTAAGTTTTTCTGGACTTCCATTGTTGCCATTGTCAATTTCCATGGAAGTTTGGGAGGTTGATCTACCAGTCAAATTTGCTTGACCAATGTGCCAAATCATTATCGATTCAACAGCAATAAGCAAATAGGTGAGATCAATGAGGGTCACATCGTGGTCCATCATATAGCAATCTTTAATGAACTCACAATATGATTCAGGAAGTGATTGAAGAACCAAGTCAACAACCAACTTTCTTGAGACAACGACACCCAACATTCCCAGCTTGTCAATGTGTGACTTTATCTCCAATACGTATGCACACACCGACCTTCCATCTTCATGTCTGCTTGCCAATAGGGCTTTAGTGACCTTGAACTTTTCAAGTCTTCGAACATGTGGGTCAGGGAGAATTATTGGAGGAGGTGGAGGTGTTGGATTAGGTGTCTAAGTTCATAACTATTTCAGGAATGTACTTGACCCGATTAGCATGGTCTATTTGGGTTGCATGGCATTGCAATACTTGGATAGACCAAATTCAGAGAAAGGACACTTAAGGTTTATTAATATATTATAAGTTCTAATATATTAATAATATTATTTAATTAGTATTGATCAAAGAATTAATTTGGAAAGCCATGACAATTAGGTTTTACATGGTGTAACCCTACTTGTGCCACAACTATATAAAGAACCCTATGCAAGCAAAATCGACGACTACTTGTACAAGATAGAGGGCAATCCGATTTTGAGGTGTTAGTGAACTTCTCTCAAGGTTATTCCAAGTGTTGTGGTGTTGTGTGAGACATTTGAGGAATTACACTTGAGGTGCTAGGCTCACAAGGTTCTCAAGGAATCCAAACCACAAAAGGTATGTTCTTCTTCTAGCATTTATGTTTAAAAGTTCCCCATGCTATGCTAGATAGGATAAGAACCTTGGAAAATAAATTTTGCATGTATCTTAGTAAAACAGAGATCCAAGGTTTCTAGGGTTGCATGTACACCTTAGGAGTGTTAGAATGCTCAAAACCCTTCAGTGGTATCAGAGCCTAGACTTGTAGATACTTGATGCAAACTTGTTTTTCAAAAGCCAAAAACTGCTCAGACAAGAAAACTCGACGAGTTCTGGCTAAAAAATCGCCGAGTACATGAGTTATTACATGAACTCGACGAGTTCCTTGATGAACTCGACGAGTTTGTCATCCAGTGAGCAGTTTTTGGAGATTTGATGTTGGAAATAGACTAGAAACATTACCCTAAACTGTTTTGGTGTTATAAAACTTATTTTAGATGGTGCAATGGTTATGCTAATCCATTTTCAATAGCTATTATCAAAATTTCAAGTTTTATATGGTTTATTTATGATTCTTGAAATTGTTGATATAAACATTCATGAACTTATGAGTTTAGAAGATCATAGGAATTATATGTAACTTGCTTGTTAGTTTAATTCTTGATCATTATGTGTTTTAATGGAATCCATAATTTGTCATGTCACACCCCAAAACCGGAACGGTGGAAACGTTCTGGGGCGGAGGACGTCATGTACAGTATCACAACACAGAATAATAGTAAACAAGAAAACAACATCATCCATTGCATTAATAATGTATTTTAATACAAGTGTGTTCTATACAGTTTATAAGACACCAAAAATGTGAATCAAAATAAAAGATGAGTCTTGAAGTATGCTCCGTCTTCTCAAAAGCTGGTGTCTGTACCTGTCTACTGATGACCAGAGAATACAAGTTATTTTGAAAGAGTTTATCAGCATTAACGCTGGTGAGTCCATAAGTATTTAGTGTCATTGTTTGCCTGAAAAGTTTGTAAGTGGTTGAGTGTGTAAGTTTGTAAACATGTTTGTAGTGATTGTTTGTAACCCTTAGAAAACCCTATATTTTCTATTAAAAGTAGTCTCCTACCAAGACATAAAGTACTGTATGTTTATACATTTTAAAAGTGAGTATTTCTCCCAAATGTGACTATCATTTCGTAATATATAGTTCTTGCATTGCTGTTCATGTGATAAGATCACAAAGTGTATGTAATGAGAAAATAACGAAGTGTTGTAGTATTATACTATAGTGACTACGGTTGTACTAACTACCTTAAACCAATTGTTAATTAAGGTATAATGTGATATAACTGTAACCATACTTGATCGACATTAGTAAAACACGACGCTCGAAGACGTCGAGATGGTATGACATTCATCACCCGAAGACCTGCAGGTCCCACTGTAGCTAGCAGCAAGGTGTAGGACGGTCAGTCCAGTATAGATCTATACACGAATTCACGCTCTTCTTTCAGAAGACTCTGGTTACAAGTCGAGCCATGACAGGGTTGTCATGCCCCGAGGTAGTGCTTCACATTTAAGTTATAGTGTGTATGTATTCCTTGTACTAGTGTAGTGTACGTTCTCTCCTGATCCTCATCATAGTGTGTTCTTTAGTATAGAGTTTAGTGCGTATGAATAATATGTATTAGTGTATGTTCTCTCTTTCTAGTGTGTAGTATGTTCAGTTATATAGTGTAGTGTATGTAGTGTTTTACAGTATGCATTGACTCATGTATGAACTGACTCGTGGTATGTTTCATAGTATTGGAAATAGTGAGTAGTATACTCCTAAACTATACCTATTATAGTTTACTAGTAATGTTATATGAGTGACTTAGCATATACACCTTTGCTACCCAAAGGGTTAGAACTGAAGTAAAAGCTTTATATCTACACATATATATACATGATATATAACTGAGGATCAAACGACAGTCGGACAAACAACAGGGTACTCTAAGTCCACAACCAAACAAGGAATAGGAAATAAAGTGAGTTATCAGTCCTAAGTCCTTCAAACCTTACTTATATAACTATATATGTATTAGACATGTTTGGCAATATATAAGTTTAAAGAGTTGAAAGTAAAGATTTGATAATCAAGAATAAGTTTTACAAACAGTTTAACATGTAAAAGAGTTTGATAATCATTTTGAAGTAGTTTTGATGACAAAGCAGTTAAAAGTATAGAAAGTCCATTTGTTTGCAAGTTATAAATCACATGTGATTGATATTATAACTAGTTTGGTTCAACTTGTATTCCCCCATAAAAGCATTTAAAAACATTTAAAAGGTTGATTAACGGGTATGAACTCACCTGCTGTGAGTAACTCGAATGAAAGGTCGATATAGTATCGTCGGGTGTCAATTGAAGTCTTGAGCACAAACGAATCCTATTTTCAGGTAATAACACGTATATGAATACACTTAGGGTATATAACCACTAATAGACACTTGGACACGCCTTAGGGACATGAAAACACCTAGAATTAAGTGTTACAAACACCCCTTGAAGTCCCTAAATGAGTGTAGGGCCTTAGATTTGAGTGTAAGGCCACCAAACTCAACTTTTGTGAGTGTGCGGCCAGGTGTGCGGCCAGAGTGTGCGGCCAGGCCTGTTTGCGGCCAGGCCTGTGTGCGGCCGTACACTCCCACCTAAAGATGTCCAAATCGATTTTCCAAGGCTAGGGGATGATCCTAAGCAGGTGTTTTGGCCGTTGCTATGCTTAAAGGAGTGTTTAAGTCCATTTTAGGACCAAAAGATGTGTGTGCGGTCACACATGATGTGTGTGCGGCCGTACACACATGAAGATCATCTTAGAACGATGCTTTCGTGGATGAAACTCGAGGAAAAGGTTTTCTAATGTGTTGTAGTGATGATCTAAGGATGTTTACTTACTTGTATTGTCGATTTGAGAAGAAAGCTTGAAGAATTCTAGAGAGAAAATGTTCCAGCTTTGAAGGAGTGGGAAAAGGGTGTAAGGTTGACTTAGGGGCCTTTATATAAACTGGAGTGTGAGGCCATGAGGGTGTACGGTCAGCTGTGTGCGACTGGCTGGCCGCACACTCGGGTCTGCGGCCGCACATACCTTGCTTGGTGTGTTTGGCTCGTTTTTGTGATGCTACACACATTCTAACCCTTCCTAAGACTCATATCTTGATTATACTAAGACTAATGCACTTATATAGACCCAAAACTTCATTACAAAATAGCAAAAACGAGGCTAACTTTGATAAAAAGAAGAATGTATAGGTTAGAAATTTCGGTTTGTCACAATAATTTGTCATCAAGTTATGGATTACCAAAAGTCATTCTTTTAAAGTCCATTAAAGAAACACATAGGTTACATAAAATGAATAGTCTCTCATTTTAATAAACCTTAACTCATAAGTTATGAAAGTTGAAAAGTTTTGAAAGTTACAAAACTTTCCCTCAAGTTTTGGAACATGTAAAGTCACTTTAAAAACTTTAGTTCCAACCCCTAGAATTTTAAAAGTTAAAATTCAACCCTTATACTTTATAATATTATAAGTTTAATAATAATTAAATATGTATAAGAACAAGTCGTTTTACCGTTAGTAGGCCTCATTCACGAAGCCAGTCTATAAGGGGGGTATAAGGTTGTTGCCTATAAAATGGCAGCTTAATGGGTGTCCACTCTCACCCACCGCTTCCTTGACTGGTGGAGGGTCGTTAGCCGAACGGGTAAGACAAGGACTTTAAATTATCATTAAAAGTATGATGAATATAAAGTAACTAAATGTTTTATAAAATTCCCAATCTTAGTTACTTTAGGTAAATGTGAATAAGGTGCTAACCCATGAAATTACATTTTGCACTTTGATTAAGTCGTTAGTGGAGCGTGTGTGCTTAACCGACACACTAACCTAGACTTAACAAGGTAGGCAAAGGGTAACTTAATGTTTATCATAGTATCGATGGAGCGCGTGTGGTTAACCGACACATCGATTGAGGGGTAAGTAATTTGCATGGTTACTTCACACCTTGTTTTGTGATCCTCGGCATCCTAGTCACAAAACCTGAAGGGCACACTCGAGATTGAAACATGCCATTGAAAAGTTCAATGAATCTCAAAGAATCTCAAAGAATCTAGAAGTTTCAAAACCAATTAAAACCTAATAATTTATTTCGTTTTTGATGGTGGAAATTGGTGAATCATCATTCACCTACCTTCAAATATTTTATAGCTTGGATTACGGCATCCCTCTTCTAAGTTATAAAATATTGTGTTGGGTCCTAGCCTTAATATTACATTTGGGTATCTTATTAATAGCTATCTTTATATCTAATCTAAACTTGTCTTTCTTCTTTTCAGAAGTCTTCCAACAATGCTGCTTCTGGCTCAAACCCTACCGGCTCATTCTCTCTCATGAACCTTTGTGGGAGAGTTATCTTTGATGGATCCAACTTTATGGATTAGATCAGGAACATCAGGATGGTCACTCGGTATGAGGACAATGAATATGTCCTCGACAAGGAGCTTAAGGAACTTGATGATTCATCTGCTACTCATGAGGATATCGCTGAATACCAGGCACATGAGAGAGATGCTACCAAAGTGGCATGTATCATGTTGGCCACAATAACAGCCGAGCTCCAAAAGTCCTATGAGGACTTCTACCCTTTGAGATGCACCAGGACTTGATGGACCGCTACCATCAAGAGCAGTATGAAATCATCTCTCCATGATAACAAACAGGATGAAGGATGGTGAACCCATCACGGGCCACATGCAGAAAATGCAAAGGTATGTGGATCATTTGCTGAAACTGAATGTGAACTTCCCAGAGGAGTTGGCAATTGATATCATTTTGCACTCCCTACCTTCGTGTTATGATCAATTCCGCATGACATACCACATGAACAAGGAGGAAGTTACACTCAGCAAACTTCAAGGACTTTTGAAGACCGCAGAAAGTGGTCTTAAAGGTAAGTCGGTTGTTACTACTCCTACTCCTACCGCGGCCCCTGTCTTGGCAATCGGGCAAGGAAAAGGAAAGAAGAGGAAGAGCCCTTCGAAGGGTACCAAGGGAAAGTCCCTTGATGGCTCCTCTTCAAGGGGAACCAAGAAAGGTTTCGTCACTCCTTCTTCTAACCTTAAAGAGGCTGAATGCTTCTATTGCCATGAAAAGTCGCACTGGAAGCGAAACTGCCCAAAGTACCAGCAAGATGTTAAGGGTAGGAAAGTAAAACCCAACCATGCAGGTATTTACACTATATTGTCTAATAACTCACCCTATTCTAATTCTTGGGTCCTTGATACAGGTTGTGGTATTCACATATGTTGTGATTTGCAGGGACTAAGAAGAAGTGAGAATGTGGAGCATGAGAAGATAAACTTGATCATGGGAAATAGGAAAGTTACACCTGTCACCAAGATTGGAGTTTATTCTTTATTACTAAGTAGTGGGTTAACATTAGATTTGAATAAATGTTGTTATTCGCCTGAAATGGCAAGAAATATTATTTCCTTTCATGGTTTGTACAAACAAGGTTTTACCTTTTCATTTGATAATGATAGTGGTGGTATTAATGCTTTCTTTAATAATGTTCTTTATTTTAAAGCATTACCTTGTGATGGTGTGTATGAAATTGTGTCAGTTGTAGATAACCTAGGAAATAATGTGTTGTGTATCGATTCTTCCACTAGTTTGGATAAAGCATCATTATGGCATTGTCGTCTTGGACATGAAAGCAAGAAACGCATAGGCCAACTCCAAAAGGATGGAGTCTTGGAGTTATTTGACCTAAAATCAGATGATAGTTGTGAATCTTGTTTACTTGGGAAAATAAAAAAGTCACCCTTCACTGGTACCTGTGCTAGGGGTGAGGGTTTGTTGGATCTCATACATACTGATGTGTGTGGACCCTTCAGAACCACCACAAGAGATGCTAACCGCTTCTATGTGACTTTTACTGATGATTTTAGTAGATATGGATATGTCTACTTAATCAAGCATAAGTCAGAGACCTTTGAAAGATTCAAAGATTTTAAACAGGAAGCGGAGAATCAGTTGGACAGGAACATTAAGATGCTTCGATCCAATCGAGGTGGTGAGTATCTTAGTACAGAGTTCCTTGAATATCTTAAGGAATGTGGGATTATCTCACAATTGACAAAAGCTAACACTCTTATCAATTTATTTGCAAGGCCTATTCTTTCTATTTTTTTCCTTGACTTTTCTATTGTGGGATATCTCACGGTCTATTACTGTGAGAGGCTTCTAGACATTTTTCGGGAGACTGAAGTCAACACGCCAAGGCCCGTAAGTATAGTTTGAAACTATTTCCCCAAGCAAGGTATATAAAAGGGAATAAGCAGAAAATGACTTTTTAGAGTGCTGGAAGGCTCGGGTCACTGAAATTTTATCTTCTTTTATTATTTATTGAATTTGGCATTCTAGATTCAATTGAGCACTTACTACTCATAAGACCGGTCACATGTCCCAAAGATTAACTCATACCTGTCGTTATGCTTCAGTGTTGAAAACCTTTTCATTTTCTGTTTTGCACGAATAGCTTCAGGAGGTGTGCACGTGTGTGATTGGACCGCTTTAAGGTTTTAATGAAGAACGAGCAAGTTTAATCTCAAAGCATACGACTCACTTATCAACTCAACTATTTTAAGAAGATTTGGTTGCTTGGGATTAGATCGAAACAAAAATAGAATAATATATATATATATATATATATATATATATATATATATATATATATATATATATATATATATATATATATATATATATATATATATTGATTTTTTTAGACAAGTAAGTAAAACCATGCAACATGAAATACCTCATACCCCTCCCCAAGCTTAAAAATAAGCATTGTCCTCGATGCTTGGAGAGGGGACTCTACTATTTTTTTTTGAAGTTTTGGGTGTCATGGGCTTCAAATGCACAAAGGTAATAGATAACTAATTCCAAATCAAATTACCCACCAATAACTACTAATAATCACACAAAGATACAAACTTTGAACAATTTCAAGCAACTAAATAAGTATTGGAAGGAATATATCAGATTTGTGCTTGAGTGTGTGACTTTTGTGGTGATGATTCCTCATTTGTCCTCCCCAAGCTTATCCTACACAACAAGGCAAGCGAATTAACACAATTGATGGTCAATTTTCGGACCTAGGGTTTGTGAGAAAAACCCGGATCCACCATGAAAGGTCCAACAAAGAGCTTCAAGATGAAGTGTAGGGAAAGAAATTTCATAACTTGGGAGAAGATTTCACTTGGAATTAAGGAATCTAAGGTGGTTTAAGAGTAAAATCGGTTTTGGGGAAGAAAAGTGGAGAGAAAAACGAGTGAAAGCAGTGGGTGTGGTGAAAGAATGAGCAAAACCCGTCTTTTTTTTTTCTTAAAAACGCTACAGCACGTCAGACACGGCCTCGTGTCAAATGAAGGCAAAATGACATGGCCCGTGTCATTTCCAGACTTGATAAAATTTCAGCCAACTTTCGGACACGACCCCGTGTCAAATATGGTAAAAAATGACACGACCCGTGTCAAACGTTTTGTGAGATTTCACAATTTTTTTGGTTTCGGCATCCTCCGACACTCAAAATTCATTTTTTCTTTTTTGGTAATTCATTTTTAATTATTAGAAAGCTGAAAAGTCATTTGGAACAATTAAAAACGATGAAATACAAAAAACAAAAAAAATGACGAAAATACCCCCGGGTTGTCTCCCGGTTAGCCACCCTTGTTTTAAGTCGTTGGCTCGACTTGGCCCATGAATGTGCTTCATTCTAAGTATGTGGGCCTTTCCAACACATCAACCTTCTTGTATGCTTCTTATCATCAATAAACTCCAAAATCTCCAGCACATCGTTATTTATATCGAACTCCTTTGAAAGTTCTTTGGCTTTGCTCCTGTCTAGTTTTCGTGACAAAACTAACTCTAGAAATTCATTGTTAGACAAGTTTAAACCTTTTTTAGTTGAGGGTTAGATCATATTCACAAGATTGACAGATTGAACATCGGAAGGAACCTTTTTTTGCTTCATGAATATTGAAGTTGATAACTTCACCATCAAATTCCATAGTTAAAGTTCCGTTGTAGACATCAAATTTTGTTTTAGAAGTGTTAATAAAAGGTCTACCCAAAATTTTTTAGTATGGAACTTGAACTTGGAGAGTCATCATCTCCCATATCTAGAACATAAAAATCAGTCGGGAAAACAAATTCATTGACTTGCACCAACACGTCCTCTAGTACACCTTTTGGGTGTACTATTGACCGGTCGGCAAGTTGGATGATCACATCGGTTTTGCTCAATGGTCCTACACCAACTGATTTAAAAATAGAATATGGTAGGATATTTATGGATGCACCTAGATCAAGCATGGATCGAGGTACATAAAGATTCCCCAATTTACAAGGCACGGTAAAGACATCGGGATCCTTGCACTTCGGGGGCATCCTCTTTTGCAAAACCGCGGATACATTTTCCCCAAATCTTATAGTTTGGTTTCCTTTTATTTTCTTTTTAGATACACAAAGATTCTTAAGGAACCTTGCATATCTAGGTACCTGCTTGATGGCCTCGAGGAGTGGGATGTTTATTTGAACTTTTTTGAACATTTCCATGATCTCACTCTCCTCCCGTTCTTTCTTTGTGCTCTTTAATCTTTCGGGAAATGGAGCAGGAGTGGCTTTAGATTCAGTGACGAAGGGCTTGTTTCAGTTGTTTTATCTTCCATCTTCTCTTCTTTGGTTGCCTCTTCGACCACTATTTCTTCTTCATCTTGATCAACTGACACTTTTGGACCATTGTAACTCTCTTCGCCTCTCAATGTGATGGCACACACGTTGTGCCTTGGGTACATTTCTGTTTGGGCGGGCAACTCTCCTTGAGATTCTAGTTTGATTATGGAAGTAGCAAGCTGTGAAACTTGTTGCTCTAAGTTCTTTATGCATGCTTTTGTTTCTTGTTGGAAAGCTTGTGTACTACTTGCCAAACTCTTCACTATGTCCTCTAAGGACATAGTTGATGAACCCGCTTGTTGAGGAGGGTGTTGTGGCTGCCTTGGCTGAAAGTTTTGTGGTGGAAAAGGTGGTCTTTGTTGGTATTGATGTGGTTGACTTGGTTGATAACTTCCCTGTTGATTTCCTCCCCAACCTTGATTGTTGTTCCATTTTTGGTCACCCCATGGCTGATCATATCCTCTTTTATTTGATCCGGAATAGCCTCCCATGGCTTTTGCTTCTTCATAATCTTATTCTTGAAGTTGTGGGCACATATCGGTTGGGTGTCCCACTTGAGTGGAAATACCACAAGGGCGGGGTATGGGTTGCACACCTTTGTCTTTAGCTAACATCATTACCACTTTTGTAAGCTCGGACAATTGAGCTTCAATTTGAGGAGTTTGGACTTCTTTTACACCTCGGGGTGCATCCGTGTACCATTCTTCATCATGGCTTGAATGCTTAGAATCTTCAGCCATGTTTTTGATTAGATTGTGGATTTTGGTTGGAGTCTTGTCGGGTAAAGACCTGCCACTTGAGGCATTAAGAAGCCTTCTTTCCATTGGAGTTATGCCTTCAATGAAGTATTGGAGGAGCTGGTATTCAGTAATTCCATGCTTGGGACAACGGGCACAAAGTTTCTTGAATCTCTCCTAATATGTGTGGAAAGCTTCTCTTTTATGTTGCTTGATTCCAATGATTTCCCTTCGTAGGGCTGAAGCTTTCATTTCCGGGAAGTATTTGTCCAAGAAAAGGCGTGCAAGATCTACCCAAGTAGTAATCGTCCCCGGTGGGAGGTCATAGAGCCAGTCTTTTGCTTCATCTTGCACCGCGAAGGGGAATGCCCTAAGCTTGATTTGATCCTCCATGACATTGTGTGGTTTCATGCCCACACACACACAACATGGAACTCGGTGAGGAACTTGTGAGGATCTTCATTTTCCAGGCCTCTAAAGGTTGGGAGTAAATGGATGATCCCGGATTTTAGTTCTAAGTTGGTGGCTGCCGGATATGTGATGCAAAGAGGTTTTTGAGTAACCTCTTGCCTCACCCATTGGCGAAGGGTTTTCTCTGGTGGTGGATTTGGAGGTGGATTCCCTCCATGGTTATCTCCGATGGTATGAGTAGGAATTGAGGTTTCTGTGGGTGTAGAGGTTGGGATGTTATGAGTAGGTGAAGAAGGTGGAGTGGTATTTCTGGATGAGAATGGTTGAGGTGAGAGTGAGAGAGTTTCTATTTCAGTTTCTGACACACTTGAGAGGGGTATATCCTCTCAAATGTCAATGACCGGAGGGGTAGATGATGAAGAAGTACCAGAACCCGGTTGCCTCATACGAAGCTTGGCTTGCTTCTGTAACTTCTTTGCAGTCTTGTCTATCACCAAGTCAATTGGCAATGGTGTACCTCTACGAAAAGATCTAGGCATAAACAATTAGTAACATCGTGTCCCCGACAACGGCGCCAATTTGTTAGGCGTGTCAAGCCCAACAAATAAAGGGGTACGATATACTCCAAAAATAACACTACTATATTGCACTAAAAGGTAGTACAAGGCAAGCAGGGTCGATCCACAGAGACACGGGACAATCAGTCTATACCTCTTTGCGCAAGGTACTATGGTTTTCAACACTAAAGAGGGGGGGGGGGGTTTTGAATGCAATGATTAAAACAAACAATTAAAAACACAAGTAATAAACTAAATGAGTGAATTAAATTTAGAATTTGTAAGGACTCCAACTCTACGTATGATAACTTGGCAATGTGATTCAAAGATGATAGATATTGGCTCAATTCTATCTAAGTTGGTACTTGAAAGTGTTAATAAACTCTAACACTTCCCATTCACTACATTAGTTAACCAAAACAAGCTCTTTGATTAACCCTAACCTTACTAACCTAATCTAAACAAGATCTTAGAATTAGATTAAAAGGTTGCATTAAACTTCATGTGAATATTCCCAACAACACCCAATACTCCTCACAAGCTCGGGAGTGTAAGAGTGTGTGAATAAGATTTACACTAAATTCATTCAATGGAATTTAATTTAGTGCTTGTTACTTAGTCCAATTCACAAAACAATTACGGATTTTGCAATTAGATAACTTGAATGACCTAACCCTAATTCAAATGGCCAATAAGAATCACAATTAGATACAAACATTTGGTTAAAGCAAAATCAAATTCACTAGATAGAAATTAAAAGCAAACATCAAGTCATATGATTGAAATCATAACTCAAGAAGTCAAAACATAAAGTTGGAGAAACTAGGGTTCTAGCCACACATGACTAGAACAAGATTAACAAGTCTAGAAAGGAAATTAAAGTACTAAAGTGCTTACAAAGATGAAATTAAAATGTTTCCAAATGAACTTCTTCAAGCTACAAACTAAAAACTTCTTCTAAAAGTCGTCCTTGGTCGCCTGGAGTGAATGAGAGTCTGTGTCCCCCCTAAAAATCCTGAAATTAGATCATAAAAGAAAACTGCCCCAGGAAGTTATGCGACAGACACGGCCCCGTGTCAAATTGTGAAGCAATGACACGACCCCGTGTCACTCAAAAAGTTGGAAAATTTTCTAATCCGCAACCAATGTATGTTGATAAACCATTTGACACGACCCGTGTCAAAAGAGACACGACCCGTGTCAACTCTTCTGTGACAAATTCTTGTTTTCTTTAATTTTTCTCCGAAAAATCCGCATCTTTGTTTCCGGCCCTTTTTCACCATCCCGATTCATCTCCAACCTCCAGAACCACCTGAAATGGCATAAAAAGTTTGGAAATAAAGTGTGCCAAGTTTTGTCCCAAAACAAGTAAAATGCATGGATTATTACTAAATTTAAATGAAAAAGAGTAAATTAAACATGCTTCAATGGTGCATAAAATGAACCTAACACAGAGTAACGCCATACTGAGTAAGACTCAGAGCCCGAGTACAGAGGATGAGATAACTGAGATGAGTCGAGTGCCTTATGCTTCCGCTGTAGGCTCGATCATGTATGCTATGACTTGTACTCGTCCTGATGTGGCCTTTGCGTTGAGCATGGTCAGCAGAATTCAAGGGAACCCTAGCAAGGCTCACTGGACTGCAGTAAAGAACATTCTCAAGTACATGCGAAGGACTAAGGACTGGGTCCTTACCCTCGGTGGGAGTGATGACTTGAGGGTATTAGGGTATAGTGATGCTAGCTTCCAGACTGATAGGGATAATTTCCGCTCACAGTCAGGCTGGGTCTTTACCTTAAACGGAGGAGAAATTTCTTGGAAAAGTTCCAAGCAGGAGACAGTGGCTGATTCAACTTGCGAATCAGATTATATAGCGGTAAGCGAGGCAGCAAATGAGGCTATATGGCTAAAGAACTTCATTGGAGACCTTGGAGTTGTACCAGCTATAAAGGAGCCTATAGAGATTTTCTATGATAGTGAAAGTACGGTTGCCTTAGCCAAGGAACCAAGGGATCATAGGAGATCCAGACACATCGACAGAAAATACCATTTCATCAGACATCGAATAGAAGAAGGACTCCTCGTGGCAAAGAGGGTATCATCGGATGAGAACCCGATAGATCCCCTCACGAAGGGACTGAGCAGCGTTAAGCATCTCCAGCATGCGAGGCACATAGGGCTGAAGGATGATATTAGTTTTAGGAGTTAGATAGCTTCGAAATGTGTAAAGTGTAATTGACATTTGATGATGAATAAAAGTTGTGTTTATTTATGAGTAAAGTTTTGCTATCTTTTGTCAATCGTTTACTATCGTTTCATTTTGCATGTTTTGACTTCTAGAATAATTATGTTATTGTATCTCATAGTATTCAAATTCTCCACAGTCGGTCATATGTAGGAAGTAGATATGCCTCAAGGTTGTCATGAGTTGGCTTTTAGATGTCCAAGGTACTGGACATAGCAAAGTGTTGCTACGACACTCATGAGTGCTCATAAGTCATAAGTATTGGATTCAACCCATGCTCGCTGGTATCACTTCATGGAATTTATCTCGAGTGATCGCGAGACGGTAATATCATATAAGTCTTCAAACCTAGAGATATGACTTGTTGCCTATGAGTTGGTTATACATTGATTGTACGAAAACGCATTGGTAACTCGATGTTATAAAACGTGCCTTTGTGTATGATTCAACAAGTAGTAGAACAAACATATGAGTCGAAGTTTATCTGTTCCTTCTTGGATTAGAAGCGATATCTGGGCCCCTCGATGATTTTGTGTTGACCCATGTACCGGGCCCGGTCAGAACTAAGTTGATGTGTTCAATTAAGTTCTATGTCAAACAAATCGGAAATCGGGAAACAAACTGTTGGAGAATAAGTAAGACATTGTTGCATGTATTTGTCCAGCTGATATCTCGAACAGAGGATTATATGATCACTTATCTTAAATGGCGTATCATCATCATCTCAGTTCCGCGAGACCTTGAAAGAGCTACGATTGCTGATCGGTTCCTGAAGTCATTCTTGCAGTTATAGTTATTAGACTTATCCAAGTGGGAGACTGTTGGATTAGGTGTCTAAGTTCATAACTATTTCTGGAATGTACTTGACCCGATTAGCATGGTCCATTTGGGTTGCATGGCATTTCAATACTTGGATAGACCAAATTGAGAGAAAGGACACTTAAGGTTTATTAATATATTATAAGTTCTAATATATTAATAATATTATTTAATTAGTATTGATCAAAGAATTAATTTGGAATTAATTAAGTGATCAAAAAGAGACTAATTAAATATATGGGGTTGATTGTATAATCATCTATTCTTGTATAGTGGGCTAATGATCCATGGTTTGTATGGATTGGGTGAAAACCCATAAGGTGCTCCATGGATAATCCATGGAGGTTACAAACCCATGAATCATGGAATATGGAAAGCCATGACAATTAGGGTTTACATGGTGTAACCCTACTTGTGCCACAACTATATAAAGAACCCTATGCAAGCAAAATCGACGACTACTTGTACAAGATAGAGGGCAATCCGATTTTGAGGTGTTAGTGAACTTCTCTCAAGGTTATTCCAAGTGTTGTGGTGTTGTGTGAGGCATTTGAGGCATCACACTTGAGGTGCTAGGCTCACAAGGTTCTCAAGGAATCCAAACCACAAAAGGTATGTTCTTCTTCTAACATTTATGTTTAAAAGTTCCCCATGCTATGCTAGATAGGATAAGAACCTTGGAAAATAAATTTTGCATGTATCTTAGTAAAACATAGATCCAAGGTTTCTAGGGTTGCATGTACACCTTAGGAGTGTTAGAATGCACAAAACCCTTCAGGAGGAAGTGAAGCATGATTTTCATTTTCGCAATCCAATCGTGGAACATCATCTTCATGTGGAAAGCTTTTTCCAAAGGATTCAAGAAGACCATGGTTGTTAGAATTTGACATCTACAAAATGGGAGAAATTCAAGTTAGTTGATTCAATCCTTAATATAACACCAAAATGAAATATTAATGCTAGGACCCAACACAATATTCTACAACTCAGAAGAGGGATGCCGTAATCCAGTTGCACAATATTTGAAGGTAGGTAAATGACGATTTACCAATTTCCACCATGAAAAACGAAAATTAAAATTAGGTTTTAAATGAATTGAAATTCCTAGATCTTTTGAGATTCATTGAAGTTTTCAATGGCATGTTTAATCTCGATTATGCCCTTCTAGTTTGTGATTGGGATACCGAGGATCACAAACAAGGTGTGAATAACCATGCAAATTAGCTTGGTACTCTCGAAGACGTTTATCACCTAATCAATGTGCCGGTTAACGACACATGCTCCATTGATCTATGATAATCTACGAGCTACCCATTGCCATCCTTCATTGGTCCCATATTAGTGTGCCGGTTAACCACACACGCTCCACTAACGACCAATAAGGTGTAATGTGCAATTTCATGGATTAGCACCAAATTCACATTTTTCCTAAAGTAACTAAGATTTTGGAATTTATAAAAGTGTTTAGTTACTTCGTACTACATTATACTTAAATTTTAAATTCCAAAACTTGAGGGCAAATTTTGAAACCTTTCAAAATATTAAGGTTTAACTATTTAAATTTCAAAAAAAACTAAAACTTTTAATTTCAAATTTAAACTATAAAACCTAAATGGTGTAATTTAATTTTTTTTTTTAAATTTATACGTTAAATATTTGAATCAAAATAATTCTATATTATCCATATTTAACAATATCCACCAGTTTTGATAAGGATATCCATACCAATCATAAAAAAATCGAATTTAGGCAAGAAAAACGAGTTTTGGTAATAATCCTAATATAAATCTGGCCAGAAAATCGAAAATCCTGGGACCAGGTCACTCAACTCGTCGAGCCCACTATGGAACTCGTCGAGTTCATGAAACTCGTCGAGTCCATACATGGACTCGACGAGTCAGCCAGTCACACAACAAGTTTTTCGATTTGTTGATCTTTGGCAGTTCACTTTTGCATCTATTAAATAGAAAAACGACCTAGGCTCTGATACCACTGTTGGGTTTTGAGCATAACATCATTCCTATGGTGTACATGCAACCCTAATTGCTTTGGATCTAGGTATTTCTAATTTGAACATACAACTATGAATACCAAAGCAATAACCCTATGACTAGCATACATATATTGACAATCACATATGATTAGGGTTAGAAACTTCACCTCTCTTGTTATGTAGCAATAACAAGTTTAATATTTCTTGATCTTGACTTCTGAAAGCCTAGTGCCCCAAGTGTTGCACCTCTAATGGAGTCACAAACACTCTTGCAAAGGAAGACTTGGGAGAGATGATAAAATCGGCCCTCTAGGGTTTTTTAAAGCACAGATCCGATTTTCACAAGGTAAGGGGTCTATTTATACTTGTGGCTACTTGGGTTTTAGGTGGAAACCCTAATATGACTGCTTAAGCCATAAGCAGCCCATGGAACCCTTCTAGAAGGCCCCTTGGACGAAATCTTTATGAGCTTCCCATAGATTTCGTCCATACCTTCTATTGTTTTTCGAACACTACAGTCCGTAGACCTTATGCTGAGCGTCGTAAACGACACTGCAGCGACAATGATGTCAAAAGGAAGACCTGACTCTACAACTCAACACATCGTATGAGCACCATCTTTACTAGCAACTTGTCTTAGAATTAGAAGTAGTTGCAAACAAGGACATGTTTGGTTTGTTGGAAGTTAACAAAATTTGGTCAAATGTAATTCAATTCCAATCGACCAAATATCATCTAAACTCCATCATTTGAACAAATTGGTCATTCTTCGGGAAAACCCAAGGGATCTTATTTGTTTTCAAAAGGTATTGGTAAATAAACCCCGAATGATGGGACATGTGTGTGAGTGTGTAGGTGTGAGCATGAGCCAGACATACACATATGTCACATCATTGAAGGTTCAAATAAGATACCCTTTTTCAGATTGAAAAAGAAACCACAACAAACTATTATAACAGAAACCATCATTTGTCTGATTTTTACATACCACTTACTTTTAAACAAAATACAATACAATTTGATTCCTATTCTTTTGAATTGCAATTCCTTTGACTATTTCCATTCCTTTCAAAAAGAATTTGTATAATCAAATTGCCTAATTGTGATTGTAAATTTATCAAACACTACCGCGAATGCAAAAGAATATGTACGAATTCAAGTTTAAATCTATGTATGAGAGAGGCTGGGACAAATAAAACAATGGAAGTTCTTCACTACTTGACACGTGAAACATTAAAAACCAAATACTAAACTTGTAACTTCATACGGTCTAAGTTGCCTAACACTTGGATAATCACAGTTGTTAAGACTTCATTGCTATATAAAAAGCTCGATTGCAGTGACAAAGTTGGAAGAGCAAATAAAATAAGCATAAATGTTACCAGAAAAATATCAAACCAAGATGTACCTCTTTCGATGTTGAAACTCTAATTGTCCTTTGTGGTAGGTGTCATTCACTACTACTTTTCATCTGTGAGTTAATATATTTCTTTCTTTACTCAGAATAATCCATCCCAAGCATCCTACCAAGGCACTAATTTTTTATAAAACTGAATGGAAACTACACTTAAGCGTTCAAGAATCTGAATATCCACCAAGGACCCTGGTTGAACCCATTCCGGACATTAAGATTAAGAGAATTTTGGCCACCAGTCCACAAGTAAAAGCTCCAAAGCAAAAATCTAAGTGTATACTTTAATCATTTGTGTACAATTATAGATAAATAAAATAAGATGTGGTAATAGTATTGCATTTTACTAACAATGAACTATGACATGCTATCGAGCCTCCATTAATGTAACTGTCATCTTGTTTACCGAATAGTCATTCAACTTCCTTTCATCTGAAGTTGACTTCGAAGAACTTCTACCAATAAAGAATGCTGGTCGTTTTGGTACTGGTAATGACATTGTGTCATTGTTAAGCATAGATAAAACGTCTGACATCTCTGGTCTATCCATTGCATTTTCTTGCACGCAGAGAAGTGCCACATGGATAGTCCTCAACAGTTGATGTATGACATGAGTATTGGATAGCGTTGGATCCTCCAGCTCCAGTGCATTCCCTTCTAGCCATAGCTCCCATGCCTAAAATTAACCATTGTAATGTCTTCAATCATTAGATATACTTTAACTTTTCAGGTTAAACATATTATTTTTTTAATACAATTATAAACATTTAGATTTTAATTAAACTTACATATCCAATTAGGTTGACAGTCTTGTCACGATATGAGAAGCTAGTATTTCTCCTTCCACTCACAATCTCCAGGGTTAGGACTCCAAAGCTGAAGACATCTGACTTCACCGAGAAAGTCCCTTCCATTGCATACTCAGGAGCCATGTAACCACTGTGTAAGGTGTTTCACATAGTTAAGTAATTCAAGAACCAAATATCACTAATACTTGGAAATCATATATATCAATGTCTACATATCCACAATCCCCTCTTGTTACTTCGTTCATGTAATTCTGAAGCTTAAAAACAATTATGCCACCATGCTATAATGTAAGCGAACAGTTTGACAATTTGACAATATCCAACATAGACAAGTGAAAGAGAAAAAACGTTCTTACTATGTTCCCACCACCCTGTTGGTCATTGCTTCAGTCTCATGTTGTTTGAAAATTCTCGCCATACCGAAATCAGAAATCTTGGGGTTCATACTTTCATCTAACAAAACATTACTTGCTTTTAGATCTCTATGAATAACTCGCCTTCTTGAGTATTTATGTAGATAAAGCATGCCTTGAGCAATCCCTTCAATGATGTTCCATCGTTTTGTCCAGTCTAGGAGTCCCTTTCTTCTTTCGTCTATTCAAATGTTTTAGCAAGTCATATAAAACAGTAGTTTAATAAGTTTAAAGCATGACATGCATTTAGTTTATATAACTTTTCCTTACCGAAAAGAAAAAAATCCAAACTTTTGTTGGGCATGTACTCATAAATTAACATTTTTTCTTCTCCATGAACACAACAACCTAAAATCCGAACAAGTTTTGTATGCTGTATTTTGGTAATAAGTACGAGTTCATTCTTGAATTCCACAAGCCCTTGTCCAGATGCTCTTGAAAGCCTTTTAATTGCGATATCCTGTCCATCGCTAAGTTTCCCCTTTTCTCATAAAGACATAATATCTCGTTATGTCAGATTATAAATTTTGAAAACATGACCCATATTAAAGATAAAAATACCTTATAAACAGGTCCAAAACCACCCTCTCCGAGTTTATTTTTGCTTGCGAAGTTATTTGTGCTTGCTACTATTGAAGCGTGGCTGAACACCATCATTTCACTTATTTTTCTACCATTGCTATCGAGATTTGTTGCATTATGGAAGCTATCTGAAGCCATCAGACCAAGAAAGTATTCGTCATCTCTTCTTTGTCTCTCCTCAGCTTCAATAAAAATCATGGATTAGAAGATGACTATGGGTAACTCAGGCAGATGGGATTAACATTAATATAAACCGCCATACCTTCTAGTCTAAGATTTCTCTTCTTAAGATACCACAATAGCCCGAAGCAAAAGAAAAGTAGAAAAATCCCAGCAACAGCAGCTGCCCAAATGCTTGCACTAATATCTATATGTAGAATTAAAGCAATCGCATAGATAAAAAATAACCCACAAACCATTGAATCTATCACGATCATCTACCTTTACTCGCATCTTGAGATTCTAACACAAACATTTGCCTGTCATATCCTCGCGTATCTGTTATAAGCTTGGTTGATTTGTCTCCGGTATATGTAATACAATCATTTCCGTATTCATATTCCTCAAAAGCCAGACAGCTGCAATCATTCCAGCACCTCATCATACAATCACTTCTACTTAGGCTTGAATTACCAGCATCCGACCTCCTCACCCTGCTGTCAGTAGGATATTCCCCACTCAGTAAAGTAAAATTCGCATTTTTACTTCTACACTCATGAGCCAAACCAGGAACTTCCAAACACCCGGTACTTGTCTCATACCCATAACAAAACTCATTCTCACTTAAAGGGGTTAAGGACATACTTCTTTCACCATCTAAAAGCATACCATCTGGAGTCAAAATCCACATGGGTCGAACTCCACTGACGACATGGAAACTGAAGTATCTCTCTACATTACTGTATACATAACTAAGGTTATCCATGTATTGGCTAAATGAACTATTCAACATTATGTTCGGAAATGTTTGATTATTTAGATTCCCACTTGTCCAGTAGGGTTGACCTCGTCTTCGAATAATAAATCTCTGAGATGCTTCGTCAGTGGCTTCCCAGCTCAAAGTAAAAGTACCAGGAGTGAAGCTATTATCATTGCTGATATCATCGTACAACCAAGAAGTTAAGTTCCAGCTCTGCTCTGTTCTAAGGTTTGCCCCGAGTTTCATACCTGGTAGAAGAACATTTGTTGGATGATCAAAACTCTGCCACAGAGTCTGGTTGTCAGTTTCGTTCTTCAGTTGGAAATTACCAGTGTCTTCAAGCTTCGCAGTCAAATTAGACCCAGGAGTAAATTGATTATCGGAGATATTTACAAGGGTTGTTTCACCAGTGGTGATGATCAGTTTCCCTGTGTCAGGATCGATCCTCAGGACACTAGAGCGGAAAATGATTGGTGTTGATGGGTTGGCTACCCATACTTTCGTGGATTGATTGGTGTACCAAATTCCTAAATATGTGTTATTTGAGTCGGAATGGTTGAAGAACCCTAATGTGAAGTTGTTACCGGGGGAAACGAGCTGAGAAGTGCGGTTGAGTTGGTCCCCAACTTTGATGGTTGAAACATCAATGGCTGGAAAACAATTTATGATTAGATTGGTACATAAAAGTGTGTAGATGAGGAGACTACTCATTTTTCAATAATTCAATAGGAATAGATAAATGAATATGAATTCTATATGGTTCTGATGATTGGTGAAAATATCAACCACCATCGATTGGATATTTATTATTTTTCTACAGTCAACGAATAAATATTTCTCGTTAGTCAAAGAATTTAAAGAAGCTCATTGTTTGGAATTAATTGGATACCTTCGGAGTGGCAAACTCTTATTTGGATACATTGTTTGGAATTAATTGGATATTTCCACTGACGTCCTATGTTGACGTTTCTATCTAAGATATTAGTTTTCCTCACCCTTCACCATCAACGACAACTGTTACAGGTCCATCAACTTTGAATTTTAGGATGTGCAATCCGTGGATGAGGATCCTCTAAAGTTAAAGGATAACCTGACTTGACTATTAGAATAACTATTAGGTCAATATTAAAAAAGGTCAATATTAAAAAATAATTATAATTATTTGTAGTTAATTGATATGATATCTTTCCTCTAAATAATTCAAACATCCTTTTTTGTGACTTAGAACCGACTTTTCTAAACATTTAGACCATCATTCTTACTTATTTGGATGTTTACTATCTAAATGAAATAAAAATATAAATAACCAAAATTTCAAAAAAGGCATTGCTATTTACTATGCAATATATAATTAAATGAGTAATCTAATCCTTCTAAACAAGTTTGTTAATAAAAGTAACACGTTTTTTTTTTATTGAAAAATGACAACTTGCTTTGGAATATCGTATTCTGGAGTACGTACGGCCATTCCGGAGTTTGGTCGTTCAACGAATTCCGGAATACAATATTCCAAAGTATTTACAACCCCAAAACCACAAAAGGAAAAGTTTCCTTATTATTTTTCCGATTCTGAAGAAACACAAACCACCTATTGGAGTATGCATGAACCTTTACCATTTCCTTCATTAGCTCAACAAAAACGTAATGGTGCTACAACCATAATTATACTTTCTATGTGAAGTTATTCCCACTCTTTAAAAGAAAAGAAGAACTTAAGCTTAAATTATGATTCAAAAGTGTTACTGAAGGCTTCCAATATAATGTGTCAAAATCTACAAAATATAGGTTTGAAACTGTATAATTTATGGAAAATTATGACTGGCGGATACGGGCAACAAAACAAAATACCACTGATACATTTCAAGTGGTTAAACTATCAGAGAGACACACTTGCTCAAACACACAACTATTTCCCCATTATCAACAAACGAACAAAAAGGTTTTCGGTGACTTCTTGAATGACATATTAGCTGATAGTACAGGTAATATGTTGCAGTGGAAACAGATACAACGAACTTTAAATGGTCGTTTTAGTGTACATATTTCATACTGGCAAGCTTGGAGTGCTAAAATGTATGCTCTAAATCTGCTTAAAGGGACCCCTGAAGAAAGCTTTTAAAGACTACATTTATATTGTTTTAACTTTGAGAAGAAGAATCCAGGGACGGTTAAACATATAAAGACAAGTTATGACAACAAATTTTAATACTTTTTCATAGCTATCAGTTGCGTGGTAATATTTCTTATATAATGAGTTCTTTATATTTATTGTTATTACACATGTGAACGTTTAATGAGTAATATATTAATATTAACTACTTTTTAGGTTCGAGTGTTTCAAACATGTTTACGTCCTATTATTATCATTGACGGAGCACACCTTAAAGGGAAATACTTGGGCACGATGTTCCTAGCAGTAGGCATGATAACCATATCCTACCAAATCCTCCATATTGCAGTTGGTGTTAGGAAAACTGAAAGTGGGAGTCATGGATATGGATTTTATCAGGACTCAAAGAATGTATTAGGGACATGCCCTCTTTGGCTTTCATATCTAATAGAGTCAATTCAATTGAAATGGCCATTCAAGTTGTGTTCCCAAACGCATATCACATACTCTGCTATCAGCGTGTGTTGATGAATATAAGAACAAAGATCGGAAAATAAGAGAGAATAAATATTTTGTTTTGGAGGCTGCAAAAGCTTACCGACAGTCTGATTTCAAAGAAAGATTAGGTAGGCTACATCGTGCACTAAATGAAGATTGGCATACATCGCTAGAGAGAATCAGTTATGAGAAATGGGAAAAATCATGTTACCATGTTGTTTGGTATAATATTATGACATCAAACAGTGTCAAGTCCATCAATACATTATCAAGAGACACAGAAACTACCAATAACAATGTTGATTGATTTCTTTCGAGTAACTATGCAATAACGGTGATGTGAGCGACGTAATGCTGGAGGTAACTATTTATATTATAATACTTCCATGATAATTGTAGTATAATTTAGTGTGCATGAAAACATATATATATATATATATATATATATATATATATATATATATATATATATATATATATATATATATATATATATAAATGTATTTCATAGCTGAAAGAAAAAAAGATATTACTCGGTATGTTGAGAAGGTTATCTATAAGAAGATCAGCAAATCCTCATGTTTTCATATATACTAGGTTGATCAATACAGATATGATGTGACTGACCATATGAAAAATGGTATAATAAACGTGGAATCTCGTTGCTCCATGTGTAGGAAATACAAATTGTCATGTATACCTTCTTCTCATGATATGGTGGTATTGAAGGAACTGAGATATTATCATTACAGTATATAGGTGTCATCGTACTTCACAATGGAAACATATCAATCAACATATATAGAGGTTGTGTTTCTTGTGCCAGTTCCAGCTGAATACAAAAAACTGGATGAAGTCATGGTTGTATTACCACCATTGATGGATAAACGACAAGGTGGACAACCACGAAACCATAACTGTATCCCATCCCAAGATGAAGGCCCGATTCAGAAAAAATGCAGTCGTTGCCAAATGATCAGTTACACAAGTAGAAACTGTGATACTCAGTTTCCCATAGATTCAACATAAACTGAATCTTCAAGTAGGACCAAGTCAAGTGTCAAAAATAAAATTAAGTCTAAGAGTAGATCTAATGTTTAAACTACTTAAAAAAGTATTAAACACTATGAAACTGTTTATCCAAAAAACCTGTAGTGATGTTTGTATGAAATTATAATATTGTAAAAAATATTACTTGGAAGGATAAACTTGTTTTTCGTACATGGCGATTAGTAAATTGTTTAAAACATGCACAATAAAAACCATAACTCAAATATCAACATAATGTGCAACATCTATCCACGGGGTACTCTCCGTCCACCACAAAGCAACACGATCCTGCTAAGTAAGCTGCAACAATTCATTGGGTGGGGGGGGTACATAAAAAAATATATAAAGGTTAATGTTATGTTATTTTCTCATAGAAACGTATAGATTATAAGGTGAACTACTCTACATACATTTCTAACATCAAGAATACATTCATAATCAATAGCGTATAAACGCCTCATTGCAGGGTATGCAACAGCCTAAGGGATAACACCCGGTATAGGGGAACCAACTATACAATTGTTGGGAAATGTCTCCATGATCCAAATATACAAAATTAAGATGTCAAACAAGTAACCAACATTTTACAACAATTTTTTCTTAAAAAATATTATGAAACATAGTCGAAATACCTTAAATGCATAGAAAAATCCCTACACAGTGTATGTATGTCTACTGTCGAATCTTGCCTAAGTGGGGTTCAAATGCACATCAATCTTATCAAAGATAGTACGCAAGTGTTTATAAGTGAAATCGCATATCACTTTGCCCCATGGGTATCTGTGTCAACAATTTCACTTAATAAGTATGTGTATCATTTGATCTAATGTAAGTAAATAACTATATACCTGTTAAACTCATCTAAGTTAGTGACGTTTGCAAGACGTTCATTAGTAACCGACCGTTAATGGTATTTCCCCAAAATTCCCTGCTCTACCGTAAATAACACATTGACTCTCACCGTGTCTGCATCACCTAACTGATGAAGTAAGTAATTAAGCATGTGAATAAGGAAAACCATTATCACCGAACGTGAAGGCGGCATAAATGGAAATACATGTTGTTTGAAGCGTGAAAAATCAAAACTAGGGGAAATAGTCCCTGAACTGCAAGCTGGTAATCAGGTAGAAAACTTTCTTGTTGAAGCAAACCCAATAGTCTTGTACCAAAAATAGAAACTCCAGTAGGTCAACTTGAAGTAAAGTAATGTATTCCGTCCATATAAGATAGTGATAGAGTAAAGGGTGATATTTTACACCCATTGTCATGTGAACATAATCACCAAAACATGATTGCCTAAACATGGCTGCACAAACTGGTTTGTATTGTAACATGACTTTGATTTCCCTCCCGAGTTTAGCCCTATAGGTTGTAGTCACAACTGCTTCGTATATTCTATCAGGCTACGATAAAAAGAATCATTAATTAGGTAATTTAGTATGTATGTTCTGGAGGACAGTTTTGTAATACACAATTTCGGATCACACATCCAAATCAAAATTTCGGATCAAAATTTCAGAACCCCTTTTCCGGATAAGAACTCTGGATAATAACATTCTAGATCCATTGTAACACCCCATTTTATTGTTCCGGTAAATATTCGTGATTAATAGTAATTCAAAATTCAGTTAGATAAATCATTAACCATAGTGGTCTTAACGAAAGATGTAGTACTCGTAAAATTGAACTCGTACATATTTAGAACGTCCAAATCTGACTATAAGAGAGGAAATTATGATTTTTCTAAATTTCAGCGCAGTAGTGTACGAACAAAAAAAATCGACTTTTGGAAAGTTGGATTATTATTCCAAATAATCTAAACGAGAATCGAAGATCTCGTCAACGGGAGTCCGTCGATATAAGGAACATTGAGAATGGAACCTGTATGTAAGAGTTATGCTTTCTGCAACGATCTCTAGAAGGCTAAGCCTATCAAAAATATAAATTTTTGATAAAGTGAGAAATAGCTTTTGAGGTCTAAAGGAAAGTTGTAGAACTTGTTGAGAGCTTTCAGTGGATATAAAAACGTATAAAACAGAGCTCGTATGAAGGAGATATGCAATTTTTAAGTTCAGAAAATTGTCACGCGCAGCGCGGCGCGCATAGCTTGCATGCGAAGTCAGCCACGCAGCCCCACCAAGATCATGCCACATGTCAACAGGCCAGTGAAGCCACGTCACCTGTACGCAGCGCGCCCCCATGCTACACGACACACACTTTTCCTATAAATAGTCCCTTCTAATTCCTTGATTCCTCATTCATTTTTACTCCATTCTCTCTGCAATCACTCTAGTCCTTTAAGGTGCGACATTCCCCTAGTTTTAGGATAGTTTAGCGAGGCTCTGGAATATTAGAGAGGCCGACCAGAAGGAGTTTATGGGTCGGGATTTTGTCCTCTTAATCTTCCGGTTTTCATTTAAATCTCTGTAAGTTAAGCTACAGTCTCCCGTTTTTAGTGTAACTTACACTTATAGTCATAAGTTGTTATTATGGACCTAAAGATAAGATTTATCAGTAATCCCAAATCTAAATACTGATTTACCTACTTACAGGAGAGGTGTCTAGAATGGTTACGTTGGCTTGGTTGTTGGATTTCAGAAAGACTATATGTCGAAATGGTCCTGCATCCCAACTATTCTACATGGATGATCCTTTCTAATAGATTTATCAGTACTCATTGGGATTAGTGATAGATCTAGCATTCTTTACCAGATTTTGTTAGAATCTAATAAGTTATAGTATTATAGGTTAATACTTAATAGACTCAATGCCGTTAGTAGGATCGTCTGGTTAGTTGTTAATCCCCGAAGTGACTGTCCAGGTGAGTTCTTCTCACTATATTATATACTCCATTATATATCCACTGTATGTTCAGATATAGTTAGCTTATAGTATACCCTTAGGCAATTAGAATAGGATTGTTAGTTGCCTGTTATATGGAATGTTGCTATATGTATGTTTATATATATATATATATATATATATATATATATATATATATATATATATATATATATATATATATATATATATATATATATATATTTGTGTGTGTGTGTGTGTGGAGTTGAGGGTGGACCATCCCTTGGCTGAAGGCCAATAGACTCGAAATGGACTAGCTTTATGTTAAATGCAATAAGCGAGCGGACCAGCCACATGTTGAATACTATATATATGGCATACCAGCTATATGTTGAAGGCCAAGGGTGGACTAGCTAAACGATGAAGGGCAAGGGGCGGACAAGCTATAAGCTGAAGGCCATTTTGTGTATGCATTGTATATGTGTTGTGGTGTGAAATATTTTGAGGGAATTCACTAAGATTTGGCTAATAGTTGTTGAATAACTACTTTGCAGGTTGGTCATCTGATCGTGGAAAGGCTCACGCATGACTGTATCCGTATATAGGCATCAATAGAGTTTTACAGACTTCCGCTATGACACTCTTTCGTAATTAAAAGGAAATAATGTTTTGTAAGACTCATATTTTGAATAAATCAAAATGATAAATTTGCCTTGAAATTGGGGACATTACAAGTTGGTATTAGAGCCCTGGTTTGAGCGAACTGGATGAACTCTCGTGTGATTCCAGACTCAAACTAAGGATCTGAATATATTAAACAAAACTTTTTATAAAAGAAATGATATAAATAAGAAAAAATGCGATACATATAGTCACGAGGAGCTAAGAAAAAGGAAGTGATTTCCAAAATATCCATATTGCTTTATTTGTTGATATATAATCTATTAGAAATGCATACTAGTGTAAGGCTAAGGATGTTTCATGATATATTAGTTAGAATTGTCTGATAATTAGTATGCCTTGTAGCCTTAGGAATTGCCTTTTTGTGCTACTTTGAATCCTGTACTAATATCCTATAACTACTTAGTGTATTCTTTAGAGTTGTACCTAATTAGGATTCCATAGCGTTAGAATGCTTAGTTCAACCTTATTTCCTGTTCCTCGTTTGGTTGTGGGCTTAGGGTAGAATTAACTATTTGGTTGACTATCTAATCACGAATTACGTACGACTTGCATACACGATATGATTATTGATATTAGGAACGTCTTCCTAATAGTACAAGAGTTCGGATAGGAGGAAAGCAAGGAATAAATCTAGGAAAAAGTTAGTAGTCAGGTCCTAGTAACACTGAGTGTGTGAAAATACCTATCGATAGAAGAAAGTAGTGACTTAGGAACCTTGAGACAATTCTTGGATCTAGTATGGATAGGTGTGGAAGGTAGTATGGGCCCGTACTACCGCAAGCACAAGATCCATACAAGAGTCTGGAAGAGTTGCAAAGTTACTAAGAAACTGGAAAGGGTTGAGTGTTATCCCTAGATAACTCGAATAGTATTAAGCCATTCCCGTTTCCATCCTCAATATGGTGATGATCACGAAAGCAAGTGGCTCCCGTTCCGGATCTGAAGGGTCGGGACCACATGGGGCATACATACGTGATTGGATCGAGATTATGGTAGCAGCAACTATGAGAGAGATGATCCCAGAAATGTTTTGTACCATCATGACCGAACTTATCGCTCTGTTTGACGAGCGGTATGATGTCGTTGCTAGTATGGCCGCTGCCTCCGCCACTGTTGTTGTTGCTGCTACAGCCTCATCTAGAGATAAGGAAATGCCTTATCGAGAATTCAATAACACCAAGCCCCCAGAGTTTAACGGAGTAAAAGATCTAATTGCAGTGATGAGGTGGATCTCTGATGTAGAAGGATACTTCTACACTTGCGCTTTCCCTACTAACATGAGGTTCTTGTACGCGCAAAATCTCCTCCGTCATGGGTCGAAGGACTTGTGGAATTTTTTCACAAATGACTTCACACCGGAAGAGAAGGACGTGGTGACCTGGGAGCTGTTTCTTGAAAAGTTCATAAAGTATTACATTCCACTAGTGGAGAGGGAGCGAATAGCTTAGGAGTTTTTGTCGCTCAAGCAGACAATGGAGACCGTGATGGAAATCACCAAGAAGTCTAGGTGCCTGAGTATGCTCAGGGCTGATATTACAGAATTTGTAGCGAACAATCACTACAAGACCTTAGCAGATATGCAAGATCATGCTAGGATGAGAGAGATTGAGTTGGAAACTCAGTCGAGGGAGAAAAGGCAGACTTCGACTGCATCACAACCGACAACCAAGAAATTCAAATCTATTGGTTCGAGGTTTGGAGGACAAAAGGGACGTACTTGAAACCAGTGCAGGAGGTTTCATGATGGTCCATGTAGAGCACGACCAGGGTGCAACAAGTGCGGAAAGGAGGGGCACTATGAAAAGGATTGCAAACAAAATATTTATGTCTGTCTCAACTGCAACCAACTCGGACACTTCAAGGTTGAATGTCCTCTCCTGAAGTAGGTAGGAGCAATACAAGCTCCAGCACTTACAACTCTGAGGATTACTAATGGACGCCAGGGTAAAGCTAAAGCCCCAAGAGTTAAAGGGCGATCCTTTCAGCTCACGGCCGAAGAAGCAAAGGAGGCACACGACGTAATAATCAGTAAGTTTTAGTAAACTCTATGCCTGCCTTAGTATTATTTTGTTCGGGAGCAAGTCATTACTTATGGATTGGGTGTCTAAGCCCATAACTATAATTGGTATAAACTTGAATTGATAGTAGCACAATCCTTTTGGGTTGCCCTCAAACCTAGAAGTTGAATAGGATAACTTTTAGAGAGAGAGAGAGATAGAGAGAGAGAGAGAGAGAGTGAGTGATTTAGTAATTTATTATATGGTTAATAAATTAACTAGAAATCAAAATAGATAATTTGTTAATATATTATTTGGAAATAGTAGTATTTAATTAATAGTTAATCAGAAATTAATTGAAATTAATTTTGGGATTAATTGGATTAATTAAAAGTGCAGGGTTTGTTTGGTTATTTAATGAAGTTGAGAGAAGGAGCCCATGGACCTCATTGGATAAGGTGGGATGAAATTCTCTTGTGTAAGCCTAAAGAGATTTTGTCCAAGCCCTTAGATGGAAGGGAATGGGTAGTTTGGTCACCAAGCAAAGGGATTAGGGTTTCCTCCTTAAACCGTAGCTTTGGCACCAAGCTATCTCACATATATAAAGGGCCATACCCTTCACAAATTTGGCACTCATTACCCTAGAAGAGATCTGACTGAAAATCACCTCCTTCCTCTCCATAATCCTTAGTTGCTAGTCTTGGGTGTGAACCATTAGAGGCACAACACTCGCGGTGCTTGCTTCCACGAGTTTTTCAAGAAAGAATTCAAGATTATTTGCAATAACAATCTTCAAGGTAAGTTTCTTGTTCTTATGAATTAGTTTTTCATAGAAAAGTTTTGTAGGATGATGATTCATAATATGTTTCCTATATGTGAAAGACATAGATCCTATTAGGTTGCATGTGCCATAATCATTTGAATTGTTTAAATGTTTTTCCGCTTAGAGCATTGTATTTGTAACCCTAATAACCCATCAGTGGTATCAGATCCTAGGGTTTTCTTTCATGTATTTGGACATTGGTGAATCGAAAAGAAACATGGTTTTGGTTTTTTCGCTGCTCATAACGTGAGCAATGAGGCTTACGACGTGAGCTCGATGCAGATCTGAGATTTTGTGCCTTATTTGCCTAATCAGGTTTTATATGATAATTACTTGTTATATTTATCCTCCAAATCTGATTTTGGTGTATCTATGATGATAAATTAAAAACCTAGAAGTTAGGAGATAAGTATTTGACTTGATTAATTGTTTTGTTGATTAATATGATTGATCTTTTAAGTGTACAAATAATAAATCCAGATATTATTTAAACTTAATAATTAATGTCAAATATTATTTGGTTTATTTTATAAATTATTATAAACCTAGTATTTTGAAAAGTTTAAAATACATCCTTATGGATCTTATTATTAATTTAATGAAGTAATTAATTAAAATATAATTAATTAATCTATAAAATGGTTTTAATTTAATTAAATTGAAAGTTTTATTTAATAAAAGATTAAACCCTTGTAATTTTAAAATGTTTTAAAATACATATTATACTTTGTATATATAACTAATGGTTTAATATATATTATATGTGTAAGAAAAGTCAGTCAAATCACTAGTACGCCTCATTCATGAAGCCATACTATAAGGAGAGTTTAAGGAAGCGGCATATAAAATGACCGTCATTGGGTATCCATTCTTACCCACCGCTTTCTTGTATGGTGGAGGCTTGTTAGCCGAACAGATTTGATAGGACATAATCTCATTAATAAGTAGAATGAATAAAGTAATTAAACTATTTTCTAAAATCCCACTCTTAGTTACTTTAGGAAAATGTGAATTTGTATGCTAATCTATGAAATTACACATTACACTTTATAAGTCGTTAGTAGAGCATGTGTGTTTAACCGACACACTAATGGGGGATTAATAAAGAGTGGTAGTGGGTGTCTCTAAAATTATCGTTGATCAATGGAGCGTGTGTGGCTAACCGGTAGATTAAAACGAGATGATAAATGACATCGAGAGTGCCAAGCTAATTTGAATGGTTATGCACATCTCGTTTCTGATCCTCGGAAGCCCAGTCACAAAAGTGAGAGCATAATCTGTGATTAAACATGAAATTGATTAGAATCAATGTATCTCAAATGATTTAGGAGTTTCATAAGATTGAAATTGGTAAAAGCTTTACCTACCTAAAATAGATTATAATTTGATTACGACATCCCTCTTCAAAGTTCGAATCGAAAATATGGATCCTAGCCTTGATTTAAATTTATGGGTTAATAATTAAAGATTAAAATCAACTAACTTGAATTCTCTTTTCTCCCTTTATAGATGTCAAGTCAAGACAATAACGGTCTTCCTTATTATTTTGTAAATGGTCTTTCTCTTCCTCCAGAAGATGATCTTCCACTTTTAGATCAAGGTGAAAATGTTTTCTCTTCTTCGGGAAATGGTGGAGCTAGATGTCATGCTTCTTCAACTCTTCCTCCTCCTCCTCCAGTGACCCTCCCTACCTCATGTTTCCCTCAAGTTGAAAGATATAAAACTATTCAATCCTTATTGGCATGTAAACATCGAGATGGAAATTTTGTGTGTACGTATGTTCTGAAAATGAAATCGTACATTGACAAACTGAACAGATTGGGTGTCGTTTTCCCAATGGAGAAAGCCATTGATTTGGTTCTACTTTCGCTTCCTAAGTCATATAGTTAGGTCATTGAGAACTTTTATATGAGCAACCTCAACGTAACCCTAATTGATCTGACACATATGTTGATTATTGCTGAAGCAGAAATGCTTAAGAGCACAAGTGAAGAAAAAGTGTTTGAAGAATCTAATTCCAAAATTTTCATGGACATTGATAATGGTGATAATGGTGGTCCAGAAAAGATTTCTCTTCCCAATGGAAAGGGATCGGCCATGGTCAAACTGTTTGATCGTATGGTAAAGAGAACAACTAGTTTTGAGATAATTGCATGTGCTAACCCTAAAAGATCCATATGTTTCTATTTCCAATTAAAGGGACATTGGTTGTGAAGCTGCCCAGACTACCTGAAAGATCTTAGAGATGGTAAAGTCTAGTCGTGTGACTCTATTTCAGGCACATCCATTATCTAATTCCATTATTTTAAGAAGTTCCTACTCATAGACTACTAATACATGATGTGATGATCACATTTTTATGTTTTTGTAGGATCTAAGAGAAAGAAGGAAGCTTAAGAAGGGATTTCTGATTATGATCGTGAGAGATGGATTTCAGTCACATGGTTCGATAATCAGAATTTGGAAGCTACAACTTAGGAGTTATGATAATTTAATAGATTGCTTAGGAAATGTCTAGAAACATAGTTTTCTATTTTATGCATTGTAAGGACAAGTTCCAAATTTTCGTTTATTATCAATAAAAGTGAAATTTTGGTTTATCCTGTTGGTTTACTTTATATTTCCTTACAATGGCATTTATAAAATTGTTTGTTACATTTCTATTATTTGCAATATTAATTGTGGATTTGATTCTTGTTATATCACTTGTGGTATTGTTAACCAAGTGAAAAAGGAATTCTCATCACCCAAGTTTCAATTGGATAGAAATTTGGAGTTATGCAATTTGAATTGTGTTATGTATGAGAATCTTGATCGTTGGAAGATTATGACTAATTCATTGATCACATGTTTATGCGAGTCAAGTGAAGGACTAATGGATCTAGTATATGTTGATATGGACTATTCAGATCCACCACAAAGGATAATAACTATGTTCGTCATGATTTACTGATGTTTCAGTAAATATGGTTGTGTTTATAAGATTAAGCATAATTCTGATACTTTGAAATGATTCAAAGAGTAGCAGAAAGAATAAGAAGAATGTATTAGGAAGAAAGATAAAAGTTTCTCCAATCTGAAAGGAAAGGGGAGTACTTTAGTATCGTGTTTTGTGATCGTCTTAATGATTATGGAACTATATCACAATTGATCCTCGAATAACATCTTAGTACAATTGTATGACTAAGAAGAGGAATCAGATATTGTTGAAATGGTTCAATAGAGAGATGAGTCATACTTTGTTTCTAATAAAGTATTAGAGCCATGCTCGAGTAATTACAAATCATATCTTGAAGATTATTTCATACTAAGTAGGTTTATAACACCTCATGAAATGTGGAGTAATAATGTTTTCTTACTCTTGCACATTTGGAATTGGAAGTTGTTATGTTTTGGTTAAAACAAATGATAAACAAAGACCAGTTGTATGAAGTGTGTTCTTGTTGGGAATCCACACTAACTCTTTAATATTTATTTTAGATCGTGAAAGAATGTTCCTTAAGAGGGAAACTTATATGTCAAGAAGTCAGTGGGAGTCTTATTGATCTTGATAGTTTCAAGAGTTAATCGACAATGAACCTTTTAGTTATCGCTAGCACACGACGTGAGGTTGATAACCTATCGTGTTAGGTTGACACATTGATGTTTCTGTGCACCTTCCAGTTGAGTTGGTAATGCTTATGAGTTCTATGGTTCTCATTTGACTGCCAAAGTAAAGTACGTTGGTCAGTGAAAGTACATTGATCAATATGGGTGAGTTTCTTAACAACATGGAAGCATTGGTAGGCCCTTGTGATGCCAAAGGGCAATAAATTAAGAATAAGCAAAGTTCAGTCCATGAAAGGAAAGATAATTTTGAATTTGGTTTTTTTCATAAACCTTAACTTATGATTGTAGGTTGGAGATGATAGATTCACATGGATGGGAACATATACACCATAAAATCTATGTGGCAAAAGGTTTCGCTCTAATTCATGAGAATGATTATGAGGAAACACTTTCGCTAGTAGATTTTAAAGATCTGATAAATATCATTATGGTTAGTAGTTGTGATAATTGCATTCTCAATTTTGCAATATGATTACGACATCCCTTTTCATAGTTTGAATTCCGAGAGATGGTAAGGAACTGTTTGAACTTTCAGTACATATGGTTATAAGTTCTGAAAGGGTTAGAACACACACACATATTCTATCTAATGAAGGTGTATAAGCTTAAGAAGTCTAGTTGGAGACTTATCGAAGCATCACGTATCAAAAATTTGCACTTTTGTAAGAAAGTCAAGAGTATTGATTTCTAGAAGTCCAGTTGATTGCTGGGTACATGTTAAAGCTAGTGGGAGCATAATTGTTATGCTAGTGGGAGCATAATTGTTATGCAGGTATTGCAAGTTGGCAATACTATTCGTAAGGGAACAAAGTTTTCAATTAAAAATTGCAAAGTTTGGAAATTGTTTCGCTATAGTAAGACTTAAGGGAGAGGGCACTTATTATTCCTTTCAAATCTAAAAGTTTAGATTGTAGGGTTTAATAGAACTTAGTCTTCAACATATATGAATATCATGTTGAAATGATTCAACATAGGAAATTCGTTATACAGAAATATTATAGCAAGAGATACAAGGTCTCTATATAAGACATAATGAATCAAGTCCCATATGCTTCTGATATAGGATCGATTACATATGCTATAATATTCACTTGTTTTAATTTTTTAAATGCTTAGAGGATTGTGAGAGAAAAGAACTAGAATTTTGTATGACTAAAGTTATTAAAAAACTATCAAGAACATTATGAGGTTTACTGAAGATTGGTTGCTTGTGGACAGTTGGAAGTATGGTATTGGTTGGAAGGACCATAGTGACATGTTTTAGATTTGGATGATTCTTGGTCAAAATTCGTGGTCATATGGGAATATGGAAATGTTTCCATAGTGGGAATTAATTATTAAAATCTATGTGTGAGTTGGAAACTTTAACGCAAGAAAGGTGTTTAAGGAGTGTACCTTGAAATTGAGACTTCCTTACCATGGAATTGTTTTTAGTAACAAAATTCCGATTGAATATTCTGTAATATAGTTAGCTAAGTCTTTGTGACTTTGAAACCTCGATATCACAGAAGGACAATGCATGTAAGGTTGGAATTATAACATATTTTAAGTAGTGACAATAATTTGGAATTATGAAATGAGCATCATTGGAATAGTGTCCACTCGATCTATTCACAAAGGATGGAGATAGAGAGGCGCATTATGCATGTTCATGACATGGCATGACATATGCTTAATTCAAGTGGTTAGTTGATTACTCGAAACATTATACAATGAATAAAGTCTGAATTAATATGGTGATTAAATAATAAGAGTTTTAGATATATTTAATAGTTTTGAGACCATAGTTAATTAGTCTATTATTGTGTTTCACTTCGCATGTTTTTACTTCCTGAATAATTTGATTATTCGAAATTCCACAGTCGCTCGTACTTTTGCAAGTAAGTAGCGAATTAAGACTGTCATGAATTGACTTGTAGATTATCTATGGAGATTAGGCATAAAATTTTTTTTGCTGCAATGTTCATGAGTACTTAGTAATAGGGATTTTAAGTATTGGATAAACTCACCCTCAGAGAATTACTTCATGGATTTTATCACGAGCAATTTTGAGACGATAATATCTTATATTATTGAAACGGAGATATATGAGTTGTTTTTACAAGTTGGTTGCGCATTGATAATACGTAAACGCATCAGTAACTTGATGTTATAAAATGTATAGTTGTGCATGATTTGATGAGTAAATAGTGCAAGCATATAAGTCAAAGTTTAATCGTGTCTTCTTCCCTAACAGGAAAGGTGATATCTTTGGGCCCCTCGATAATTTGGTGTTGACTTATAAGTGCTAGGCCTAGCCAAGACTAAATTAATGTGTTTGATTAGAAGTATTATGTCGTCATCACAAATAAAAAATATGAAAACAAAACTTGGAAAATGAGATTGATTATTATCTATGTCTCATGTACTTACAATATCTTGTAGGATGGAGGAATATTTGATCACTTATCTTAAGACAAGTAACTGAGTATGTCAGAGTTTGACAACGACTTTTGGAAGCTACAATTTGCTGATCAATTCGGTAGTTATATTAGTAGTTATAGTTACAGACTTATCCGAGTGGGAGACAGTTTGATTGGGTGTCTAAGCCCATAACTATAATTGGTATAAACTTGAATTGATAGTAGCACAGGGTTTCCCTAAAACCTAGCAATTGAATATGATAACTTTTAGAGATATATATATATATATATATATATATATATATATATATTAATTTATTATATGGTTAATAAATTAATTAGAAATTAAAATAAATAATTTGTTAATATATTATTTGGAAATAGTAATATTTATTTAATAATTAATCAAAAATTAATTGGAATTAATTTTGGGATTAATTGGATTAATTGAAAGCGTAGGGTTTGTTTGGTTATTTATTAGAAGTTGAGAGAAGGAGCCCATGGACCTCACTGGATGAGGTGGGACAAAATTCACTTGGTCAAGCCTAAAGAGATTTCTTCCAAGCCCTTATATGGAAGGGAATGGGTTGCTTGGTCACCAAGCAAAGGGATTGGGGTTTCTTGCTTAAACCCTAGCTTTGGCACCAAGCTATCTCACCTATATAAAGGGTCATACCCTTCACAAATTCGGCACTCATTACCCTAGAAGAGATCTGGCCGAAAATCACCTCCTCCCTCTCCATAATCCCTGCTAGTCTTGGGTGTAAACCATTAGAGGCATGCCACTTGTTGTGCTTGCTTCTAAGAGTTTTTCAAGGAGGAATTCAAGATTGTTTGCAATAACAATCTTCAAGGTAAGTTTCTTGTCCATATGAATTAGTTTTTCATAGGAAAGTTTTGTAGGATGATGATTCATAATATGTTGCCTATATGTGAAAGACATAGACCCTATTAGGTTGCATGTGCCCTAATCATTTGAATTATTTAAATGTTTTTCCGCTTAGAGCATTGTAGTTGTAACCCTAATAACCCATCAATTCCTTCGTATCACTTAAGATTAGTAAAGGCTTTAGCATTACCATAGGAAATTTAGATAATCCCTTAAAAGTAGAAATTGTTGACGTTCAAGCGATTAATGCATCAAAGGTATACTGTAGTTGTACCTTAGATATCGGAAACCTTAGTTTCCCAATAAATCTTATCCCCATCCCCATGTGAGAGATGAGCGTAATAGTAGGAATGGACTGGATGGACAAGTTCAAAGCCCTGATCGACTGTAGGCGGAAAATGGTAAGGGTTCGGACCCCAAGTGGTGGAGAACTGACCATCCGAGGCGAGGGCTCGAGGAGCAAATCGACATTCTATTCCGCCGTAAGGGACAAGAGATACCTACAACATGGATGTGAAGGCTACTTGGCCTATGTGATCTATAGTCGGGAGGAGAAGAAGGAAGCCGTTTCGGAAGTACCCATAGTTTGTGATTTCCCAGACGTCTTTCCTGAAGACTTACCCGGTGTGCAACCAGAGCCTCAAGTAGAATTTAGGATCGACTTAGTTCTAGGTGCGGCACCAGTAGCCAAGGCACCTTATCGTCTTGCACCCCCAGAGATGCAAGATTTGTCGAATGAGCTACAAGAGTTGATGGACAAGGGGTTCATTCGACCAAGTAGTTCTCCATGGGGAGCGCCTAGAGATACACAAAACCCGAATCCGATTTGATCCGATCCGGTTTCGCTTACGTCATCAAAAATCCGATCCGGTCAAAATCCGATCCGAATCCGGTCAAAATCCGATCCGGTTCCAACCAAAATTCGAATCCGATTCTAATCCGATTTGAAACCGGTTTAAACCGATTTTAGTGGGTTTTAATCGGATTTTGGGGCGGATTTGGATCCGGTTTTTAGCGAATCAGGTTTACGATCCGGTATCAAATCCGATTTGGGATATAGGATTAGGATCCGATTGAAAATCCAGTTTTAAATCCGATCCGATCCAGTTTGGTCAAAACTGGTTTGACCCAATCCGGTTTCGGATTGGATCCGGTTTTGAATAGTGAAACCGGTTTTTGTGTGCATCTCTTAATAAGAAGGTTCGATCGCACAGGATGTGCATAGACTATAGTGAGATTAAAAAACTGAAGGTGAAGAACCGTTATCCCATAACTAGGATAAACAACCTTTTCGACCAATTCCGAGGAGCGTCGTGGTTTTCCCAGATTGACCTATGGTCAGGATACCACCAGATGCATGTAAGGGAGGAAGATATACCAAAGACTGATTTTAGAACTTGGAATGGTCATTATGAGCTCATAGTGATGCCTTTCGGTCTTAAAAATGCACCCGCCGTATTCATGGAGTTAATGAACCGAGTAAGTAGACATATGCTGGATCGATTAGCAATCGTGTTTATCGACGATATCTTGGTCTATTCAAATACTGAAGAACAACATAAAGATCACCTAAGAGAGGTACTCGAGGTTCTAAGGAAGGAAAAGTTGTATGCAAAATTCTCCAAATTCCAGTTTGGTTACGAGAGGTCTAGCTCCTTTGGCATCTTGTCAACCAAGATAATATTTTAGTAGACCCGGCCAAGATAGAGGAAGTAATGCAATGGCTAGTCCCGACTAATCCTTCAGAAATTCAAAGTTTTCTGGGATTAGTTGGGTACTACAAAAGATTCATTCAATACTTCTCCAAGATTGCGGTTCCGATGACCCGTCTAACGAAGAAGGGAGTTTCTTTTCGTTGGGGTCCTGAGCAGCAGATAGTGTTTGAAACGCTAAGGCAAAAGTTATGCGAAGCTCCAGTGCTAGCCCTTCCAGAAGGTGTTGACGACATGGTAGTTTACTATGATGCGTTAATCATGGGTTTTGGAGCGGTCCTCATGCAACGATGTCGAGTAATCGCATATGCCTCGTGACAGTTGAAGCCTCACGAGGCTAATTACCCGAAACACGATTTAGAATTAGGAGCTGTGGTTTTTTCCCTCAAGATTTGGAGGCATTACCTGTACGGAGTTCAGTGTACCATCTACACTGACCATAAAAGCCCGAGTTATCTAATGGATGAGCTGTGATAGTCGTCAAAATTCGAGTCGGTTTTAGATTTGACTAAACTTAGTTGCACATATAGGCACTACACATACTAGACTTAGTAACTAGAAGCTAAGTTATAACCTACTAGAAACTTGGAAACAATTAGAATCAATGGATAGTGTGCATAGATTTCATATTGATATGTGAATTCTATAACTACTTAACTGTAGAGACTATCCATATTCGGGTCATTCTTTGACTCGAACGCCTTTTCATGAATCATATACACACATCATGCACTTGACCTAGTAGTAGAAATTAGGTCAAAGTCTCATAGAAACTTAAGTCAAAGTCAAAGACTAGGACTAGTATACTTGATTCCTCAATTTCGCTTGAATCTCGGAATCACTACATAGAGTGCCAATAAACCGGTAAAAATAAATTAGAAGCATTATTTCTAACTTGAATAAGAGTTAGAAAACCCAAAAATAATTTGAAGTCTCAAATATTCAATTTATTTTGATATTCAAAGTTTATTAAACTCCAAAACCCTAAAAGCCCTAAAACCTAAATTTTATAAAGTTTAACATCAAGAATTTTATAAAATTAGTTATGAAACTTATGATATTATCTTAAAATAATTAAATTCAAGGAAATAAAATCAAGGAAATAAAAATTTAAGTCATTAACATTTACCCTTAATTTATAAGTCAAAAATCAATATTTTATGAGTAAAAACTATATTAAGGTGCATATTTTATAAAAATTTGGTGTTTTTATAAAATAATTAGAATTTTATAAAAATGGAAGAGTGAGGGAACCTCTCTCCTCATCAAAATTCGTCCCCCCTCTTTCCTAGGCACCCTCTTCCCAAAATTTTTAATCATTCACTTCACCCTCACACTCCATCTTCCCCTCTTCACTCTCTCTCACACTCCAACACCCACTCCACTCATTTCTCTCAAATCTCTCTCTAGACTCACGAAAATTATACAGCCAAGAACACTTCTCAAGCATAAAATCTTCATCATTTGATGTTATTCTTAAAGGTAGACACGAAAATCCTTTACTTTCCTTCACTTTTCTCTCTAGTTTTGAAGGTCTTTCTTACACTTTCTCCTTCTTCTACTCCATTCTATGGTAAAATCATGAACACTTGCTCAAACTCACGGTTTTGATGATGATGGTGGTAGGATTTCACCCAAAAACAGCATGCATGTTGTAAATGGTGAAATCCAAGGACCAAAACCTAAGTCAAAATCAACATAATGCACCTTTTCTACAAGTTTTGGGTGAAAAACACCACATGCATCCAAAGTTTTCTATCAAAAACGATTTTTGAACATTTCAAACTCATGAATGGTCTTCAAACCAATATGCATGTGATGATCTTCAAACTTAGATGCTTGATGATCAAAGTATGTTGTTAAAAGCTTTCAAATATGTTCATGAAGAATTTATTTCCAAATAAATATCTAAAACTCCTTTTCTGACCAAATCCGATTTTTCCCAGATTCCCATCAACAAAATAAGATGCTCTGTAAATTTCCAGAAGATAATTCATTTATCTCGAATTACTATAATTAATGCAAGAAAATAGGGCAATAAATCATATAAAATACTTTCTGGGGTCTATAAATCGTAGTTAAATTCGTGGATGACCCCTATGATAAATAATCATCCCTCATTAAGTTTCATCGATTTTTACTACTGTTTAATATGGTTTTGAATTTTCTTTTTGTTTGGCTCCAATGAATCATAAAAGCACTTTAGAAAATCTTAAAATGATATATAACAATTTTCGCAGTTACTACCAGAGGTATAAGACTCAGAAAAATATTTTCAAAATTTTTCATAATGCATTCCTAGTTTTCCCCGATTTTTGTATTTATAATGGCCTAAAAATAGAAAAAATAGTTCTGCTCACCCACAATTCATGAAAATTTACCAGAACACTTTTTAGTACATTAGGAGGCTACATAAAAATTTTGATGATTTTTCTCTTGTGTATACTATTTTTCTCCTATTTTCTAAGATTAAATACACTTAAATACACAAAATCGGATTTCAGTATATAAAAACCACATTTGGTATTTTTCCCAGATTATTTACTCTGTAAATGAAGTGTACAAAAATTTTGGTAATTTACTTTAACTGTTTAATAATTATTCTCCAATTAATGATTATTTAAGAGGATAAAACAAAGAAAAATAGAAAGACTAATTGAAAAATATATTTTATATTTTTCACAGCTTCTACATGTATAATAAAAGTGTTACAAAAATTTTGGGCAATTTTGGAAACTGTATTCTATTTATTTCAATTTTTATTAGAATAAATGCTCAAAAATCATAAAATTGGGTTAAACAGTTTAGAAATCAATTTTTATATTTTTCCCAGCTTAAGAATGTTTAATAACAATATCACAAAAAGTTTGGGTAATTTTGGAAACTGTTTTCTATTTATCCCCATTTTTATTAGAATGACTGCATAAAAATCATAAAATTGGGTTAAAGAGTTTAGAAACCCCGTTTTATATTTTTCCCAGCTTAAGTATGTGTAATGACATTGTTATAAAAAGTTTGGGGTATTTTCATAACTTATTTCTATATTTCATGAATTTGTATCTATTTAGAGAATTAAATATGTGAAAAATGGTTATACATATTCATAATCCATGAACATTTATCTAGAAGTCTTTTAGTACATTTAGAACCAAAATCTGAAGTTTGGTAATTTTTATTAACTGTTTAGTATTTTTCATGATTTTATGGTTATTCAAGAAACTAAAATCGTGAAAAATAGTCAGACAAATCAAAAATTCAAGAAAATTTATCTTAAGGTCTTTGACTTCAATTAAAACTTAAATGCAAAGTTTGGGAAAGTTTAGAACTAAATTGATTTAGTTTTGAATATTTAATCATTGGAACACCTCCAAAATGTTAAATATTAACATTTCAATAATGGAAATTTTCCACTTAAATTGTTATATAACAATTGATTCTTTGAAACTTAATTTCCACAGAAAAATGTTTGTAACTTATCAATATTAAATTTTGACACATTATTGGCATAATTCTATTGTAGTAGTAAGTATACTAGTGTTAGATTTCGATTAGAGACTCACTAGCGAATACCATTATTGTAGGAATCGGTAGTGGTACACGTGGAACGTAGTTCAAGGCACCATTTGCATCATCTAAATGCATTGTGAGTATTCACGCACTCCCTTATTTTCAGTTTTTATGTTTTGGGGTGGAAAAGCATGTCACGAAAAACTATTATTTGAATGTTGTATTTAAATTGATTTGTATCAAACATGATTGCTATTTTATTGCTATGTCTCTCTATGTATGTCTATGCAACACGGAACATGAGAATTTATCGTACTAAGGCCATTCCCTTATCTCTAACCATTAACTCTTTGAGCCAATGGTCATTATGGATAGCGCTATTAGGAATTGACAACTCCTCACTCGCCCTATTGCTGGAGTGCATGATACCATATTCATCTATGGAACGATAAGCATAGATCTTGATAGGGCTTCAGTCATAGGTTTGGTTGAGACTCATTGTTTGCTCATACACATACAAACTCGTTTCTCGTTATAGCAATAAACTTGTTATTAATTATAGCAATGAACTTTGTTTCTCATTACAACAACGAACTTTTATTACTGAAAACTTATATACATGTTTTAGCAATGAAATTGTTTGCTCCTTGTAGCAACGAAATTGATTGCTCATTTTAGCAATGAAACTTGTTTACTCGTTTGAGTAACGAGCTTTATCTTCCATGAGAATATGAATGTTGCATCTTATTTGGGCAACATACTTTATCTCTCATGATGACAAAGAACTTTGTTTTTACAAACTTATTTACTCATTTTAACAATATACTTTTATTATTGGAAACTTTTATCAAAACTTTGATTTCAATTCATGGAACCAATATTATTTTGTTTATCTGTGAGTACTCGCCAACTATTTTTATAGTTGACGCTCGTTTTACATGCTTTTTCAGGAATCATCGAGTAAGTGGCACTTAGGGACACTTCACTTTTAGGAGCATTCGCATGTATTGTATTTCAATTTACATTGTAATTTCTTTTAAAAGTTGTTCAAACCCATTGTAAAATTGTAATGATTTTTAATACTATGGTTGGTGTTGTCTTTTAACTTTTGCTATGAAACCCTTTATACTGCCACGCCTTGTGTTTCCGCTTTAGCGGGGTGTGACAGAAAATGGTATCAGAGCTGAAGGTTATAGAGAATACCGGTTTTCCTTTGGAGAACCACAACTATAGCCAAAAAAATTTCAAAATGTTTTTAAAATAACGAACATACTACTAGTATAACTAATTCGAGTACGCATTATTGGACTTTAACTAAGTATAGCCTGGCCAACTATGCTTAATTAAGGAAACTTAATGCGAGGCTTGAAACGGTTATAGTAAAATTATGTTCAAAAAAATTTTCAACTTAAACTTTTGAAAAACAAAATTTTTCGGTGTGCGTACGGGCATTGCATATTATAGGCATTCATCTAGATACACTTAGAAACTAAGTGCACTTTTATAAAAATGCCTTTATTTAGAAATATTCATGTCCCTTATCAAGTGATAGGTTAACCACTTAGGTTATATCACTAGCCACTCTAGGAGCAATGCACATAGTACTACGAATGGGTATTCCTCAGTAGCTATTGACTTTAGATATAAGGTTAGTAGCTAGATATACATTAGTAATAATCATAAGTCGAAACCTATACCCATTATTCCTCAATACCTCTTCATCGTCTTCGTACTAGAGTTACAACTAGGAAAAAGTATTTCGATACCGACACGAATGATAATTGGAGCATCGCATAAGGAGGTAGATGATTCGCCAGTAAGTAATCACTTGGATACCATTGGCGGGCATTCCGGATTTGACTCACAAGGAGACACAAAGGTTTAACCTATATGTGAGATCTTATTTCTACACTACGATTTAGCTCTAGGTTGTTTCCACCTCGAGGTTAAAACTTAACATATGATATCCCTTTGACCTCTATAAAAGGTCGTCGACTGCATTGACACCATAAAATGTTTTCCAAACAATTTTTCTTGTCCTTTATCTTGGGGAAAAAGACATCGGTACTCCCCTTATACTCGCCTTAGTATTTAGGTACGATCAACTACACTAACATACTTTCTCCTTACTTCTTAATCTTCCATCGAAAAATTATTTCGCTTCATCGGTTTTATTTATCATCGATAAAATATTTTATAACCACTTCAGTCAACTTAGTAGACATTTCCTAACAATGTAAGCCATATTCTCGCCTAAAAAAAAAAAATCTTTTGACAACTTGCTTTAATTTAACACTTTTCTTCAAAACTCAATTTAACCAATATTGGTTTTAACATTGCTATTTCAATTTCATTTCAATCCATTTCAATGGATAGATATGCTTGTAAGGGCATATAAACCATTTTAAACCTTGATTACCATTTTGACACGTTTTCGAAAAACTTAGAAACATTTTATTTTATAAAAGTGTTTAAATTCTATGCTATAAAACTTAGACATATGACACTGAAGTTCATATTACATGTAAAAGCTTCATCGGATCTTTCAAACGAGTTTTGTTTTGGCTCTTTTGACCACTTTCTCATTTAGGCATTTTACTTTACTTAAATGTGTTTTCCTGAAACCCAACATGGTATTTTTACAACTTTCTAATTCAAACATGTTTATAAGAAATCTCTAATTCCTACATTTCCAACATACCTCATTTATTTATTTTATTTCAAATTACTTTTATACTTTGTAAAGTTTCTAAAATTTAAAGCATTGCAAAACTTAGTGTTCACTTTAAACTTCCAGTGACGCACTTTCGACAATGCACAATTATTCATCTAAATATGTTAAGTCTTTACCTTATCCGTTTTAACCATTGTTGGACTCTAGTCTAAAAGGTCAACACTATCAGATTTTCAATTACCAATTGTAATGCTTCTTCTTTTTCACAAATGGATTTTAATTTAATAGATAACTCATGAATTCTTAGCAAACACTTTAAAACTTCATCATTTCTATGTAACCATCAATATACATCAAATATTTAAGTTTGAAATATATCTCAACCTATGTTTTAAATCTACATATAATTATTGATCTTAAAATTTTAACAATAGCAATCATCGCTGCTACCTTCTTTTTCTTTCCCCGACACTTGATTTCTCGATCTCCTTCTGATTTTAGATCTCGCACGGCCATAATAGTAACATAATACATCGTCTAACTTTGTTTCTGTCTATTTTGCTTCTCCTGGTATCATGTTCGTACACATACAGACTAGAAGTCTACTCTTTCATTTTGAGCGATTAATACATGTATAGTCATGAGGCATACTTTAATTTTAGTCAACTTTAATATATTCAATTACGCCTTTCATCATATACATCTTGTTTTTATTTTGAAATCTACTATAAACAAGTGATCCTTATTTACATTTACTCTTTCGTTCTAAATTCGGAAACTTGATTTAAAATGCAAGTTTCATTGTATTTTTCCTTATAAGTAATACACAAGATGAATACTCTTATGCTTATCATTTTTCTATATTCGAAAATTATATGTGAAGGATATGTTTCCTTATGTTCTTCTTTTCTTTAAATACATCAAAAGTTTTGTATTTTACGATTATCTATTCTCTAAATGATTGTTTTTATAGAAACACTAGACTATGAATGCACTATTTTCAATGATCGATATTTTTACACCTTTCTTAAAATAGTATTTTACTTTGCAATTTTTAGTGAGTTCCTAAACTCTTAAACTTGTTTTCATAAGTATTTTGACTCCTCGTAAACTTGAATTTGTCCTGACTTTGACAATTGGACAATTTCTCAAAAGTTTAATACAAATATTTCTATACAAATTCCTTTAATGACGTCTTAAACCTTTAACCTTAATTAATCTTTATGTTATTTCACTACTTTGTTGGATCGCCACACATGTATCTTCATTATCTTGGAATTATTACACATTTTGATAATAGTGAGATTAATTATCATTTATAAACACACATTTTGATAACAGTGAGATTTTTATCACTTCTAAGCACTTAAAATGCTATCTACACAATGTGATTTAATTTATCATAAACTTTCACCGCCTTCATTAGAAACAATAACTCTCTAATTATATATACTCTTCGAATATAGTTCTATTATTGTAAGAGTAACCGTAGTAGTAATTATAGCCTCGGAGATCCTCAATCATTTTGTAATTTATTTTGTGGACGACACTTAAATAGCCTTTATATTTGAGATGTACCAAAACTTCGTTGCCTACCCTTAGTACGTATTTTTAGGAACTTACCCTCGATCGCTTCCCTTTCATTCGTGCTACCCCTTCTTATTTCGAAATATATCTTTTACAGAGGTAATAGCTAACCCGGAAGTGAACAAATTGTTCCTAATCTCTTCTTTACTAGGCGGCGAATTTACACTTAGTGCTAATTTAGAATGCGACTTAAGCATCAATGCGGATTTAGCGCTCAGTGCAGTTGGTGCTTCAGCAAAACTTCTACCGCTCTCTTAATTCAGATAATATCTAACTAGATGATATTTTTCGAATAGGTCGCTATGGTTGGATCATGATTCCATGACCCAAATTTTCCATAATCTAAATGAAAGAACTCGAATTAAGGAAACACTAACTTGACTATAGCTAAAGAATTGGGCTCATCCTTTGAGGAAATAAACCCAAAATAATCAAAGAACACTTCAAGTCACCACCTCCCGAACGATACAATTGTATTCGGCTGAGTTCTAATAGAATACGTCACGAATTTAATTTCGGGACGAAATTCTTTCAACCGGGGGAGACTGTGACAGTCGTCAAAATTCGAGTCGGTTTTAGATTTGACTAAACTTAGTTGCACATATAGGCACTACACATACTAGACTTAGTAACTAGAAGCTAAGTTATAACCTACTAGAAACTTGGAAACAATTAGAATCAATGGATAGTGTGCATAGATTTCACATTGATATGTGAATTCTATAACTACTTAACTGTAGAGACTATCCATATTCGGGTCATTCTTTGACTCGAACACCTTTTCATGAATCATATACACACATCATGCACTTGACCTAGTAGTAGAAATTAGGTCAAAGTCTCATAGAAACTTAAGTCAAAGTCAAAGACTAGGACTAGTATACTTGATTCCTCAATTTCGCTTGAATCTCGGAATCACTACTTAGAGTGCCAATAAACCGGTAAAAATAAATTAGAAGCATTATTTCTAACTTGAATAAGAGTTAGAAAACCCAAAAATAATTTGAAGTCTCAAATATTCAATTTATTTTGATATTCAAAGTTTATTAAACTCCAAAACCCTAAAAGCCCTAAAACCTAAATTTTATAAAGTTTAACATCAAGAATTTTATAAAATTAGTTATGAAACTTATAATATTATCTTAAAATAATTAAATTCAAGGAAATATAATCAAGGAAATAAAAATTTAAGTCATTAACATTTACCCTTAATTTATAAGTCAAAAATCAATATTTTATGAGTAAAAACTATATTAAGGTGCATATTTTATAAAAATTTGGTGTTTTTATAAAATAATTAGAATTTTATAAAAATGGAAGAGTGAGGGAACCTCTCTCCTCATCAAAATTCGTCCCCCCTCTTTCCTAGGCACCCTCTTCCCAAAATTTTTAATCATTCACTTCACCCTCACACTCTATCTTCCCCTCTTCACTCTCTCTCACACTCCAACACCCACTCCACTCATTTCTCTCAAATCTCTCTCTAGACTCACAAAAATTATACAGCCAAGAACACTTCTCAAGCACAAAATCTTCATCATTTGATGTTATTCTTAAAGGTAGACACGAAAATCCTTTACTTTCCTTCACTTTTCTCTCTAGTTTTGAAGGTCTTTCTTACACTTTCTCCTTCTTCTACTCCATTCTATGGTAAAATCATGAACACTTGCTCAAAGTCACGGTTTTGATGATGGTGGTGGTAGGATTTCACCCAAAAACAACATGCATGTTGTAAATGGTGAAATCCAAGGACCAAAACCTAAGTCAAAATCAACATAATACACCTTTTCTACAAGTTTTGGGTGAAAAACACCACATGCATCCAAAGTTTTCTATCAAAAACGATTTTTGAACATTTCAAACTCATGAATGGTCTTCAAACCAATATGCATGTGATGATCTTCAAGCTTAGATGTTTGATGATCAAAGTATGTTGTTAAAAGCTTTCAAATATGTTCATGAAGGATTTATTTCCAAATAAATATCTAAAACTCCTTTTCTGACCAAATCCGATTTTTCCCAGATTCCCATCAACAAAATAAGATGCTCTGTAAATTTCCAGAAGATAATTCATTTATCTCGAATTACTATAATTAATGCAAGAAAATAGGGCAATAAATCATATAAAATACTTTCTGGGGTCTATAAATCCTAGTTAAATTCGTGGATGACCCCTATAATACATAATCATCCCTCATTAAGTTTCATCGATTTTTACTACTGTTTAATATGGTTTTGAATTTTCTTTTTGTTTGGCTCCAATAAATCATAAAAGCACTTTAGAAAATCTTAAAATGATATATAACAATTTTCGCAGTTACTACCAGAGGTATAAGACTCAGAAAAATATTTTCAAAATTTTTCATAATGCATTCCTATTTTTCCCCGATTTTTGTATTTATAATGGCCTAAAAATAGAAAAAATAGTTCTGCTCACCCAAAATTCATGAAAATTTACCAGAACACTTTTTATTACATTAGGAGGCTACATAAAAATTTTGATGATTTTTCGCTTCTGTATACTATTTTTCTCCTATTTTCTAAGATTAAATACACTTAAATACACAAAATCGGATTTCAGTATATAAAAACCACATTTGGTATTTTCCCAGATTATTTACTCTGTAAATGAAGTGTACAAAAATTTTGGTAATTTACTTTAACTGTTTAATAATTATTCTCCAATTAATGATTATTTAAGAGGATAAAACAAAGAAAAATAGAAAGACTAATTGAAAAATATATTTTATATTTTTCACAGCTTCTACATGTATAATAAAAGTGTTACAAGAATTTTGGGCAATTTTGGAAACTGTTTTCTATTTATTTCAATTTTTATTAGAATAAATACTCAAAAATCATAAAATTGGATTAAACAGTTTAGAAATCAATTTTTATATTTTTCCCAACTTAAGAATGTTTAATAACAATATCACAAAAAGTTTGGGTAATTTTGGAAACTGTTTTCTATTTATCCTCATTTTTATTAGAATAAATGCATAAAAATCATAAAATTGGGTTAAACAGTTTAGAAACCCCTTTTTATATTTTTCCCAGCTTAAGTATGTGTAATGACATTGTTATAAAAAGTTTGGGGTATTTTCATAACTTATTTCTATATTTCATGAATTTGTATCTATTTAGAGAATTAAATATGTGAAAAATGGTTATACATATTCATAATCCATGAAAATTTATCTAGAAGTCTTTTAGTACATTTAGAACCAAAATTCGAAGTTTGGTAATTTTTATTAACTGTTTAGTATTTTTCATGATTTTATGGTTATTCAAGAAACTAAAATCGTGAAAAATAGTCAGACAAATCAAAAATTCAAGAAAATTTATCTTAAGGTCTTTGACTTCAATTAAAACTTAAATGCAAAGTTTGGGAAAGTTTAGAACTAAATTGATTTAGTTTTGAATATTTAATCATTGGAACACCTCCAAAATGTTAAATATTAACGTTTCAATAATGGAAATTTTCCACTTAAATTGTTATATAACAATTGATTCTTTGAAACTTAATTTCCACAGAAAAATGTTTGTAACTTATCAATATTAAATTTTGACACATTATTGGCATAATTCTATTGTAGTAGTAAGTATACTAGTGTTAGATTTCGATTAGAGACTCACTAGCGAATACCATTATTGTTGGAATCGGTAGTGGTACACGTGGAACGTAGTTCAAGGCACCATTTGCATCATCTAAATGCATTGTGAGTATTCACGCACTCCCCTATTTTCAGTTTTTATGTTTTGGGGTGGAAAAGCATGTCCCGAAAAACTATTATTTGAATGTTGTATTTAAATTGATTTGTATCAAACATGATTGCTATTTTATTGCTATGTCTCTCTATGTATGTCTATGCAACACGGAACATGAGAACTTATCGTACTAAGGCCCTTCCCTTATCTCTAGCCATTAACTCTTTGAGCCAATGGTCATTATGGATAGCGCTATTAGGAATTGACAACTCCTCACTCGCCCTATTGCTGGAGTGCATGATACCATATTCATCTATGGAACGATAAGCATAGATCTTGATAGGGCTTCAGTCATAGGTTTGGTTGAGACTCATTGTTTGCTCATACACATACAAACTCGTTTCTCGTTATAGCAATAAACTTGTTATTAATTATAGCAATGAACTTTGTTTCTCATTACAACAACGAACTTTTATTACTGAAAACTTATATACATGTTTTAGCAATGAAATTGTTTGCTCCTTGTAGCAACGAAATTGATTGCTCATTTTAGCAATGAAACTTGTTTACTCGTTTGAGTAACGAACTTTATCTTCCATGAGAATATGAATGTTGCATCTTATTTGGGCAACATACTTTATCTCTCATGATGACAAAGAACTTTGTTTTTACAAACTTATTTACTCATTTTAACAATATACTTTTATTATTGGAAACTTTTATCAAAACTTTGATTTCAATTCATGGAACCAATATTATATTGTTTATCTGTGAGTACTCACCAACTATTTTTATAGTTGACGCTCGTTTTACATGCTTTTTCAGGAATCATCGTGTAAGTGGCACTTAGGGACACTTCACTTTTAGGAGCATTCGCATGTGTTGTATTTCAATTTACATTGTAATTTCTTTTAAAAGTTGTTCAAACCCATTGTAAAATTGTAATGATTTTTAATACTATGGTTGGTGTTGTCTTTTAACTTTTGCTATGAAACCCTTTATACTGCCACGCCTCGTGTTTCCGCTTTAGTGGGGTGTGACATGAGCCCAACCTAAACATGAGACAACGTCGATGGTTGGATGTGGTGAAAGACTACGACTGCGAAATCCTCTACCACCCATGTAAGGTCAATGTAGTAGATGATGCATTAAGTTGTAAGGCAAGCAGTACACCAATGAAGGGTGTTTGTTTAAGGATAAAAATGATCACTCCAGTGCTAGAGATGATCATGTTGGGTTTTGAGCATTCTAACACTCCTATGGTGTACATGCAACCCTATAAACCTTGGATCCATGTTTTCTCTATTATACATGCAAATATTAACTATTCCAAGGTTTCATCCTAACTAGCATATTATGAAGCACCTATACTACAAAGTTCTAGTTAGATGACATACCTTTTGATGTAGCTTGATGTCTTCAAGCTTTAAGATCTCAGCCCCAATAGTGTGGAAGCCTCAAATGGAATCACAAATCACCAAAACACCTTGGAAGAACTTGAGAGAATATGTATGCACACTAAAATCGGCCCACTCTTATTTTCACACACTTGTGTCAATTTTGTGAGCCAAGGACCCCTTTATATATTATGGAGGATTAGGGTTACATCCATGTAAATCCTAATACCCATGACCTTTCATTTACATAGGATCCATGGGTTAAAAGCTCCATGGACCATCCATGAAAGCTTAGCCCAACCTAAATGAACTTGGCCCATTCCATATATATAAGAGTCCATATTTAATTAGTTCTTTTTTGATCACTTAATTAATTCTAAATTAATTCTTGATCAATACTAATTAAATAATATGATTCCATATTAATATATTAGAACTTATAATATATTAATATAAATCATAAATATACTATTCTCAAAATACTATCCATATAAATTGTGCCGGTGAAGTGCAACCCAAATGGACCATGCCGGGTCGGGTCAAGTACATACCAAATATAGTTATGGACTTAGACATTAATCCAACAGTCTCCCACTTGGATAAGTCTAAAACTATTATTGAGTATGACTTCAAAACCTAACTGGCAATCGTAGCTCTTAAAGCCGTTGTCGAACTCTGACCTTGTCAATGACTTGTCCATTAGATAAGGGATTATATATTCCTCCATTCTAGATATCATATGGACTGAGACATGGATTATAATCATTCTCTCTGTCCATTTGTTGTTTCCCGATTTTCGATTTATGATGACTGACTGATTGAACAAATCAAATCAGTCCTGGCTTGGCCAAGCACTCACATGTGTCATCGCTAAATCATCGAGGGGCCCACATATATCGCTTTTATCCCGAAGGTAAAAGGAATGGATAAACTTCGACTCATATGGCTTGTTCTACTACTTGTTGAATCATACACAAAGGCACGTTTTATAACATCGAGTTACCAAATGCGTTTTCGTGCAATCAATGTATAACCAACTCATAGTAACAACTCATATCTCTAGGTTTGAAGAATATAAGATAATATCGTCTCATGATCACTCGTGATAAAATCCATGAAGTGATTCAAATGAGCGCGGGTTGAATCCAATACTCAGAACTTATGAGCACTCATGAGTGTTGTAGCACCACTTTGTCCACCAACTTGGACCTCTACAAACCAACCCATGACAGTCTTGATTCATATCTACTTCCAACATATGACCGACTGTGGATGGTTTGAATAACTTAATCATTCAAGAAGAGCGACTTAGTTATTCTGGAAGTCAAAACATGCAAAGTGAAACACAAGAATAAATGAATCAAATATGGTATCAAACCCTATGAATATAAATAAACACTTTTATTTATCACCATACTGATTACTCATTATTCATTGTTTCGGTTTTATCAACTTTATACTTGAATTAAAAACACTAGTTGTCCCATGCTCCAAGCATGTACACTATGTTTTTCTTAAACAATAGTTTTGCCATACACCAAGTATGCACTCTATGTTTGTCTATGATCCTTACTTTGTGAAATAAACCAATTGAACATAATTTCAATGATTCTAATTTCACACTCCCAAATCCTTATCGAAAAATGTGAGAATTTCAAATTCCTATCATTTATCGAAATCTGTTTAGATTTTAAACTTATATGCACTGACCCTCCTGTAATGAATATGCACAAAGTCACAAAGACTTGTCAACAGTCATTATAAGGTATTCCAATGGAGATCAACTCCATGGAAACTAAGTCTCATATTCAAAGTACATTGCTTTGGACATGCTTCTTGCATTAAGTTTTCTAATCTTACACAGATAACTTCCACCTATGGAGACAACTCCATATTCTCATTTTGACTATGTCAATATGGTCCTTCCAAAATTAGCACTATACTTCCAACTGTCCCTGAGCAACCAATCTTTGGTAAACCTCAGATTGTCCTCGACAATTGCTTAATCATTTTAGTCATATCCAATTCTAGACCTTTTCCCTTCTTAATGCCTCTGGGCATTTGGAAAAATTTAGAAATGACAAATATTATAGCACATGCAATCGATCCTGTACCCAAAGCAAATGGTACACGATTCATGATGTCTCACATAAAGACATGATTCTAGACCAGTCTTTTGCTACAATATTTTTATTTGCCATGTTTTCAAAATTTGACTATGAACAGGGATGTCGTAATCATAATCGAATTTTGAGAACGCAATATATAGAATTTCCTTAAGTTGAACCAATCCAACATGAAATTCATATATATATTCTTGACTAAAGATGATTAAGGTCTCAATCTAAGCCTTTAGAACTGAAATGAAGTATATCCTCTCCCTTAATTATAGCAAAACAACTTTTTCAATCCCTGCAGCCTCACGAATTGAAACTTTTGTTTTCTATAATTAACATTGCTAACTTGCAACACTAACAATAATTATCATGCTCCCACTAACGCGATGATTATTAGCATAACACTTATGCTCCCACTAGCTTTGACATGTACTCAGAAATCAGCTGGACTTCTAGAAATCAATACTTTATTGACTTTCTTACCAAAGTTCAGATTTCTGATATGAGATGCTTTGATAAAACTTTATCAAAATCATACACATTTCCTTAGATAGCATGCATGTGTGTCTAAACAATTTCAGAACTATGAAAAGGGATGCTGTAATCATAGTCTCAATTGTTTAGACCTTTTGTCATCTGCTTCAAATCTACTTGGTGGAAGTGTTTCCTCACCATCATTTTCATGAATCGGAGAGAAAACTTATGACCCTTAGATTTTATGGTGTATGTGTTCTTATCCATGTGAATCGTCAAAACCATAGTCACAAGACAAGGATAATGACAAATCCAAACTCATATGGACTGAACTTATGCAATCTTAACTTCTTGCCACCTGGCAGTACAGGGCCTGCCATTGCTTCCAAGTTGTTATGCAACAAATTGAGAACTTTCAGAACTCCTATGCAAAGCCAACTTTAACTGGAATGGGCACAGAATATGTCAACACGATAGGTTATAAACCTCAAGTCGTGTGCTAGTGAAGAACCTCAGGTTTTATTCTTGATTAGTTCTTGAAATTCTTTTTAGGATCTTTAAGACTCCCACTATCCTCTTGACATATAAGACTATCTTGCCAAATATTCAAGAGATAGTGCAGATTCTTTATCAAGACAAACACTTCACACAATTGGCCTTAGTTGGTCTTTGTTTTATCCAAAACATCACAACTTACCAATTTCAAATGTACAAGAGTAGGACACTTTTACTCTTACATTTGACAAGTGTTTTAAACCTTTCTTTAAGATATGTCACTCAAGTTACAATCTTGGAGTATGACTCTAAGAATTGTTTTGGAACGAAGTATGAATCATCTTCCTGATCTAACCATTTCAACAATTCATGACTTCTCTTCTTAGTCATAAGAATGCACTAAGATGACCTTTAGAGGACTAATTGTGATATGATTTCTAAATCATTAAGATGATCACAAACATGATACTAAAGTACTCTCCCATCTTTTCAGATTTGAGAAACTTTTATCTTTCTGCCTAATTTGATTCTTCCCATTCGTTCTGCCATACATTGAGACTTTTCCAATGTTTCAGAATTATATACTTAAACTTGTAAGTATAACCATATTTACTAAACTTTAGTAAATCAAATAGTCTTAACGGGCTTTGTGGTGGACATGACCAGTGCACAGGAATGTGTACTCGATCCCTTTAGTCCTTCACTTGACTCACACATCCATGTGAACAAGTAATTAGTCTTGATTTTCCAATGCTTGAAAGTTCTCATTCATCATACTATTCAACTTGCATGATTCCAAGTTTCGGTCCAATTGAAACTTGGGCGATGAGGAACTTTCCTGATTTGGTAAATTTAGACACTACCACAAATGAAAGAATCAAATCCATTTTCCAATATTGCTGTCAGTGGAATCATATAAGCAACAATTTTCCACAAATGCCATTGTAAGGATACTTCAAATAAACAAAATTAAACAATTTTCTTTTATTTTAAAACTTTGCGGAAAAACTTATCCTTACAATCCACATGGAAAATTGTTGTTATCTATTCCTTAGCAATATATCATAACTTCTTAAGCAACTGCTCAAAATTCTGATGCGATCGAAATCCGCCTTCGCGATCAGAATCAGCATATACTTCCTTTAAGATTTCTCTCTATTCTTGGATTCTTAAAACATCAACATGTGACCCAGTCACATCATGTAATGAGGATCTCAGAATAGAACTTAACAGAGTTAGATAATGGGCTCTACCTGATGTAGAGTCAAACTTATTGACTTTAACATCCTTAGGTAAATTTGGCAGCTTTGCAATCAACGCCCCTTCCTTTGGCAAAATAAACATATGGACCCTTTGGTAATGGGACTATCTCAGACTTAGCCTTTCTCTTTACCATTTGGTCAACCGGGTTGACTATGGCCAATCCCTTTCCATTGGGAAGAGAATGCTTTTTCTGGATTTCCAGTGTCACCATTGTCACTGTCCATAAAGTTTTTGGGAAGTTGATCTTCTAATCAAATTTGCTTTACTATCGTTCCAAATCATTGCTGATTCAGCAGCACCAAGCAAATAGATATGATCATTAAGGTTCATGTCATAGTCTGTTTCATAGTAGTCCCAAAGGTACTCACTATGTGACTTAGAAAGTGATTGAACATCCAACTTTCTCAAGACTTTGACACCCAACTCTCCCGGCTTGTCAATATGTGACTTCATCTCTAAGATGTGATCACACATAGACCTTGCTTGCCATTAGGGCTTGAGTGACCTTGAACTTGTGGGTTAGGGAGAATAATTGGAGGAGGTGGAGGAAGAGAAGTATGACTTCCATGAGCCAAACTCGGGAAGTCATATTCATTAGGAAAGCTTGGTTTGGGAAGATCATTGTTGACTAAACCAGACATCAACAATGGGAAAAATTCACGTAAAGTTGATTTAAGTCCTTAATATAACACCCAATATGATATATTAAGGCTAGGACCCAACAAACTATTTTATAACTTGGAAGAGGGATGCCGTAATCCAAGCTATAAAATATTTGAAGGTAGGTGAATGACAATTCACCAATTTCCACCAAGATAAACGAAATGTATTATTAGGTTTTAATTGGTTTTGAAACTCCTAGATTCTTTTGAGATTCATTGAACTTTTCAATGGCATGTTTCAATCTCGAGTGTGCCCTGCAGGTTTTGTGACTGGGATGCCGAGGATCACAAAACAATGTGTGAAGTAACCATGCAAATATACTTGGTACCATTAATATTTACCCCTCAATCGATGTGCCGGTTAACCACACACGCTCCAACGATACTATGATAAACATTAAGTTACCCTTTGCCTACCTTCTTAAGTCCAGGTTAGTGTGCCGGTTAACCACACACGCTCCACTAACAGCTTAAACAAAGTGCAAAGTGTAATTTCATGGATTAGCACCTTATTCACATTTTCCTAAGTAACTAAGATTGGGAATTAATAAAAGGTTTAGTTACTTAGTATTTATCATTAATACTTTTAATGAAGGGAGAATTATAGTCTTTGTCCTACCTGTTCGGCTAACGACCCTCCACCAGTCAAGGAAGCGGTGGGTGAGAGTGGACACCCATTAAGCTGACATTTTATAGGAAACAGCCTTATACCCCCCTTATACCCCGGCTTCGTGAATGAGGCCTACTAATGGTAAGACGACTTGCTCTTATACATATAATATATTAAACTTTTAATATTATAATAGTATAAGGGTGTATTTTAGACATTTAAAATACTTGGTGGTTTAATCTATTAATTAAACTATACTCTTAATTTAATTAAATTTAAACCATGTCATTATGGAATTATTAATTCTCTTTTAATTAAACACTTTAATTAACTATTAATAAAGTCCATAAGAGTTAATTTGAACTATTCAACAAAACATCATAATTCCAATTATTAAACTCAAAATTAAAACCATTTAATTAATTGTTTAAGTTATGAACCAAAGAGTTTTAGAATTCAATTCTTTTTTTTATAAAAAACTTTTCTCAAATTCCAAAACTTGAGGGCAAGTTTTGTAATTCTTGAAAACCTTTGGATTCCATAACTTATGGAATTAATGGTGTTTTATGATGAAACTTTCCATGTTCCATAACTTAAGAACAAGTTATGGAATTCTTCAAAACATTAACACCAAATTTTGTAACTCCATAAAAACTTTGAATCAATTTTTTTTTTAAAATAATATTTCATATCCATAACTTATGGAAGTTTCAAAAACCCTTAAGATCACAACTTTAAAAAAAACTTTTGAGCTCCAAAATTTTATGACAAAATCTGTAACTCCTTAAAACATTTAGATCAAACTTTTAAAACTAACAAAATAATCATATCATATAACAAATTTGACCTAAATTTGACCTAATTCAACTCATATAACAAATGATTCAAATTTTACAAATAATTCGTTTTTCACAAAACAAGTAATTATCTTAAAATTTGACAAACGTCATGTTTTTTTTCCTTTTTTTTCCAACTTGAAAATAAAACATTTGCATCAATATAACAGAAAACAACCTGGCTCTGATACCACTGTTGGGTTTTGAGCATTCTAACACTCCTATGGTGTACATGCAACCCTATAAACCTTGGATCTATGTTTTCTCTATTATACATGCAAATATTAACTATTCCAAGGTTTCATCCTAACTAGCATATTATGAAGCACCTATACTACAAAGTTCTAGTTAGATGACATACCTTTTGATGTAGCTTGATGTCTTCAAGCTTTAAGAGCTTAGCCCCAATAGTGTGGAAGCCTCAAACGGAATCACAAATCACCAAAATACCTTGGAAGAACTTGAGAGAATATGTATGCACACTAAAATCGGCCCACTCTTATTTTCACACACTTGTGTCAATTTTGTGAGCCAAGGACCCCTTTATATATTATGGAGGATTAGGGTTACATCCATGTAAACCCTAATACCCATGACCTTTCATTTACATAGGATCCATGGGTTAAAAGCTCCATGGACCATCCATGAAAGCTTAGCCCAACCTAAATGAACTTGGCCCATTCCATATATATAAGAGTCCATATTTAATTAGTTCTTTTTTGATCACTTAATTAATTCTAAATTAATTCTTGATCAATACTAATTAAATAATATGATTCCATATTAATATATTAGAACTTATAATATATTAATATAAATCATAAATATACTATTCTCAAAAGACTATCCATATAAATTGTGCCGGTGAAGTGCAACCCAAATGGACCATGCCGGGTCGGGTCAAGTACATACCATATATAGTGATGGACTTAGACATTAATCCAACAGATCAAGCAAACTCAGAGCGAATCAGTCCAGGAAGAAAATAAGAAGAGCGAGATGATGGTAGGGCAGATCGACATAGATAGTCGTGGTTTGTTGAGTCTACATGGCAGAGTTTGGGTTCCATACTCAGGAGGAACTCGAAAAATCCTAATGGATAAGGCACACAAGTCTAGGTTCTCAATCTACCCGGGAGCTACAAAGATGTACAGGGACCTCAGGCATAGTTACTGGTGGCCCTGTATGAAGAGAGATGTATGTTGGTACGTTGAAAGGTATTTGACTTGTCGGAAGGTCATGGCCAAACACTAAATGCCTCATGGGAAAATGGAACCTCTAGATATCCAATATGGAAGTGGGAACAGGTAACGATGGACTTCATCACCAAGTTGCCAAAGACTCCTTGCGGAGTAGACACTATCTTGGTGATAGTGGATAGATTAACCAAGAGTTCCCACTCCGTGCACATTCAAAAAAGCTCCTCGGCAGAGATGCTTGCAGAGAAATACGTTAAGGAAGTAGTCTCTAGGCACAGAGTACCAGTATCAATAGTTTCGGATAGAGATGTTCGTTTCACTTCTCGGTTTTGGAAGAGGTTCCATGATGAGCTGGGCACCCGATTGCATATCAGCACAACTTATCACCCTCAGACCGATGGACAGAGTGAAAGGAATATTCAGACTCTTGAGGATATGTTGAGGGCATGTGTGCTTGATTTCGGTGGGAGTTGGGATACATATTTTCTGCTAGCAGAATTCTCATATAACAACAACTACCATCCCAGTATTAGTATAACTCCCTTTGAATTGGTTTACGGAAGGAAGTGGCGCACACCGATATGTTGGGGAGAAACCGGCCAGCGAGTAATGAGGAGCATTGATGTTGTGATCAAGACCACCGAACTCATCCAACAAGTATGCAAAAGGTTAAACACTGCCCAGAGTCGGCAGAAAACTTATGCAGATCGAAGATCGGATCTTGAGTTTCTAGTAGGAGACCTTGTGTTACTTAATGTTTCACCTTGGAAATGTGTTATTAGGTTTTGGAAGAAGGGAAAGTTAGGCCCTAGGTATATCAGATCGTTTCGAGTCATTTCTCAAGTGGGCAAGGATGCCTATCGTTTGGATCTTCCAGAAGAGCTAAGTGAGATCCATACCACCATCCATGTCTCCCAATTAAGAAAGTGCATTACGGATGAATGAACGTTTTGTACCTTTGGAATACATTCGTGTAGATGAGCGGTTGAACTACGTATAAAAACCGGTGACCATCTTGGATAGGAAAACCAAGACCCTTTGTAACAAAGTGATCAACTTAGTGAAGGTCCAGTGGAAGCACCGAAAAGGATTAGAATGAAATTGGGAGCCAGAAGAGGAGATGAGGAGCAACTAGCCATAATTATTTAGTTAGATTTCGGGGACGAAATCCTTATAAGTGGGGGAGAGTTGTAACAACCCATTTTATTGTTCTGGTAAATATTCGTGATTAATAGAAATTCGAAATTCAGTTAGATAACTCATTAGCCATAGTGGTCTTAATGAAAGTCATAGTGATGAGTTGAAAACTCTTTAGATCGATTAGATCTTTAACAGGTAAATCAATATGAATAACAAACACTAAAACACACAATGAATCAACCGTATGTCGAATGATTAAAATATAGTCACACCTCAGAAGAGCTCGATTAAGAACTTCCTCTGTAGAGGTGTGTTAGGGTTTACAGTACAATTAATATGATAATAATGAAAAGCGTTAATGACAAGGATGCGTGCATGCACCTTATATAATAAACCCTAGAAAGATAAACCCGGTTGGACAGGCCCAAACCGAGAGTACATAATGGACCGAACTACTAAGGCCCAATGGCGCAACCCTTTAAACCCAACAATCTCCCGCTTTGCGCCAATTGAGGCGAGAGATTACTTCGGTTGAGTAATCGTAGTTTTCCTCACAGTCTTGAACAGCTTGGGGATGATGGCAAGAAGAGTTTGACGGAAAAGAATATACCACCGAAGCATATCAGTAAACATCTTTTTATCGGCTTCGCTGTTCTGATTACATCCCTGTATGATATCGAGAATATGCTCCAAGCAGGCAGTGGAGAATAGGTGCTTGTCAACAAGAGCGAACATGCATTTTTGACCTTCGCCCCTGAAGAACATGATTGTGTCAAAATTAGGGTCAATTTTTCCCTTAACCATCACATTGATGTCGCTTGCCTTCCCAATCGGCTTGATTGTGGGCTTCTTCTTTATGGCATAGGCGATTTCCTGATCCATCTTTGCGACTTCAAGAATGTAACACACCGACATTCGCTTGATGTGATCTATAATAGGCTCATACTCCTTTTGATTAGTCAGCAAAATGTTGTTCAGGAGAATCCAATCATGAGGATTCAAATTTGGTAAGTAAGCCAGGGAGATCATATGAACCGAACTGTCTGACCCTCGGGTGAAAGAACCCCTTTCTAAACTTTCGTATTTCTGAAAGTCCCAAACTTTCATACTTGACAATATAGTTACTTCAAAACATGCTTCTTGCATATTCATAAAAACAATATTTTTCATTGATAAAGAGATTACAAATGACTGGATACAAACCGACTATTACAAAGTGTTATATATTACACAACTACCCAGGATACTATACATTTATACATACATGATCCCTAAATACAAAAGTAATATTACAACTATTCTAAACCTTCCGACAGTAGATGACTATACTGGTTACTTATCTCCTGCAAATTTGTTAAACATTGAGAGGGTAAGCGGTGACGCTTAGTGGGTTCAATAATTGATACAATATAACGTTATGACATATATATACTTCAATATGGCAGAAGCAAAGAGGAACAAGGAACAACAAAGGAATATGTGAATCATGAGACAAACTTTCCATATCAATCAATGATTTGATACAAATATATACGATCAATAAAGCTTCGACCCAAATGGCACAAAAGACATACACTTTCTGATTTAAACATTTCGGTAGATTTCGGGCTTATAGCCCTGTCTAACCATCTGCCAATGCCATAGAATAAAAGTCATTCTCTTACAGAGACATGCTCTACATGGCCAGAGGCTACGTACCAGTACCACCGTGAATCTAAGTCCTTTCACTGATCACATGGTCAAAGGTATAGCTTTGCTATCATAAATAGCATAAATAAAAATAACACGGGAAAATAACCCGGAATAATAACATTGAAAAGCACATAGCACATATAACACATAACATACAATTGTTCCTATATATTAAACTCACCGTGAAATAACCGGGGGTTAAAATAGTAACTTGGGCAACACTTTGTTACTATAATTAGCTTTCTTCGTTGAAAACCGGGAGTTTTCTTGAAAACCGGGCCCTGCGAGGGTTGGGCTTTAAAACCGAAAAGATAAATTTTTTCAGGCTTCTCGGCAACTTCGGGGGGTGTTTCGGGCGTTGGAAATAATCCCGGGGCTTCGGGGGAAGTGGAAGTAGAAGAAATATAAGTTTAGGGGTGAAAAAGACACATTTTCTAACATTTACCCGGGAGGTCTCGCACCCCTTATATAGGTGCGAGCCTTGGATCCGAAACAAGAGGGAAGGGCTAGGTGGCTGCGAGGTTCGAAACACATGGCAGAAGGGGCGAGGCTCGGATGCTAGATGGCTGCGTGCCGGCTTCGGATTGGTCCAACACTTCGGACACGGGGCGAAGTCAGAAGCGAGGCACGTCGGAAGGCCATTGGACCACACCCTCGGTCAAATCACCAAGTGACACGTGTGTCGGGCACGGGGTATGCATGCGAGGATCCGATGACCTGGTTTATTCCGGACCTTATCCTTGCGAGATTCCTCGGAAATTGTGCCCAAATCTTCTAAAATCCATAACATTCGCATACGGGCTCCGTTTTTGACGTTCTTTATATACACGCATAGGCGGGAATATATTCTACAACTTTCGTTTAGACTTCGTCGGCTTTTTTTGACTTTATTTTTAATATTATTATTTTTAACAGACGGGGACTGGAAAATCCGTTAAAAATTCATAACTTCTTCATCCGACATCCATTTTCGTCAGACTTTTTGCCGTTGTACTACTATTGACGAGATCTTCAATTCTTGTTTAGGTTGTGTCGGCTAAAAATCACTCAATCTAAAATTCGAGTTTTTAGCTGTCTACTGCTAAACTGAAACTTAGAAAAATCATAACTTCCTCATACGAAGTCAGATTTTGGCGTTCTTTTTATAGAACTTCTCGGTTTAACGAATACTACGACTTTTAATTAGATTACTAAGGCTAAAAAGTAGTTTGTCAAAAACTCACTTTTTACGTCATTCAGCGACGTGCCGGTTTTGTCACGGATCTTCGATTGGTCATAACTTCTTCGTTATAACTCGGATTTCGATGAGGTTTTCGCCTAAATGTTTCTAACGAGATTATCTACAACTTTGAATAATAAAATTTTACTTATTTCAAATTTTATATTTTCGTTAAATTTCGATATTTATCTTTTAATTGGAATCTCATAAGACTTCCAATAATTTCCGAGTGATTCTAAACATAGTTTTAATTCATTTCTAGTAAAAACTATCCGTTATAACTCAATACTCAATATCACATAATATTTCATAATATTATTTACTTAAAACACGATTTCAAAACGTGTATGTTACATCATGTCACTTTGAACTTGATATTGATAAACTTCCCTGCTGAAGTGGGTTTCAACACCTTGACTGTTGTGATTTTCTGATTACTCCAAGTCAGGTATTGAGGTTGAGAAAACTCAAGATAGTACTCAATCAAATCTCGATCAAGCTTCGGGTCAGGAGAGGGGATGGCAGCTGTTGGCTCAAAACAATGAAAAATGAATGCCTTTCGGGTGATTGGCATATCAAATTGAGAATCCTTGGAATTCTCAAGAGCAAAAGAAAGGACCGGTTCGAGCCAATGTGTGCTTGGAGCTTCAATTAACTCCCTCTAAAGCTTTTCCATAGACCACAGAGGAAACATAGATTTCCTCTGTTCTAATATCTCTTTTGCTTTCCTCTCCTTATCGAATGCATCCTTCGCTTTTCGAACGTTTTCCTCAATCTCTCGATCATCTGGCTTGACTTTGAGGCTTTTGGTTTTAGAAGCTTTTTTTCCTGTATCAGTCTCGTCATCAATTTTAACCTCATCATCATCACCAATCTTCTTCTTTCGTTTGTCCTTCATACTGCCCGAAGCTTCTTTACCCTTCGGCTCTGCAGTGACTTTCGGTTGGGTGATAGGTTTACTTTTTGGAGGTGGTTGAGATTGACCCTGGCCCTGAGTAACATTTTCTCCCCTTGTTTCAGAGGGACAACGGGCTCCAGAACACCCTCAATCCTGCTTAGAATATCTAGAGCAGGTCTCAATTTCTCAGCCAAGTGGCGTCGAATTGAGATTGTAAGGACCGAGTCATGAGCTTCCAAAAGATGTAGAAGAATAGAGTGTACATCACCAATAGAGCTTTTAACCACTGTACGCTCAGACTTTAATTCATCAATTTCCTTGGTCGCAGCCTTGAGCTTCAGATTCTGAAGTTTAAGCTGAGAAGTTCGTTTATCCAGCTCATCCATGATCAGGTTTTCGACGATAAGTTCAGCTTCAAGTTAACTAAGACGTGCATCAACTGAAGTGTGAAGCTCGGTGTTGGCGGTCCGGATTTCTTGGCGTGTTTCCTCAAAATGCTTCTTTTAAGCCTCAAGTGAACGTGTAAGATTATCAACAGAAGCATTCACTGTCTGAGCATTCTTCTGAGCTGCAGCTTGGAGAGAATCAAGAAAGAGTTGAGCATCGGAAACTAGTTTTTTGACATTTGCGGTCGCTTGCTTGCAATCCTTGGTGGAGGCCTCGACTGCAATAGAAGCTTTCTGACAGGTGGAAGTGGAGGCATCAATAGCTTTAACAACATTAGAGATGGAAGTGTCATGCTCTTTGACAAAGGTTGCCAACAGAGCCTTGATTGCTGCTTCGGAGTAGGCACTGCCAGAAGAAGAGGAAGAAAGCAGTTGGTCAAGCTTGTCATTCATAGCCTTTAAATGCTTCTTCATGACAGGAGCGTCATCATCATCATCGCTCTGTACTCTATATGGACTATAATAAACAGAGCCAAATTCCATGTCTTCTCCTCCAAGAACAGGTTCAGATTCGTGTGAAGGAGGTGGGGATAAAGGTTTTGAGGTAATTGGGGGTTCAGAACCGAAAGTAGATGCCCCCGTATCAGATACGTTGACATTAATAGTAGGTTCGGTTGGAGAAGTAGTAGTTGTAGTAACTTCGGTGAATAAATGTTGGATTAATGTCTAAGTCCATAACTATAATTGGTAAGACTTGACCCGACCCGGCATGGTCCATTTGGGTTGCATGGCATCATGCATTTGGATAGACTATAATGAGAGAAATAACACTTAAGGTTGGTTAATATATTATAAGTTCTAATATATTAATAAGGTTATTTAATTAGTATTGATCAAGAATTAATTTGGAATTAATTAAGTGATCAAAAGGAGACTAATTAAATATATGGGTTGATTGTGTAAATCATTCATTCTTATATATGTGGGCTTGTGATCCAAGATTCCTTATGTTGGACTAAGTCCATGGGGTGACCCATGGATACTCCATGGAGGTTAAAATCCATGGAGCATAAGGAATGGGTAAAGTTATGAGTTACATGGTGTAACCCTAATAGCCACCATATAAAAGAATCCCATGGCTCAAGAAATCGTGCACTAATGTGTGAGTGTGAGGGCTAGACGATTTCAAGGAGTGTTTAAGTTTCTCTCAAGTTATTCCAAGTGTATTTGGTGTTGTGTGAACCATTTGAGGTGTCACACTTGGGGCACTAGGCACTCAAGCTTCATGAAGACATTCTACATCAAAGAGGTATGTATTCTATCTTGTTATATTTATTATTTTGTATGCTAGATTAGGATAATACCTTGGATGTTCATAATTGTATGTATAATAGAGAAAACATAGATCCAAGGTATTTAGGGTTGCATGTACACTTAGGAGTGTTAGAATGCTCATAACCTAACAGTGTTATCAGAGCCTAGGCTTGTTTTCTTGTTATACTTGCAAAAGTAGCTGAAAAATCGAGTTGGATGCATATATTCGATTGTTTTGGCTGGAATTGGACTAGGAACATTACCCTAAGATGTTTTTGGACTTATAAACTTGTTTTTGATGTGGTAATGTTCATGCTAATCCGATTTCTAAGATAATTGTCATAATTTCAAGATTTGTATTAGTTTGTATGTTCATGCTAATTTCTTGAAGATTGATGATTTGAATTATCTTGTTCTTATGAGGTTCTTAGATTAATAGAAAAGTTGTGTGAAATAGTTGTTTTCAATCCATTTTAATCTAAGAGTTGATTCCAAAGTGTGTTTTTGTAACTTGTCCTCAAGTTATATGAAAAGTCACATTTAAGAATCATAAAACTCATAAAAGTTGGCAAAGGTTACAAAATGAAGAGTCTAGTTCTAATTAAATGGTTTTATGACTCCATAACTTGTCCTCAAGTTATGGAGGTTCAAGAGTCTCTTCATTAAATTAAAAAAAAAGTGTAACCTTAATTAGTTCCATAAGTTACAATAAAAAAAAGTTATTTTTTTTATTAATTAGTTTAAAGTCTTCCATAACTTGTCCTCAAGTTATGGAACTTGAAGAGTTTTTTTTAATTAAAACTACTTTAAACTCATAAGTTATGGAATTAATTAGTTTTGAATAGTTTCAAAACTTGCCCTCAAGTTTTGGAATTTGAAAAGTTTTCACTTATGAATACTTTAATTCCAAGTTAGCCCTTAGAATTTTAAAAGTTAAAATTCAACCCTTATACTTTATAATATTTATATATATGTATAAGAGTAAAGTTAGTCTTACCGTTAGTAGGCCTCATTCACGAAGCCGGTCTATAAGGGGGGTATAAGGTTACTGCCTATAAAATGTCAGTTTAATGGGTGTCCACTCTCACCCACCGCTTCCTTGACTAGTGGAGGGTCGTTAGCCGAACGGGTAGGACAAGGACTATAATTCTCCTTTCATTAAAAGTATTAATGATAAATACTAAGTAACTAAACTCGTATTAATACCCAATCTTAGTTACTTAGGAAAATGTGAATTTGGTGCTAACCCATGAAATTACACTTTGCACTTTGCTTAAGTCGTTAGTGGAGCGTGTGTGGTTAACCGGCACACTAACCTGGACTTAATAAGGTAGACAAAGGGTAACTTAATATTTATCATAGTATCGGTGGAGCGTGTGTGGTTAACCGGCACACTGATTAAGGGGTAAATATTAAGGGTACCAAGTATATTTGCATGGTTATTCATACCTTGTTTTGTGATCCTCGGCATCCCAGTCACAAAACCTGAAGGGCACACTCGAGATTGAAACATGCCTTTGAACAGTTCAATGAATCTCAAAGATCTAGGACTTTCAAATCCAATTAAAACCTAATAAATTATTTCGTTTTTCATGGTGGAAATTGGTGAATCGTCATTCACCTACCTTCAAATATTTTATAGCTTGGATTACGGCATCCCTCTTCTAAGTTATAAAATTGTTTGTTGGGTCCTAGCCTTAATATTTCATATTGGGTGTCATATTAAGGACTTTAAATCAACTATCTTGAATATCTCCCAAAAATATGTCTGGTCTAGACATTTATGATCTTCCCAAATCTCTTGAAACAAGCTTTCCTAAATGAAGATGATGTCCCATGGATATCATACTTCTTTCACCTCCTCCAATTATTCTCCTTAACCCACAAGTTCCTAAAAAGTTTAAGGTCACTCAAGCCCTATTAGCAAGGCAAGGTCTAGGTGTGATCACATCTTGGAGATGTAGTCACATATTGACAAGCCGGGAGAGTTGGGTGTCAAAGTCTTGAGAAAGTTGGTGGCTCAACTACTTTCTAAGTCACATAGTGAGTTCTTTTGCGAATCCTATGAAACAGACTAAGACAAGACCCTTAATGATCTTATCTATTTGCTAAGATCAACTTCCTAAAACGCTATGGACATTGACAATGATGACATTGGATATCCAGTGAAGCTCTCTCTTCCCAATGGAAAGGGATCGGCCATAGTCAACTCGGTTGACCCAATGGTAAAGAGAGAGGCGAAGTCTGAGATAGTCCCATTATCAAGGGTCCATAGGTAACTATTGCCAAAGGAAGGGGCATTGGTTACGAAGCTGCTAAATTTACCTAAGGATGTTAAAGTCAATACGTTTGACTCTACTTCAGGTAAAGTCCATTGTCTAACTCTATTAAGTACATGCTGATTCTGATCGCGAAGATGGATTTCAATCGCATGGTTCGGTGATCAGAATTTTGGGCTATTACTTAAGAGTTATGATATTTATATTGCTTAGGAATAGATAACAACAAGGTTTTCATATGGATTGTAAGGATAAGTTTTTCCGCAAAGTTTTAAAATAAAAGAAAAAGGTTTTGATTTTATTTATTTTAAGTATCCTTACAATGGCATTTGTGAAAAGTTGTTGCTTATAAGATTCCATTGATAGCAATATTGGAAAAATGGATTTGATTCTTTCGGTTGTGGTAGTGTCTAATATTACCAAATAAGGAAAGATTCTCATCACCCAAGGTTCAATTGGACCGAAACTTGGAATCATGCAAGTTGTATAGTATGATGAATGAGAACTATCAGCTTAGAAAATTAAGACTAATTCCTTATGTGAATAAGGAAAGGACTAAGGGATCGAGTACACATTCTTGTGCACTGGTCAAGTCCACCACAAAAGATCAAGAAGACTATTCGTCATGATTTACTTAAGTTCAGTAAATATGGTTATACTTATAAGTTTAAGTATAAGTCTGTAGCATTGGAGAAGTTTCAATGTGAGACAGAACAAATAAGAAGAATCAAAGTATGGCAGAAAGATAAAAGTTTCTCAAATCTGAAAAGATGGGAGAGTACTTTAGTATCATGTTTATGATCATCTTAATGATTAAGATACCATATCACAATTGGTCCTCTAAAGTCATCTTAGTGCATTCTTATGACTAAGAAGAGGAGCCATGAATTGTTGAAATGGTTAAATCAAAAAAGATGAGTCATACTTCGTTCCAAAACAATTCTTAGAGTCATACTCCAAGATTGTAACTTGAGTGACATATCTTAAAGAGGGTTTGTTAACACTAGTCAAATGTAAGAGTAAAAGGTTATCTACTCTTGTACATTTGAAATTGGTAAGTTGTGATGTTTTGGATAAAACAGAGACCAACTTAGGCCAATTGTGTAAAGTGTTAGTCTTGATAAAGAATCTGGACTATCTCTTGAATATTTGACAAGGGAGTCTTATATGTCAAGAGGACAGTGGGAGTCTTAAAGCTCTTGAAAGTTTCAAGACTTAATCAAGAATAAAACCTAAAGTCCTTCACTAGCACACGACTTGAGGTTTATAACCTATCGTGTTGAAATTTTTGTGCCTATTCAAGTTGGCTTTGCATAGGAGTTCTGAGAGTTCTCAATTGGTTGCACAACTACTTGGAAGCAATGGCAGGCACCTGAGCTGCCAAATGGCAAGAATTTAAGGTTGCACAAGTTTAATCAATATGAGTTTGGATTTGTCACTAACCTTGTCTTCTGATTATGGTTTTGATAAATTCACATGGATAAGAACACATACACTATTAAATCTAAGTGTCATAAGGTTTCTCTCCGATTCATGAAAATGATGGTGAGGAAACACTTTCACTAAGTAGATTTTAGCTAGATAGCAATTGTGATATTTGCATTCTCAAAGTCGTTAGTGGAGCGTGTGTGGTTTACCGGCACACTAACATGGACTTGTGAGAAGTGGCAAAGGTCTAAACAATTGAGACTATGATTACGGCATCCCTTTTCATAGTTCTAAAATTGTTTAGACACACATGTGAGCTATCTAAGAGAGGTGTATGATTTTGATAAAGTTTTATCAAAACAATTTAGTATCAGAAATATGAACTTTGGTAAGAAAGTCAGCTGATTTCTGAGTACATGTCAAAGCTAGTGGGAGCATAAGTGTTATGCTAATAATCATCATGTTAGTGGGAGCATGATAATTATGACAAAGGTTGCAAGTTAGCAATGTTAATTATAGAAAACAAAAGTTTCAATTCGTGAGGTTGCAGGGGTTGAAAAAGTTGTTTTGCTATAATTAAGGGAGAGGAAATTATACTTCATTTCAATTCTAAAAGCTTAGATTGAGATTTTAATCATATTTAATCAAGGATATATATATGAATTTCATGTTGGAATGGCTCAACATAAGGAAATTCTATATATGGGTCCATTATTTGCGTTCTAAAATTCGATTATGATTACGGCATCCCTATTCATAATCTGAATTTTGAGAACTTGGCAAATTGAAATGGAAATATTATAGCAAAAGACTGGTTTAGTCCTTATGTGAGACATCATGAATCGTGTCCCATATGCTTCGGATATAGGATCGATTACATGTGCTATATTCATCCTTTCTAAAATTTTCCAAATGCCTGGGGCATTATGAAGGGAAAAGGTCTAGAATTGGATATGACTAAAATGATTAAGCAATTGTCGAGGACAATCTAAGGTTTACAAAAGATTGGTTGCTCAAGGACAGTTGGAAGTATAATGTTAATTCTGGAAGGACCATATTGACATAATCTGTAAGGAGGCAACTCTTGTTCAGAAGTGATAGTCAAAATGGAATATGGAAATGTTTCAAAGTTAGAAATTATTCAATCTGTGTAAGATTAGGAAACTTAATGAAAGAAGGATGTTTCCAAGGAGCTGATCTCCTTTGGAATGCTCTGTAATGATTGTTGTCAAGTCTTTCTGACTTCGTGCATAATCATTAAGAGGATCAATGCATATAAGTTTAGAATCTAACAGATTTCAGTAAATGGCATGAATTTGGAATTCTTGCATTTGCAGTAAGGATTTGGGACTGTGAAAAGAGGATCATTGGAGTGATGTTCAATTGATCTATTTTACAAAGTAAAGATCATAGACAAACATAGTATGCATACTTGGTTTATGGCATGACTAGTGTTTAGAAAACATAGTGTACATGCTTGGAGCATGGGACAACTATTGTTTTAAATTCAAGTATAAAGTTGATAAAACAGAAACAATGAATAATGAGTAATCAGTATGGTGATAAATAAAAGTGTTTATTTATATTCATAGGGTTTGATACTATATTTGATTCATTTATTCTTGTGTTTCACTTTGCATGTTTTGACTTCCAGAATAACTAAGTCGCTCTTCCTGAATGATTAAGTTATTCAAACCATCCACAGTCGGTCATATGTTGGAAGTAGATATGAATCAAGACTGTCATGGGTTGGTTTGTAGAGGTCCAAGTTGGTGGACAAAGTGGTGCTACAACACTCATGAGTGCTCATAAGTTCTGAGTATTGGATTCAACCCGCGCTCATTTGAATCACTTCATGGATTTTATCACGAGTGATCATGAGACGATAATATCTTATATTCTTCAAACCTAGAGATATGAGTTGTTACTATGAGTTGCTTATATATTGATTGCACGAAAACGCATTGGTAACTCGATGTTATAAAACGTGCCTTTGTGTATGATTCAACAAGTAGTAGAACAAGCCATATGAGTCGAAGTTTATCCATTCCTTTTACCTTCGGGATAAAAGCGATATATGTGGGCCCCTCGATGATTTAAAGATGATACATGTGAGTGCTTGGCCAAGCCAGGACTGATTTGATTTGTTCAATCAGTCAGTCATCATGAATCGGAAATCGGGAAACAACAAATGGACAAAGAGAATGATTGATAATCCATGTCTCAGTCCATATGATATCTAGAATGGAGGAATATATGATCCCTTATCTAATGGACAAGTCATTGACAAAGGTCAGAGTTCATCGACAAGGTCAGAGTTCGACAGAAGCTTTTGAGAGCTACGATTGCTGATCGGTTCCTGAAGTCATACGCAATAATAGTTTTAGACTTATCCAAGTGGGAGACTGTTGGATTAATGTCTAAGTCCATAACTATAATTGGTAAGACTTGACCCGACCCGACATGGTCCATTTGGGTTGCATGGCATCATGCATTTGGATAGACTATAATGAGAGAAATAACACTTAAGGCTGGTTAATATATTATAAGTTCTAATATATTAATAAGGTTATTTAATTAGTATTGATCAAGAATTAATTTGGAATTAATTAAGTGATCAAAAGGAGACTAATTAAATATATGGGTTGATTGTGTAAATCATTCATTCTTATATATGTGGGCTTGTGATCCAAGATTCCTTATGTTGGACTAAGTCCATGGGGTGACCCATGGATACTCCATGGAGGTTAAAATCCATGGAGCATAAGGAATGGGTAAAGTTATGAGTTACATGGTGTAACCCTAATAGCCACCATATCAAAGAATCCCATGGCTCAAGAAATCGTGCACTAATGTGTGAGTGTGAGGGCTAGACGATTTCAAGGAGTGTTCAAGTTTCTCTCAAGTTATTCCAAGTGTATTTGGTGTTGTGTGAACCATTTGAGGTGTCACACTTGGGGCACTAGGCACTCAAGCTTCATGAAGACATTCTACATCAAAGAGGTATGTATTCTATCTTGTTATATTTATTATTTTGTATGCTAGATTAGGATAATACCTTGGATGTTCATAATTGTATGTATAATAGAGAAAACATAGATCCAAGGTATTTAGGGTTGCATGTACACTTAGGAGTGTTAGAATGCTCATAACCCAACAATAAAGGGGTTGGAATTGGAATCGAGGATGTAACCAAAGATGAGATGGGTGGAGGAAAGGGAGCAATAGTAATAGGAACCGATTGTGGAGGAGAATGAGGAGGTGAGTTTTGGTTACCTTCATTAGTTGGTGAGGGTGGAGGCGAATTACCTCGAGGCGGACTTTCGGTTTGAGAAACTTCATCTTCAGTTGACTCAGGGTCGGGCTGTGGGTCAGATGGAACATATTCAGAGTCACTTGAAGATGGGGAAGGAGACTTCGATTTGTGAGCTTTCTTCTTGGTATTTCATTTCTTTGGAGCAGAAGGGTCTGCGTGTTCATACTTGCGCTTCTTGGGAGTAGAAAATTTTGAGGACTGACCTTCCTTTTCCCCTTTTATTTCAGGCTTCTTCCCTCTTTTCGATGGTTTATCTGCTACGCCTAGTAAGCTTTACATTTCTGGAGTAAGCTGCCTTCGCCCGGTAGGGGGTAGCTTCTGGTACTCAGTTATGACCTTGCTTTCATTGGAAACACACCTGTACATAGATTCCGGAACCGAACCAATAAAGAGAAATTTGGAGGGATCGGAGACAAGTATCCTCGTCGTGTGGAAACTAGCAATAGATGACATCGGTGAATCTGCCATTGTTGGAACGTGAAACTTTTCCATCGCCCATTGAGTAACAAGAGTCCAAAACCTAACACAAGAAATTTCAGAGTACCGTGAAGAAGAGCTTATACTCTGAACCAGTTGAGATCATAAGATTGATCCAAAATCCATGTTAATCCCATGGTACAGACCATAAAGAAGGGTCATGAACGCCCTGCTTGCTCCATCAGAACCTGCAACCCTCTCCGATAAACCCTTGGAGAGGAGGGTAAATAGACCGTTCCACTGAGGAGGAAGACATGATTTCTTGAACTTTGTGACAGTGGTAAGAATCTCAGTATACCCTATATCATAGAACATTGTGAAGAGTTGAGTGGTGGTAATGGAATCAGGGTTAATCATGGAGTCATCGACAGCAAGCCGTAGCAATAAACAAAACTTAGCTTTTGAAATCGACGTCTTTTGATTGACGATCTCAAAGAAAATACGCTCCTTTACTTTATCGTAGACAGCAGTTGAGTAGACTTGAGAAAGTAGTGACATTGGAAGACACTCCACCTAGGTTAGGGCTATGACGAGTGGTGAATATTTGAAGCATTCAACCACTTGCAGCATGTAGGGATCATACTGGAAAGGTGAGAGTTCAATGATGAGGTTTTGATTCGGTTTAATGGTGAGAAGAGAAGACTGACCAGTTTGTTCGTAAACAAATGAAGATTCGGCCATTGTTGCAGGTGTGAAGAAGAAGAGGAACAATGGAGAGTCGCCGGTGTATTCTGGAGAGAGTTGAGAATTGGTAAAGTAGGCCAAGAGGTGTGAGAAAATCTTATATACCGTCACCAAGAGAGAGAAAGAATCCACAGTAATGATTCGACGATCTTCTGAATCGACGCCTGAAAAAGCGTGATTTGACAGCTGGGTTTCCCTAGGAAGACGTCATCAGGCGTGATATTAGGAACTGTTTCAAATTCACGCGCCCGTTTCCAATCATATCCAATGACGTGTTTTGAAATCTTATCTTGTTACCGCCGTTTCAACTTCAAAAACTTTTCAACTTCCTTTTCAAACGTTGACAAACCCCTTTCGCGTCATATACGGCTGGCAAAGGTCGCTCCTTAACATGATATACCTCCATAGTATGAACAACCGAAACATCAATTCTGAAAAATAGCCATTAGTACCACGAGCAAGAATTTGGAAAATCATAAAGATCTTCGTGCAAGAGTGTGCCAATAGAAAAGAAATAAAGCAAAATATTTGTGGGATGTAAGTGATGTCTATGTAGACATGAAACTACGGATCCCGGGCACGAATCGCTTCCTTCAAAGTCAAGAGAGACTTAGAAGTGTCTGTGTGGTTTCCCATTGAATTACGATCAAATGTTTATTAAGAAACATTGAAAGGCATCTTTTCAAATTTAAGCTATAAAGGGTGGCTTATCTTCAACCAAACTGCAGTACTTGACATAAGACCGAAAGTTTGGTGAAGTACTTGTGAGACCAGTGTAGCCTTTTAAACAAGTAGGTGAGTTAACATATTCAGTGACTTGGTGATAATTGTAGAAATCTCAAAAACAAAATTAAACTGGATCTTATGGGAAGAAATGCCTTGGTGTTAGACAATTTCATAAAGATCGCACAAAAATAAAAAAAGAGATTTCATGGTACCTTCCACTAAAGTGGTTTCGTTAAAGCGTGGGTGAAAACTAGAACATTTGATTGTAAACAGTCAATTCGTTATTGGTGTTGTATTTTGGGTTTCACTTAGCACGTGGTGAAAACGAAGCTAAGATCATTAACACAGATGTAGTGTAACCATAAACCTCAGTGGGAAATTCTGAGAGTCTCAAGGGTTACAATGATGAACCGAAATTAGATGGAGAAAAGTGATAAGGAGGTTAAAGAACTGAAAGCACCTCTTCTATATAGTAAGGACCGAGCAGACAACTCTTAACTCAATGTGAGACAAGTAAGGTAGCTCATGACATAAGTGATTTTATCAGCCTGATTGGGAGGATTTGATTTGTGTATATCAAATCAGTAAGGCTACACTTGAAGTCTTTGAGGCTTTGGTCGACATACAGCAGCATGCTTCTAGGGACACTTAGCTAGTACTAAGATAAAGAAATGTATACCTGTCCCAGCTCCATCATTTGAATGATCGATGATACCTTTCAGTGATATTTTTGGAATTTTTGACTTTAATGAAAAGCAACATAAACAGAACAAATAAATAAAAAAAATATTTTTGGATTTTATAAATTTTTTGAAAAGGAAATAAAAACATAAAGGAAAATATTTTTGAGTTTTATGAATTTTCTGAAAAAAAGAATTAAAAACAGAAAGGAAAATATTTTTAATTTTTATGAATTTTCTGAAAAAGAATTAAAAACAGAAAGGAAAATATTGTTGATTTTTATGAATAGAAACGAAGTGAGAAAAGACATAGACAAAGTACAAAGTATAAAATCGAAACTTCACCTAAAAGTAGTGAAGCGAAATAGACCGAGCGTTCGGTTCATTTCGGTTCCCAAAAAATCAGGAGCCAAAATAGACCGAGCGTTCGCTCTATTTCGCGTTCGGTCCATTTCGGTTCCCGAAAATTCCGGAGCCGAAATAGACCGAGCGTTCGCTCTATTTCGCGTTCGGTCCATTTCGGTTCCCGAAAATTCTGGAGCCGAAATAGACCGAGCGTTCGCTCTATTTCGCTTGATAAATTTTAATGAGGCGAAAGTAGTTTCGGTACTGATTCAGCTTCCATCATTCCTAAGCCTTGGAGAATTTTATTAAAGCTTGCTTCCGGTAAGGCTTTTGTAAAGATGTCAGCTAGTTGATCAGTGGTTCGAACAAAATGGATTTCGACATTACCATCCTCCACGTGATCCTTGATGAAATGATACCTCAGTGCTATATGTTTCGTTTTTTAGTGTTGCACTGGATTGTGACATATCCTTATTGCGCTTTCAGAGTCACAATATAAAGGGATTTTCTTCATGTTCAGGCCATAGTCTCTAAGTTGACTTTGTATCCATATGACCTGTGAGGTACAAGACGCTGCGACTATGTATTCGGCTTCGGCTGTGGAAAGAGACACACATGTTTGATTCTTCGATTGCCAGCTAACAAGTTTGCCATCAAGAAACTGACACCCGCCAGTTGTGCTCTTTCGGTCCAGTCCACATCCACCTAGATCGGCATCAGAGAATGCTTGTACAAAGAATCCTGATTTCGCCGGGTACCATAAACCAAGAGATGAGGTTCGCTTCAGATATCGAAAAATATTCTTCACAGCCATCATGTGAGGTTCGCGTGGATTAGCTTGAAACCTGGCACAATAACAGACAGAAAACATTATGTCTGGTCGACTAGCTGTTAGATACATTAAAGACCCTATCATTTGGCGATAGAGGGTCATGTCAACAGCCGGTTTTTCCAGAGAAGGTGTTAACTTCGTGCCAAACGCCATAGGAACCTTCACTTTTGACTCTCCCATCATTCCAAACTTGGCTAGTAAGGTCTTGGTGTAAGCCTCTTGATTAATAAAAATGCCTTCGGGTCCCTATCTAATATTCAAGCCAAGGAAAAAGTTAATTGGACCCATTGAACTCATCTCAAACTTAGTCTCCATCAACTTCCTGAATTCAGTTGTGAGGCTAGGATTCGTGGAACCGAAGATGATATCATCAACGTAAATTTGGACGATCATTAAATGGTCACCCTCTTTTTTGCGAAAGAAGGTTGGGTCAACCGAACCTTGATTAAACTTTTACATTTTCAGAAAATCGAGCAAGGGTTTCATACCAGGCTCTAGGAGCTTGCTTCAGACCATAAACCGCCTTGTCCAGAATGTAGCAGTGATCTGGATACTTTTCGTTCATGAAACCAGGTGGTTGCTCTACGTACACCGTCTCTTCTAATTCTCCATTTAAGAATGCACACTTGACATCCATTTGGTATACTGCAAAGTTCTTATGAGCAGCATAGGCCAGAAAGATTCGTACCAATTCTAATCTTGCTACTGGAGCGAAGGTCTCTTCGTAGTCTATTCCTTCTTCCTGACAATATCCCTTCCCTACCAGCCTTGGTTTGTTACGAATCACATTCCCTTCTTTGTGCATCTTGTTTCTGAAAACCCACTTCAATTCAACCACAGATGCATCCTTTGGTGTGGGAATCAGTCTACAGACTCGATTTCGCTCAAACTCGTGGAGTTCGTCTTGCATTACCTGTACCCAATTGGAGTGATCGAGTGCAGTAGAAACTGTTTTTGGTTCTATTTTCGAGACGAATGAATTGAACATGCAAAATTCTACTTGAGAGAATAGATCTGTTTGCTTCGGTTTTATTTGAGACCGAGTAAGAACGCCTTCTGATGTTTCACCGATTACTTGAGTCTTTGGATGATCTTTTGTCCATTTTGTGAGAGGAGGGTAGTTTGGATCATAGGCAGGATCCAGTTCAGCATTTATTTCTTCCTCTAATTCTGATTGAGAATCTTCGTCATTTGTATTGTTTTTCTCCCCCTCGAATAACGAAACAAACTCAACATCTGGTTCAGAGTTCTCCCCCTCGAATGATGAAACAGTTTCGGCTTCAGGCTCAAAATTCTCCCCCTCGACTGGACGTTCATTGAGTATGATGGTTGATGGATTCTCCCCCTGGATAGTAGAATGGGAAGATTCATTTGGCTTTTGAGATTTTGCAGATTCTTGAGATCCACTTGAACTTGAAGGTTCGCTTTGCATGATTTTAGTAGCTTCGTTAATTACCTTATTTAGATTATCTACTTCGTTGTCAGCCGCTTTCGCTTCAGAGAGAATAGCAGTCTCTCGTTCATCGAAGAGCTTCACATATTCTTCAAATAAGTTGGAAATGGGAATCGAGACTTGAACAATTTGAGGAAAGATTTCATCCATTTGTTCTTTGCTTGATGTGAGTTTCTTCACGTAGTGATCATCAAACAACACGTAATATGTTTCTTCGATTTTCTTTGAGCGTTTATTCAGAACCCTGTATGCTTTTGAAGTAAGAGAATACCCAAGAAAAATTCCTTCGTCTGCCTTCACATCAAACTTGTTTCGGTTCTCTTTAGAATTGAAGATAAAGCATCTTGAACCGAACACATGGAAAACATGACGTTAGGCTTGCGGTTGTTTAGAATTTCATAAGGAGTTATTGTGAATCGCTCGTTGAGTAAAGACCGGTTCTGGGTGTAGCAAGCAGCGGCAATACGGGCAACGAAGCGAAGCTGAGCATGGTTCAGGCTGCTTCACACAACGAGCGGTTTCGCCTTTCAACGACCCCATTTTGTTGTGGAGTATAAGGAGCAGAGAAATTGTGAGACACTCCCTTTTCAGCAAGAAATTCTTCAAACACTTGGTTTTTGAATTCCAATCCATTGTCGCTGCGAATGTTTCTAACCACCTTTCGCAGTTGAAGCTCAACTTGCTTTATGAAGACTTTGAGCTTGGGCGTTGCTTCTGATTTCTGTTTAAGAAAGAAAACCCAGGTGAACCGAGAAAAATCATCAACTATGACAAGTATATATTTGTTACCACCGATGCTTTCAATAGCCGAAGGTCCATACAGATCAATATGTAGGAGCTCAAGCGGTTTGATGATCTTTTTGTTAACACGAGTTGGATGACTTTTCCTGCTTTGCTTTCCCATTTCACATGCAGAACACAAATGTTCCTTGTCAAACTTGAGAAGTGGAAGTCCTCGCACATGATCACCAAGAACTAGCTTGTTGATGTCTTTGAAGTTGAGGTGCGAGCGCCTTCGGTGCCATAGCCAACTTTCGTTAGAATGTGCTTTCGTTAGTAGGCATATAGATGGATTCCCCCGTATTGGATTAAGGTTCAATGGATACATTTCGCCTTTTCTTTGAGATTTCAGCAGAACATTCTTGGTCTTCTTTTCTATTATTTTTGACCCTTCATCATCGAACGAAACCTTCAGTCCTGTTCCCACCACCTGTTGCGAGACACTGATGAGATTGTGTTGTAAGCCTTCTACATATGCCACCTTTATGATCGAGAAATCCCCATTTGTGATCATTCCATACCCTTTTATTGTGCCAAAAGAATTGTTTCTATACTTGACACATCCACCATCCTTAAGAGCCCGAAACTCCCGTAGCTCTTTCCTTCTCCCTGTCATGTGACGTGAGCAGCTACTGTCAATATACCATTCATCATCGAACTGCTCGTCACGAATAACCTGCAAAAATTAAGCAGATTTAGGAACCCAAAGTTTCTTGGGTCCTTGTGAGCCTTTTACAGAAGAGGGAATAGTAAGAGAAGAATCAACCATAAAAGTTCGTTTTATTAAGGTGGTTTCATCTTTTCTTTTAATTATGAAAACTTTGATTTTGTTGGCTTTTGTTTCTTTTACTTCAGACTTTGGAATTGTGTTCTTATTTTTCACAAACTCGTGGTTCTGTTTCCTGGAGTTAGCAGACGTTTTCTTTGTCTTCTTTTCATCTTCCGAGACTAGCTTCCCTTTTCCCTTTACATCCACTTTTGGATTTTGCTTTGAGTGAGATGGATGAGTTTTAGTAGCGAAACCAAGCTTTAGGTTCTTTTTGTCTGAAGATGGAGAACCGAAACCACTCTTTTGGTTTCATTTGCTTCCATTTTGGGAGCCGAAACTACTCTTTCGGTTCGCTTGACTGCAGGAATGGCATTGAGTACAAGGAGTAGAGTTACGCTTTGATTTTGCTTCTTCTGTAAGGAGTGAAGATTTGTCTGAGTGAACATAATTAGGGTTTTGGGACTTCCAAAACTGCTTCCTTTCAGAGAGATTCTTCTTATATCTCCTATTACGTTAATGTTTCTGCTCTGACCACTGTTTTGGATTTTTATGGATATTAACCTTGGGTTTCGGTCTTTCATCACGAGTTTCGCTCTTTAGCGAGGAGGTTTCGCTTGTCTCCTTGACTGGTTCTCTTGGAATCTTTTTGGTACCACTTGTGCTTGGCACATCATAATGTGTAGGCTTGTTGAGTGGTTCTGCCACATATCTGCCTTTGACCCTCCATGATGTTTTCTCAGACAGACCAACCGTTTCATCAGCATTGTCGATTGGAGCTGACCAGAAATGCTCTTCATAGCCTTCAGCATTGTCCTCATTTACTATTGCTGTCAGCTCGGCTGTTTGCTGCTGTGTGACTCCTGTAACTGCATAAACCTGATTTGGTGTGGTTTGAACCTTTTGATATACCACGACCTTTTCTTTCAGAATTCTGGACTTATCCTGGGATATACGAGCGAACTCAACGGAATTTTCAGAAATGAGATTTTTGTGATAGGTTCGGGTTCGCTTTTGACAAATTCAAAATAGTCCACCTCATCCCCTACGAATATTTCACTCATATCATCATCCTCATTAAATTCAGAATTATTTTCAACATCAATTTTGTTTTCCGAACTTAACTTGGCATTCAACGAGTCAAACTTCTGCATGGTTTCAGTTTTAATTTTTAATTTGTCATTTTCGTCCAAAAGGTTCTTAAGCATGTCCTTATGGTCTTTGGACTTGATGAAGGACTCGATTTTATCAAGACCAATTCTGTATGGTGGAGAAATTTCATCAGAAGATACAACGGCTTCACAGTTATATACATTAGCATCAATTTCATCCTCCTTAAATTCAAGGAAGGGCATAATCATTCTACGAATTGTCTTGCCTATTTCACAATTCAGATGCAATTGGGTAATATTCGAATATAAACGTTTAACAATTAAACAAAAAACATTTCTCTGTTTTAAAAGCTTTAAATTATCCCTTTGCAAATAAATTGTCTCATCCTTAATCCTAACTAACTCAATCTCTTTTTGCTCTATCCAGATCCGTCTCTCCTCACTCTTCGAAGACACCCTGCTGAGTTGATCAGTTAGGTTAGAGTTTGTTAAGCGATTCTATATTAAACTACCACTTAAATTAGAAAAATTAGATTTTAATTCGTTCAGTTCTTTTTCATAGTTTGTGACAGGGATTTTTAATGATTCGAGAATTGATTGTACGTTCTTGATCAACTGGTCGCATTTGTTGATTTGCTCGCCAACTGGTTTGGTTGCGAAACATCTGTCTTCCCGCTCCCTTGCTTCATCACAACTCCCATCAGTAGTATAGCCTCTCATCTGTGACACTCCGACGGTCACCATCAAACACTTCCCTGCACCTTCAGTTTCAGCTTCTGTCGCCATGAAAGCCCTGCCATGTGTGGTCTTACGAACTTCTTCGTCCTCAGAGTCTGTAGACCAGACTTCCACACACCAAACTCGTCGTCCACGAGATTTTCCTGCACAATTAAAGCATTCATAGTGTTGTTAGCAGCAACTTTCTTCTTCTTTATTTGTTCTAGCTTTCGCAGGTAATAGGCTTCATCATCTTCATTCTCGTTCTTTTCTGACATCTTTCTCAAGACACAATCTTTGGCAAAGTGATTTTTGCCTTTGCAGAAGTGACAATCAAATCCAGAGTCACCAACAAGCTTACTATCCTTATTCGGTTCTTCATGCTGAGGAGAGTTATTCGGTTCATCCTTTGCTTTATCCGAACTGTAGCTTCCTTGCCAGTTTCGGTTCTTGGAGATAGGAAACTTTCTACGCACAAACTTCTTTGGATTAGAGACCATCAACGCATATTCTTCATTGGTTAGATCAAATTCTGACAGATCTAAATCTTCTTCTTCTCCAGCCACGTTCTTTCCTTTTGATATGAGAGCTAAAGATCCCATGCTTGAAACCACATTCGTTTCTTTGGTCACTACACTTTCGTGTGATTTTAGAATCACCACTAGATTCGGTAAAGAGTAAGCTTTGAATTGTTCATGAGCTTTTACTGTAGACACCACCGCCATCCATTCGGTTCTTAGGCCATTCATGAATGTGACCTTTTGCTCAATTACCTTCCTTTCTATGCCATGCTTTATCATTTTGCTGAGAAGAGGATTGAAACGATCAAAGGCTTGAATGAGCTTCTCTTATGGTTTTTGCTTGAAGTCTCCAAACTCTGAAAGCAACAAAGTTTGGATAGAATGCTCAAGATCCTCATCGGTGGAATATAACTCCTTCAATCTAACCCATATCTCTTTTGCCGTCGTGCATGAACTGACCAACCGGAATGTGTCAGATTGTAGGGCGAATCTGATCATTCTTAGTGCTTAAATGTTGCTCACAAGCTTTTCCTTTTCGTCTTGAGGAACATCCTTTACATCAACCACGAGTTGGTTGTACTCCTTTTGATGAGTTGAAAACTCTTTAGATCGATTAGATCTTTAACAGGTAAATCAATAATAATAACAAACACTAGAACACACAATGAATCAACCGTATGTCGAATGATTAAAATATAGTCACACCTCAGAAGAGCTCGATTAAGAACTTCCTCTGTAGAGGTGTGCTAGGGTTTACAGTACAATTAATATGATAATAATGAAAAGCGTTAATGACAAGGATGTATGCATGCACCTTATATACTAAACCCTAGAAAGATAAACCCGGTTGGACAGGCCCAAACCGAGAGTACATAATGGACCGAACTACTAAGGCCCAATGGCGCAACCCTTTAAACCCAACACGTAGTACTCATAAAATCAAAATCATGCGTATTTAGAACGTCCAAATCTGACTTTAAGAGATGAAGTTATGATTTTTCTAAGTTTCAGTGCATTAGTGTATGCACAAAAAAATCGACTTTTGGAAAGGTTGATTATTAGGCCAAATAATCTAAACGATAATCGAAGATCTCATCAATGGGTGTCCGTCAATATAAGGAACATCGATAACGGAACCCGCATGTAGGATTTATGCTTTATGCAGCGATCTCTAGCAGGCTAAGCCTATCAAACAAAGAAATTTTTGATAAAGTGAGAATTAGCTGTTGAGGTCTAGAGGAAAGTTGTAGATATCATCGAGAGCTTTTCGTGGATTTAAAGAACGTCAAAAACAGAGCTCATATGAAAGAGATACTTAATTTCTAAGTTATGAAAATTGTCACGCGCAACACGACATGCATGGCTTGCACTCGAAGTCAACCACAGCCCCACCCAGATCGTGCTATGTGTCAGCAGGCTGGTGGAGCCACGCCACCTGTACGCGGTGCGCCCCCATGCTGCACGGCGTGCACTTTTCCTATAAATATTCCCTCAGAATTCCTTCATTACTCACTCATTTGGACTCCATTCTCTCTATAATCACTCTAGTCATTTAAGGTGCGACATTCCCGTAGTTTTAGGACAACTTAACGAGGCTCTAGAATATTTGAGAGGCCAACCAGAAGGAATTTATCGGACAGGATTTTGTCCGCTTAATCTTCCGGTTTTCACTTAAATATATGTAAGTTAAGCTACACTCTCCCGTTTTCGGTGTAAGTTATATTTATAGTTATAAGATGTTATTACGAAGCTATAGATAAGATTTATCAGTAATCCCAAGTCTAAATACTTATTTATCTACTTACAGGAGAGGTGTCTAGATTGGTCACGTTGGATTGGTTGTTGGATTTCAGAAAGACTATATGTCGAAATGGTCCTGCCTCCCAACTGTCCTGCCTGAATGATCCTTTCTGATAGATCTATCAGTACTCATTGGGATTAATGATAGATCTAGCATTCTTTACCAGATTTTGTTAGAATCTAATAAGCTATAGTATCATAGGGTAATACTTCATAGACTTAGTTCCGTTAGCAGGATCGTCCGGTTAGCTATTAATCCCCAAAGTGACTGTCCAGGTGAGTTCTTCTCACTCTATTGTATACTCCAGTATGTATCCATTGTATGTTAGGATATAGTTAGCCTGTAGTATACCCTTAGCCAAATAGACTAGGATAGTTACTTGCATGTTATATGGAATGTTACCATATTTATGTTGATATATATATATATATATATATATATATATATATATATATATATATATATATATATATATATATATATATATATATATATATATATATGAATATATATGATGAATTAAAGAATCAAGTATAAAACGAATCAGAGTATGAAATCAATTAAGGATGCGATATTGAACACCAGATGTAAATATGATCTTGTTTCAGCTCTATTACGCTTTCGAATGTTTACAGAGTACAAAGACAGGTCTGTAAAAACTCTTATCTAACTCTAGTAAATATCCCTATTTATAGGGAACTGAAAGCGTACAAAAAATATACTAAGGCATAGACACTTAGGCTTCGAATAAGAACGCCTCAGTAAAATAGATTACAAAACATTCGAAGAGTTCAAAATACATTTCGACTAATTACAACAATTCGACCCTTACAATCTCCCCCTTTGTAATCATAGTCGAAATCCTTAATTTGTAAGAAGCGTGATAGAATACAATAACACTCTTCGAATCTCCGTGTACCAGGAGATTATCTTCTTCAGCTCTTTCTTATCTCCTTCATTATTCTTCCTACAATGATTCATACGAACAATTAAGTTCGTATATTGAGACGTTGAGTACCTCTCCACTTCGCATGCTTGGAATAAGAATCGTTTAGCTTTTCCAGCTTTGTCTTTTCCTGCGAAGACCATTCCAAAAGGCTTCAAACAAATTTCACCATCATCATACTTTTTCAAATCTGCTTGAGTCTTCGTAGGAGCCATTGGTGCTTTTATTTCCATTCCTTTAGTTGTAGCTAACTCCACATCTGTTAGTGCCAAGCACTCATAATAATTTTCGATGAAAATCTTGATGTGAGCAACCCCAAGCTTGAATTCATCCGGTTCAGTGTTTTGAAGATACGAAAATGATTTATCTTTCAAAATCAATGTAACTTGTATAAGATCATACAATTTCATTAATGGAAAATCTGCAATTGTAAATTCGCAAATATTTCCATTTGCCCTGGCAACCACATATTTGATGTTCTGGACTGTGTTTTCGAACACCACATCCTTTTTCACACTTATAACTTTCTTGATCTTTATCAAAGACCAAACTTCCTCAGGGGCTATTGCAAGAACAACATGAAATCGAATTTTCATGTGTGTACCTTCATCATTTTCTGTAAAATTTCCTTCTGCTTTGAACTGAGGCATGATGAACATCATTTCGTTTATTGGAAAATCCAGCTGGCTTGCATCAGTATTCGTGACCAAATAACTTTGTTTTGGTTTCTTCTCAAACGAATACATGTGATTATACGCTACCTTGGCCTCAATTGTTTCGTAATTGTAGTGTTTGGATGGATCACCTTTGTCCATTCCCTTCGGATCACTAGCACACTGAGTCATAATGTTTTGAATCAACCTTAGTTTTTCGATTTCAGCTTCTGCTTCAGCCTTCTTTTCTTCTTTCGACTTTTCCACAACAATCGATTTCCATTTATCTTTCAAGGCTGAATTATCAATTACCTCTTTTGGTTTCGAACCACTCTCAACAGTCTTCGTAGATTTACCAATCACAATTCCTTTCGAAATAGGTCTTGTAATAGGCATCGTTGTAACGACTGTTGAAGTAACCAGCCCAGCAGAAACTATAACTGGCTTTGTTGTTGGGATCTTTGAAGAAAATACTGTTCCTACAACTTTCGCATCATCATCACTCACCTTCGACCCACCAGTTTTTCTTTCTCCCCCTTGCACCCCTGTGAAAACAGGTGGGGCATATGTTGTTGGAAGAAGGCTTGTAATGCGAAATATAGGAGCAAGTTGCTTGTTGAGAAGTGCTTCGAATTGTAAGAATTTTTGACATAAAAATTCAGGAGTAATCAGGGAAAAAGAAACCGGCTGGACTGATAGATCTTTTAACTCCTTTAACAAAGTAATCACTTCCAAAAAGTTGGCATTTTCATTTGTTGAAAGTTGAGTAATTTGAGGACTCAAACTTTCATATAATTTGACAAATCTTGTGACTGCGTCACAAATAATATCAACCTTCTGATTCAGAGATGCATAATCTTGTTGAACATTTGCAATCTCTTTTTGCATATCTTCGCGGAGTTCACGAATTTGCAAATTGACATCTTCCCGCACTTTCTTCACTTCTTGAACAAATAGAACATGCCTTTCCCTTGTGACATTCTTCAATTCTTTCACATCACTAACAAACTTCGAATTTTGAGAATTGATCCTTAGTTCATTATTTTGATCACTATGATCAACCTTCTCCAAAATTCGTGATTCAGAGTCTGTAAGCATCCCAAATACTTTACTCATAACTCTGGCTTCGAACAATTTCAACATAGACTCAACCTCCAAACTTGAAACAGACGAACCACTCCCCAGATCAACTTGAGATTGAATTATAGAATTCAACTTCTGATTCAGAATTTTAAATTGCTTCATGGTCATTAGCATATGATCTGGAAACGCCTCTTCGTCTTCATGAAACTCCAATTCCTCAAACATGCCTCCAAACCCCTCAGTATCAGTTTCTGTCTCCATAAATATGGTTTCTTGAACAGTCAAATTCGGTTTGGGTGTGTCAGTGGATTGAGAAGAAAAAATAGAAGTGAATGGTTGATTGATAATATTTTCGAAGGTAGGGGAATTAGTGGTTGATGTAATGGGAATAGTAGATTGTGGTAAAGAAACAATACTTTCGAAGGGAGCAGAAGTAGATTGACCTTGAGCGTCATTCTTTACATCTTCGTCACCCATATTGACATTTGCATCCGTATCAGATACGTTTGCAGGGATGCCTGAAGTTCGTACCTCCTCAGAAACTGATTTGGCAACCGAATCTTCGAGTGGTATGACGACTGTCTGCTCAGGAGTTGACCTTTGTACATGAAGAGTGACAACTGGTGTTTCAGGAATTCTTTCATCATCATCTTCTGTAGACTCAGTTGAAAGCATAAGCTTTCGTGTCTTCTTCTTCTTCTTAGATATGTGTTTAGCCATATCTATAGCCCTTCGCTTCTTTAATGATGGAGAAACAGGCGCTGTCATTTCTCGAATCAAAACACCCTGATGAGTAACCTGAGGCTTTCGTACTACATGAGATGTCGGAGACTTACGTAGATGCGAAGACATCTTTTTGATTCTTCGAAACATACCAGTCTTCGAAAGAATAACCACTTTCTCTTGAGACTCAGGAACAACAGGTTTAATTATTTGAGTCTCTGCAATTGACACTTCTTGAACCACAGACTCTTCAACTGTAACTGGCTTCTTCTTTGGAGATTTCAAAGATTGCGAATCCTTGGTGTGCTTTTCAGAAGAATCCGGTTCAGGCTTCTTCGATCGTTTAGATTTCTTTTCGTCCCTTGGTAACAATTTCCCAGTTGGAACAGTAGAATCAACAGTTTGCAAATATGCCACTAAGACTGAATTCGAAGGATCAACTCTTTTGAGCATAGCATCAGGAATACGAGCAACAAATGGAAAATCATGAGCACTATCTGTGACTTCCTTCGGATAGTGATACGATTGAAAAACAACGTTTTCCTCATCATTGGGTACCAAAATCCCTTCCTTGTTGTAAAAGTATTGCAAAATCAAGCTCCAATATCTTGCACACGAAATACCATGAATAGCATTCGTGTGTTCTACACTCTTTTGGAATTCCTTCCACAATTGTGTAGAATAGTCCACTTGAAGATCATAATATATACCAGCAACCATTGCATACACCTCCATTCTTCCTTTATCCAGACCAACTGTTCTCCCGGTTAAACATCTTAGAAAAATATCAAATAAGAAATTCCATAGTCGTGGAAGACCAAATTTCTTAAAATCAATGATCTTTGATAGTGGAGGCTGATATCCTATCTCATTAAACATATTAACGATTTGAGGGAATGTGAAAGCAACATATGGAGGTGAATTCGCAATTTCAAGAATTTGGAAAAAGAGTTTCTTGGATAGCCTAACCTTTTTGTCATTCACCAGATGGAAAGTAATTGTATCAGAAGCTTTGTTGTAAGTAGCAGTTGATCCTGCTTGAGAAAGCCAGGATAGTAGAACAAAGAATGAATTGAACATCGCCGTAGACAAAACGGAGTTCTTCAAGGCAACGATTTGCATCTTTAATTCTTCCGGGTATTGAGAAACATCACCCTCCAAGTAATAGTTTGTTGCTTGAATCTTCATTATTGGTAATGAAGAGACATCTTCAGTGGTTTGAGAAGGATCAACATCAACATGAACAGAAGTCGCCATTGTTAGGGTTTGAAGACTTTGATGCTCAGAGAATTTGGGAATTTTTCTTTTTTTGATCGCGTAAACTGATAATAAACCCTTGAATTTCCTTTTATATGTAACCCTGAAGTTTGAATTTGAAGCGGGATATGTATTTAATGATATCCGACGTGGCACCTTGAAAATCGGACCATTACTGCGTAAAAGTAGCCATGCGTCAAAAAGTAGCTGTCACATCTCCTTGAAAACCGGACAGAATACCATACGTCATTTATAAACAGCCTGTATTGTTATCCCCAAGAAGATTGTAACCGTCAGAACCCTTCGAATGGAAGCAAGGCTCTTTCACTTTTGGGATGAAAAGCGAAGTCATATGCCAGAAGTTTGAAATCATCAGCCTGAGTTGGTATTACTCAGAGCCTCAAGGATTTCGTGAGTGCAGTGTTCCAAAGAATGTAGACGAGAAACAAAGATAAGAAAATTTTGGGATATTGTGATGTCAATATTTCAATTTGACACAAAAGCAGATGAAATCCCGGGCAAAGATTGCTTCATTAATCATTAAGAAAAATGATCAATAGCTTGTGTAGGTTCCCGTGAATTACAATCGAGTACTTGTTGATAAGTATCGAAGGGCTTCTTTTATAATGCTTCGTGGGTAGTTAAAAAAATTTCGTTACATGTCATCCTAAACATAAGGTGAGAAATTGTAACAAAAATTACTTGTTTAACCAGTGTAGTCAGTGCCAAGTTTTCTTTGAAAAATTTTAAGTGACATTGAATTTCGAATGAAACTCACACGGAAATCATATTCAAGAAAAAATTTGTGTTGGATCTTGTTGGGTAACAAACATCATAGGTTTCAAATGTTTGATCAAGACCACTCATTCTAAATGAATATGATTTGTTGTTTCGAATTTTGGTACTGAAACAAACATTTCTTGAAAATCTGGAACATTGTTCCCCGTCAATTCCTTAAAAGTGTAGTGAAAATTGGGTTTCACTTTCATCATGGTCTCATGATGTCAGATCATAAACACAGATTTTTGATATGTCTAAGTCTCGATGGGTTTGATCAGAGACCTCTCGGACATATTTCTTCGTGTGTGATCGTGTAAGAACTTTATATGTGAAAAAGATTGATGTAAGACACGAAAAGTACCTCTGTTATTTTTGGACAAAACAGTAAACTCTTAACTCAATTTGAGAAGAGTCAGGTAGCTCAGAGACTAATGTGAATATAAGCCTGATTGGGAAGAAATTTTCGTATGAATAATTTCATTAAGGCTTTCGTACACACACATTGAGTCATTGGAGGCTTTGGACAGCATGCAGCAACATGCTTCTAGGGACAACTTAGCTAGTTCAAGTGATGAAAAATGTATTGATTCATACGAAAAATGTACCCGACCCTAGAACTGCAAGCATAATCCACTGTATATCGTCATTATTATCTGCAACAAAATACTAAAAAAAATAAGAATCAAAATATTTTTGTTGTTTTGATTTTTCGAAAGTAGAAACAGAGAAAAGAAAATCTTTTTGGGTTTTTGATTTTTCGAAAAGTGAATAACAAAACAAAAAAAAATCTTTTTGGATTTTTGATTTTTCGAAAATTGAATGATAAAACTAAAGAAAATCTTTTTGGAATTTTGATTTTTCGAAAAATGAATGACAGAACAAAAGAAAATCTTTTTGGATTTTTGATTTTTCGAAAATTGAATGACAAAACTAAAGAAAATCTTTTTGGCTTTTTGATTTTTCGAAAATTGAATGACAGAACAAAAGAAAATCTTTTTGGATTTTTGATTTTTTGAAAATTGAATGACAGAACAAAAGAAAATCTTTTTGGATTTTTGATTTTTCGAAAATTGAATGACAGAACAAAAGAAAATCTATTTGGATTTTTGATTTTTCGAAAATTGAATGACAAAACTAAAGAAAATCTTTTTGGATTTTTTATTTTTCGAAAATTGAATGACAAAACAAAAGAAAAAATCTTTTTGGATTTTTGATTTTTCGAAAATTGAAAATAAACTGTACTTGTTGCAAAAATACAAAATTTTATCATCCCCTTATAAGTGACAAATGTACGAATTCGAAGGGGTCGAAGCGTTGACTATGAACAGTAACCTCTGAATCAACCCTTAAAATAAGTGAGAAATTTACGAATTCGAAGGGGTCGAAGCGTTGACTATGAACAGTAACCTCTGAATGCTGGCGGTTATTGCTTTGTCTTTGATTCAGTGCCTCTGAATCATTCCTGGTCATTCATCATTCGCCTTTTTCACATGGAACAGAATTTCCATCGATCATTCCTAGTCCTTCTATAATTTTCACAAGGGATTTTTCATCTAAAGGTTTCGTGAAAATATCAGCTAACTGATCAGTTGTTTTCACGAAATGTACTTCAATATTTCCATCCTCCACGTGATCCTTGATGAAATGATAACGAAGTGCTATATGTTTAGTCTTCGAATGCTGCACAGGATTATGACAAATTCTTATTGCACTTTGAGAATCACAATATAATGGAATCTTTTTCATATTGATTGCATAATCACGCAATTGACTTTGAATCCATATAATTTGTGAAGTGCAAGCAGAAGCAGCCACATATTCTGCTTCAGCTGTTGAAATTGATACACATGTTTGCTTTTTCTACTGCCAGCTCACCAATTTGCCATCGAGAAATTGACATCCACCACTTGTGCTTTTTCTATCAAGATTACACCCACCCAAGTCTGCATCCGAATATGCTTGTACAAAGAACCCAGTTTTCGAAGGATACCACAATCCTAACGAAATTGTTCCTTTAAGATACCGAAATATATTTTTCACAACAGTGAGATTTGGTTCTCATGGATTTGACTGATACCTTGCACAATTACAAACAGAAAACATGATATCAGGTCTACTTGCTGTAAGATAAAGTAATGCACCAATCATGCTCCTATAAAGAGTTATGTCAACTGCAGGTTTATCTAACGAAGGTGTCAACTTTATGCCAGTTGCCATTGGAACTCGTAACTTTGTGCTATTCGTCAATCCAAACTTTTCTAGCAGATTCTTCGTATATTTTTCTTGATTAATAAAAATTCCTTCTCTGCTTTGACGAATATTCAATCCAAGAAAATTATTGATTTTTCCCATCATGCTCATTTCGAACTTACTTTTCATCAAATCTTCGAATTCTCGAGATAAAGCAGGGTCAGTTGAGCCAAAAATAATATCATCAACATAAATTTGAACAATCATTAGATGATTCCCAACTTTCTTTCGAAATAATGTGGAATCAACAGATCATTGTTTAAATTTAGATTGTTTCAAAAATGAAGTAAGAGTTGCATACCATGCTCGTGGTGCTTGTTTCAAACCATAAACTGCCTTATCTAAAATATAAACATGATCTGGAAATTCTTCGTTAATAAAACCTGGGGGTTGTTCCACGTAAACTGTTTCGTCAAGCTCTCCATTTAAAAATGCACACTTTACGTCCATTTGATAAACATCAAAGTCTTTGTGAGCTGCATAAGCCAGAAATATACGAACCGCCTCGAGTCTTGCGACAGGGGCAAAAGTTTCTTCGTAGTCGATTCCTTCTTGTTGTGAATATCCTTTAACAACAAGTCTGGCTTTGTTTCGAAAAATATTTCCATCTTTGTCGATTTTATTTTTAAAAATCCATTTTAACCCGACAATCGAAACATTTTCAGGTTTAGGAATTAATCTCCAAACCTTGTTTCGTTCAAATTCAGACAATTCAGATTGCATTGCAACAACCCAATCTGAGTGTTCCATTGCAACCTTAATTGTTTTTGGTTCAATTTTAGAGATGAAAACATTGAACATGCAAAATTCTTGATGAGTATTCAATACCTCATTCTTTGCACGAATTTGAACTCTTGTTAAAACACCCTCTTAACATGTGGCATAAACTTTGTGCTTCAATCCGGAAAATCCAAAAAATATTGAATTTTTAGCTTCGTTCACGGATCGCCTTTGACAAAATTTCTCAAAAATGGGTAGAAATTGTCAATTTCAAAATTCTGCAGTGACTCGGTGCGCCCAAAACAGCAAAATATGCAAAACTCTTCCCCTTTTCCAAAGTTGGGTAGAAAGCGTCAATTTGCACAAAATACAGGGGCCTGAAATGTATTTTCTTCAATTTTCAGCAAAAACAGTCCTTTTTTAAATTTGGGTACGAACTGCCAAACATTCGAAACCTCAGGGACCATTTTCGAAAATTCTGCCCTCGAAGAATTCCCAAGATATACGAAGCTTCAGAAAATTTTCAAATTTGGGTGAAAAGTGTCAAACATCCGAAACTTCAGTTAATTTTCGAATTGCCAAATATTCGAAGGTTCAAGGGCTGTTTTCGAAACTTTTCCATTTTTTTTACAAATCATATGAAATGTTTAACCAAACATACGAAATTTCCTCTGTTCATACGAAAGTTTGGAAAATGTGTTAAACTGTCCAAAGTTTAGGGGCTATTTTCGTAACTTTTGCTTTATTCTTCCCGAATTCATACGAAACTTCATCTTCCCCTATCAAACGAAATCACAGCACCATATGAACGAAAATTTTCACTTCTTTCGTTCCCAATAACCCCATCTGGTGCCCTTCGAATCTTATTCACCCAATTCCAAACCTTCAAATCACAAAAGAAACTTTCGTACATCACACTTCGTACCAATCGTTCTTTGAATTTCAATCTAAACCGATTATGAACCCTTTGAATCTTCATCATTATCAATTCTCGTTCCCAGATCGATTGCATCATCCATTCATCGAACAACTTCAATGAAGATCCAAAACTCCAGTCATCGAGCCTTCGTACATAACATCAAAAACATGACTTTGATTTATCAACTTCAAATCGACCAGATAACGAAGCCCTTGAAGCCAAACCAACCCTTTGACTGATATCACACCCAACAATCTTAATCCAAAAAAAAACTTTAGTACTCGACTCTTCATCATAACATTTAAATCGAAAAATCAAGCATCAGTCTGTGAAATCCAAGACCCAGTAAACATTAGTTTTGACTTCGATTTCCAACACAGTCGGTGCCAATGATCAAACTAAAATCAATCTGGCCAAGTTGATTCCAATTCTTCAAAATCAAAATCTATTTGAGGCTTCGATTTACCTAACAATCCATCGACATCACACCAAAATCCAAATCTTTGATCTTTAGTTCACAACCCAAAGTCCATTCGTCTTCATTTACCGTCAACACACACAATCGAAAATCAAAAACCAAACCAAAATCAGATGCGAATGACACAAATTTGGCTATCAATTATCGTTTGACACTAAAACCTTCAATCTATTGACTCCATCACAACGAAGGCTGTTTGACCAAATCCTTCGAAGTCAAAATCAACAATCAATATTCTTCATCTGTTAGTTCTCAATCCTTGACCATCGTATTTAATTTCCATTTGAAATCATTCGAATAATGAACCAAAATCGATTTCAATTTTGACTTTAACAAAAACTTAGTTGAAACACGGTTGACATTCAATTGAAACGATTATCAACAACTTGATCATAATCGATTTTAAGTAATAGAACAAATCTAATTAAATCGATTCACAAGATTTAAATCACAAGTATGAACATCCGAACATTTGAACATTAGAATCGGATATCAATTTATGAACATTTGTATGTTCGTGAGAGCAGATGACGAATAGATTCAGATTCAAACGAATTTATTAATTGTTTTTGGGCTTCAATCGGATCAACTTGTTTATGGGCTCGTTTAAGAACAGTACCATATCCATTCTTTTGGATTACAATCGAACAATGTATTGGGCTTGAATCGATGAATAGTAACCGAATTTTACTTTTAGGCTTAATAATGGAGGATGAACAGTAACAAATATATTTTGGAATTTGATTTTAATTTGGAAATTTTTGATCTAAGCAACAATAAATGGATCAATCAATAGGATGAAAACATATTTTGATCCATTGAGACAAAACGATCAAACAATCAAGAACGCAACGCACGAATTCAATGAAATTAAGAGAGATCATAGAGAGAGACTCACCAAAATTGCTCAAATTGCGACAAAAGTTGCCAAACCGAGAATCGTTCTTCAAAAATCCGTGTTGATCTTCAAAAATCACCTTGATCTTGAAGACCCGCTCTGATACCAATTGATGAATTAAAGAATCAAGTATAAAACGAATCAGAGTATGAAATCAATTAAGGATGCGAGATTGAACACCAGATGTAAATATGATCTTGTTTCAACTCTATTACGCTTTCGAATGTTTACAGAGTACAAAGACAGGTCTGTAAAAACTCTTATCTAACTCTAGTAAATATCCCTATTTATAGGGAACTGAAAGCGTACAAAAAATATACTAAGGCATAGACACTTAGGCTTCGAATAAAAGCGCCTCAGTAAAATCGATTACAAAACATTCGAAGAGTTCAAAATACATTTCGACTAATTACAACAATTCGACCCTTACAATATATGTATATATATATATATATATATATATATATATATATATATATATATATATATATATATATATATATATATATATATATATATATATAGGGTTAAGAGCGGACCAGCCCTTGGCCAGAGGCCAATAGACTCGGGCGGACTAGATTTATGCTAAAGGCCATAAGAGAGTGGACCAGCCACGTGCTGAAGGCTATATAGGGCGGACTAGCTATATGCTGAAGGCCAAGGGCAGACCAGCTATACGCTGAAGGCCAAGGGGCGGACCAACTATAAGTTGAAGGCGATTATGTGTATGCATTGTATATGTGTTGTGGTGTGTAATATTTTGAGAGAATTCACTAAGCTTCGGTTTACAGTTGTTGAATAACTGCTTTCCAGGTTGGTCATTTGACCGAGGAAAGGCTCATGCATGACTGTATCCCCATCTAGGCATCAATAGAGTTTTATAGACTTCCGCTATGATACTCTTTCATAATTAAAATGAAATAATGTTTTGTAAGACTATATTTTGAATAAATAAAAATGAAAAATTTTCCTTGAAAATTAGGGACGTTACATCCATATTGAGGAATTGTATCTCGGATTCGATACTAGTTCTTAATATTTTTGACGTGTTATACGGATTCCCAATTCGTTGCGGATGAGTCAAAAAGAGGATATATGTAATATTTTTCAATGTAGCATACATATATAACTAAATGTAATCCTATAAGTCTCTTTAAAAGACTAAAAATCACAGAAACAAATAAAACCTATATAAAACCTATATAACTGCATAAATTACAAACTTACATACAAAAAGTGATACTCTTCACGGCTAAAAGAAGAGATTTGGATATTACCGAGTTCAAAACGGTCTCTGGAATGAAGGTTGTAGCAGTTTGAAATGGTCTCCGGAATGTAGGTTGGAGAAGTGACATCTTAATTGAAATCTGAAGCAGTACTTATGCACAAAACCGGGTCGGATCCTATAACCATTACCATTTCCTAAAACTGGGTCTGAAATGACTCATTCTGAACCATGTGGTCATTTTTCAAAAATAAATGGTTATTGTTTTTAAAATACAATTGAAAAGTGGTTATATTACTCAATTTCTCTAAATAAAAAGCAAGTTCTCAAATTCTACATAGCAAACACAAAATATAAGAATTAATTGAATTTTTTAATGTTCAAATACAATGAAAGATCAAAAATACTCACTGATCAAAAAACAAAGCAACTCTTTCCAAGCAATAATAGAATATCAAATTGTTTGTCCACAATAATATCACATTCATAGTATCAAAGTTATTATATTAAAATTTTCATAAACTAATAAAGAAGGATATATACTTGATCAAAATATAGTGTGCCTTTAGTTGCACAGGAAAAATTATCGTTCATCGATGCCTAAGGATTACAATTTAAAAAATCTTTAAACTTCTTAAAGATTTCATTTGAAATTGAATGACACTCTTCTTTTTCATTTAACTGCAACTTAAAAAAATAATATTATATTTACTTGCAAAATGAATAAATATGATGGAATTAAGGACAAATAAATATGTAGCTGGGATGCTACGTTTTTACCTTTGCTTGCCACTTTTATTTATTTTTTTTGGTAGTTTTTCTACCCAAATTTTTAGTCCTTTTCTACCTTTTTGGCCATTTTTTTTCAAGACTTTTGTAACACCCATAAAAATCACAAGAAATTTAAACTTTTTAAAACCATCCAAATTCACAATTTGTTTACAATCATAGTTTTTAAAACATTTCAACATCAGAGTCTCCTAAAATCATAAGTCAAAACATGAGGATGTGTACGGTCACACATTCTCCTTCCCGCGGTCATCTGAAGTACCTGAAACATAACCCAAAACGGTAAGCCAATGCTTAGTGATATCCCCCAAAGTACCAACACATAAACAAATAACGAATACAATAAACAACATGTCGAGTCCAATCAACCATCGGGTTGGAATACCCCAGGCCCATCAACCATCGGGTTGGAATTCCAATACACAACGGGTCATGTCATCCTCGGGATGGAATACCCCCTGGCCCATTCAACCATCATGTTGGAATGCCCCTGGCCTGTTGGCTCATGCACAAAGCAGTAAAGCCTATACCACCAACCAAATATGTGCACATATACATAACAGATTAACATATAATCAACCAACAGATGAACATGCAGGTCTCTAGAACACTAAGCATAGCAACATCCTATATACCAGGATACCGATCTAACAGATAACTATAGCTCGATAACATACTATCACATAAAAGGATATCAATCCAAAGGGACAGCCTTGATGCCTTCGACCCGTAAGCATATTGAGGAAAACTCACCTTGCAAACTAGACGAAGCTGATGAGGTCCCGACTCCGAATCTCAGCTCTCTAACCAAAACCTATTCCAACAAAATGACCAATCTCCATCAAAATACCCAAAATACCCTTAACATTAAACTTGGTCAACTTGGTCAAAGTCAAAGTCAACTAGCCAAACCAACTAAGTCAACCGAGTCAACCCAATTGAGTCTACTCAACCGAATTGACCCAGTGCGAGTACGTGGGGTGTACTCCAAAGGTACGATGGGCATACTCCGCCCTCGCATATTAACCACCATCAGGGTGGTTGACCTCGTACGCACGGCATACTCCGAGTACGTGGAGCGTACTCCCAGAAGATTCAAAACTCATTAAGTGCTTAATGGCTTAAGCACTTACATCCATATTTCAAATCAATGTCTAAAATATACTCAAGAGTCATAAAGTTTCCAACTTTTTGACTTTGCATGCCCATTAAGTGCTTAACTCGATTTCTTAATCCACTAGGACATTCCACAAGATGCATGGAGCAAAACCAACCATTTGAAACCCATTTTTATGACTCAAAACCCTCCCAAGGGTTTGAAAGGACAACTTAATGGGTCAAGAACATTATTTGTTCATGAAACACCACATTTGGGACAAAAAGAACCTAAAACTAAACCCAAAACAAGATCTAAAAGAAACTACACCAAGTTCAGAACTTGATACCTCAAAATGGTGCCAAAAGGTGGTGTGATCCTGGATCTAGAGAGCTTCACTCCTTCAAGGTGGTCTCTTCTTCCTTCCTTCTTCTTCAAGAGCACCAAAGCACACACACAATCTTATAAATGGATCTTGAAGATGGTACTAGGGTTTCAAACACGTATGAGAGAGTTGGAGGCAGTTGAGGTGAAGGAAATGAGACCATAAGAATGGTTAAATACGAGCCAAAGCCTAAAGATTAGGGTTTCCTCATCTGGAAAGGACGCCCCACGTATATTGATGTACGCCCAGCGTACTAGGCCGCGCCCTAGTACGCTCAATGTACACACGTACGCACGGCGTACTCCCCCAAGGCCAATATTACGAAAATGCCACTAAGGCCCCTTTTGTCATATATTTCTTGAACTTGGGACCAAACTGCAATAGAAATGAATCAAAGGGTTAAAATTAGAAGTACCTCACATCGGGATGTTACACCTTTCACATTGACAACTAGTTATTCATTCTCTTTAATATGTTTATCTTTTGATAAAGGTATACCAACTCCAAAATCATCACCATCAACCTTGTTCTATGTTATACACATGCTTTCCACTTTTTGGCAGAGTTAATCAATAGATCTCCCTACAAACTCATATGTTTCCTCATATTCATATGCTGTTGAGGCTAACTTAACTTATTTGGAACACAAGGATCTATATTTTTAAGCTACACTCAAATTTATATTTTCATATACCACTTTTCCATTAGCATTTTGTACAACTTCTTTCTTGGCTTCTTTTGTCCACCTTTTTAGGATGTATTTTTCGAGAAGTATTTTTACATCCATGACATCAAGAAACTTCAAAAGTGATATTATAGGATTCAAAAAGTTTCAAACTGTTTGCAACTACAAAAGATCGTTTTTTCTAATAGGTTTATTAGTACTGTGTACTCTCCATGTTGGTTGAACGTCACAACTAAGTAACTATGGATTGCCTCGTTCTCAATGCGGTATTTTATTATATGCGAATGTACATAATTGAACTCTAACTGCAATAATTCATGTACCGACAGGGTATATATTTGAGCCACTTGCTGTAACAATGGTGACTTATTCGTTCTAACCCTTGTTAGTTTTTATGTAACATCCCGTTTAAAATAGAATAAAATAAGAAAATAAATAGAAAACTAAGTAAATAAGTAAATAAATAAGTAAATAATAAACCTTAAAACCCCGAGATATATTTTTATATATTTATTTTATTTTAGCCCTAAATCCCTAATAATTTATCAGAATGCGAGGCATAAGGAGTTAAATGTTATAATTTCGGGTCTATTGTGTAATAATTGGACTTCTAATGTAAAGAATTTCGTGGACCAGGGGATGTTTGGTAATTAGTGGATTTAAATTGAAAAGGAACTGAGAGGGAGGGACTGAAAGTGTAAAATGGACATAAGTTTGAAATGGAGGAGACGGGGCTAAAACCCGTCACCCCTCCCCTTGTTCCCTCGTTTAAGAACGCAACACCCCAAAACCTAACTCTAAAATTTTACAGCCGCCACCCTTATCTCTCCACACCTCAAGTTGCCGCCATCTTCCTCATCACTGTCGTGAACCATCGAGCCGACGTTGTCGCTGCTTCCGTTGCCTATGAATACGAAGACAGATGTTTGGATGTCGTGACAGTGGGATGTCCACAGATCGAAGCTCGTGGCTGTCATCTCTCTCTCCGATTAAGGCGCCCCACCCTCTTTAGTTCTTCTGTTGTTTTTTCACGTCCCACAGTCGTCACTCCGAGCGGTGGCCCCTTTTTATTGTTGTTTCCCAGCTATCGCATGCCACCAGGAGCATGGCTGTGTTTGTACTTCGCAAATGTGGGTGTGTGTTGCTTTTGTGGCGTGTTGAAGTGGCGTGTGTGGGTGTTTTATTGGCCAGAAAAGCAAAGAGAACCACCATGGCAGCCAACCATGGTGGCTGCCGCCATGCTGCCATTTTCTGTCGCCTCTAGCCACCGTATGAGGTGGTTGTGTGTGTGTAATATGGTGTGTGTGTGTGTTTTTTTTTTCTGCATGATTTTTAAGGTGGGAGTTTTTTTCTTGGATTCTAACTCGAAACCGCCACCACCACCGTGAGTGGGTGGCTACCGCTATGGACCGCCCCCCACCACCACTGCCGGAGGTAGCAGTGGGTGGTGCCCGACTTATTAAACATTAAACTACCTAAACATCTAACTTTAGTCCGAGTGGCACAAGTTTGGCGGTGGAAATCCTAATAAGGGTTTAGAAAAGCCTAATGTCAAGAAAACCCTAGTTTTGGAGTTTTGTCGGGGCCCGCGTTAAAACTATTAAATGAACTTTCAATTAAACTCAGCAATGCCCTGCGTTTAACTTACTGTAGTATTGTAATTAATAAATTAAGTCCCTAAGGGATTAAGTGTGCAACACTAACCCTAGTTGTGCTTTTATGTGGAAACCCTAGAATCGGGGAGCTCTATTTTGGACAATAATCGGGCGCGTATTTGGGCTATTGCTTGGATTATTATTATACCCGAGAATGACTAAGTCAAACCTTAATCAGTCCTACCCTTAGGTTATGTCACACCCCGCTAAAGCGGAAACACAGGGCGTGGCAGTACAAAGGGTTTCATCGCAAAAGTTAAAAGACAACACCAACCATAGTATTAAAAATCATTACAAATTCACAATGGGTTTGAACAACTTTTAAAAGAAATTACAATGTAAATTGAAATACAACACATGCGAATGCTCCTAAAAGTGAAGTGTCCCTAGGTGCCACTTACTCGATGATTCCTGAAAAAGCATGTAAAACGAGCGTCAACTATAAAAATAGTTGGTGAGTAATCACAGATAAACAAAATAATATTGGTTCCATGAATTGAATCAAAGTTTTGATAAAAGTTTCCAATAATAAAAGTATATTGTTAAAATGAGTAAATAAGTTTGTAAGAACAAAGTTCTTTGTCATCATGAGAGATAAAGTATGTTGCCCAAATAAGATGCAACATTCATATCCTCATGGAAGATAAAGTTTGTTACTCAAACGAGTAAACAAGTTTCATTGCTAAAATGAGCAATCAATTTCGTTGCTACAAGGAGCAAACAATTTCATTGCTAAAACACGTATATAAGTTCTCAGTAATAAAAGTTTGTTGTTGTAATGAGAAACAAAGTTCATTGCTATAATTAATAAACAAGTTTATTGCTATAACGAGAAACGAGTTTGTATGTGTATGAGCAAACAATGAGTCTCAACCAAACCTATGACTGAAGCCCTATCAAGATCTATGCTTATCGTTCCATAGATGAATATGATATCATGCACTCCAGCAATAGGGCGAGTGAGGAGTTGTCAATTCCTAATAGCGCTATCCATAATGACCATTGGCTCAAAGAGTTAATGGTTAGAGATAAGGGAAGGGCCTTAGTACGATAAGTTCTCATGTTCCGTGTTGCATAGACATACATAGAGAGACATAGCAATAAAATAGCAATCATGTTTGATACAAATCAATTTAAATACAACATTCAAGTAATAGTTTTTCGAGACATGCTTTTCCACCCCAAAACATAAAAACTGAAAATAGGGGAGTGCGTGAATACTCACAATATGCAAAATATAGTTATCAAGTTTATACGAGTCAACTAAATATAATGAATATAAATAGTTTAGGACGTGCTTTTCCACCCCAAAACATAAAAACCGAAAATAGGGGAGTCGTGAATACTCACAATATGCATTGAGATGATGCAAATGATGCCTTGAGCTAAGTTCCACTTGTACCACTATCGATTCCTACAATAATGGTATTCGCTACTGAGTCTCTAATCGAAATCTAACACTAGTATACTTACTACTACAATAGAATTATGCCAATATTGTGTCAAAATTTAATATTGATAAGTTACAAACATTTTTTTGTGAAAATTAAATTTCAATGAATCAATTGTTATATAACAATTTAAGTGGAAATTTCCCATTATTGAAATGCTAATATTTAACAATTTAAGAGGTGTTCCAATGATTAAATATTCAAAAACTAAATTAATTTAGTTCTAAAATTTCCCAAAGTTTGCATTTCAGTTTTAATTGAAGTGAAAGACCTCAAGATAAATTTTCTTGAATTTTTGATTTGTCTGACTATTTTTCACGATTTTAGTTTCTTGAATAACCATAAAATCTTGAAAAATACTAAACAGTTAATAAAAATTACCAAACTTCAGATTTTGGTTCTAAATATACTAAAAGACTTCTCGATAAATTTTCATGGAGTATGAATATGTATAACCATTTTTCATATATTTAATTCTCAAAATAGATACAAATTCATGAAAAATAGAAATCAGTTTCCAAAATTACCCAAACTTTTTGTATTACTGTTATTAAACATTATTAAGCTGGGAAAAATATAAAAATTGATTTCTAAACTGTTTAACCCAATTTTATGATTTTTGAGCATTTATTCTAATAAAAATTGAAATAAATAGAAATCAGTTTCCAAAATTGCCCAAAATTTTTGTAACACTTTTAATATACATTTAGAAGCTGTGAAAAATATAAAAGATATTTTTCAATTAGACTTTCTATTTTTCTTTGTTTTATCCTCTTAAATAATCATTAATTGGAGAATAATTATTAAACAGTTAAAGTAAATTATCAAAAATTTTGTACACTTCATTTTCAGAGTAAATAATCTGGGAAAAATACCAAATGTGGTTTTTATAAACTGAAATCCGATTTTGTGTATTTAAGTGTATTTAATCTTAGAAAATAGGAGAAAAATATTATACAGAAGAGAAAAATCATCAAAAGTTTTATGTAGCCTCCTAATGTACTACAAGGTGTTCTGGTAAATTTGCATGAATTTTGGATGAGCAGAACTATTTTTTCTATTTTTAGTACATTATAAATACAAAAATCGGAGAAAAATAGGAATACATTATGAAAAATTCTGAAAATATTTTTCTAAGTCTTATACCTCTGGTAGAAGCTGCGAAAATTGTTATACAGCCTTTTCAACTTGTCTAAAGTGGTTTTATGATTTATTGGGGCTAAACAAAAAGAAAATTCAAAACCATATTAAACAGTAACAAAAGTCATTGAAACTTCATGGGAGATGTTTATTAACTTAAAGAATCGTCCAAGAATTTTTCCAGAATTTATTTACTAGTGTAAGTATTTTATATGATTTAACACTCTATTTTCTTATTATTTTCATATAAAAATAAAGAAAATATATATTAAGCTGAAAATTTCCAGAATGCATCTTCATACAATTTAACAATAATGAAAAATTGTTTTCTTATTTTTGATGTTGAAAACCATGCCTAAAGGCTCAATAAAATGTATAGAGAAAACTTGGTTCTTGTGATTTATGTAAAGATTATTGATGTTACTTTGACAATTTTTGCAACATGTTACAAAGACTTTTGAATCAAGATCTTTTTGTTCCTATTAATACATGATATTAAGAGTTTAAAATAATTTTTGAATGATTTTTAGTGATAAATAAGTCCTTTGAACATGCAACACAAAACAAATGTTCATAAGGAAAGTGCTGTTTGAGCAACAGTTTTGTAAAAATTGGTAAAAATCGAAATATTGAAAGTTTCCAGTGAGGTCAGATGGGTTTGAAAGCTAACTCAAAATATTATATTTCAGAAAAAGAATCACGAATTTTGGCTAAGAAATGAGTGAGATATGACAGTTTAAAGTCAGGTAAAGAAATCTGGCAGATTGCATGCATGATGATTGGTTAGAAAAGTGGGTTTTCATCATTTCCTTGAGTAAATCTTTTCAAGTATTTTAAATATATCATGATAAACTTATATTTTAGTCATGTTTCCAGAGATCAAAAGATTAAAACTTATCAAAATGTATACATGCATTTATGAACAAAATTTTGTTTCTAAAAAACTCTTAACTTGAGTTTGATGTTTAAATCCTTAAAATCGATTTTTGCACTAAGATCATGAACATGCAACCTTGTTTATCATACATGCATGGTGTTAAAACACATCCATCATGTTGTAAAAACCATTTTAACAAAAAGAAAACAAGTTTTAAGAAGATGAAGAAGGAGAAAGTGTAAGAAAAAGAGCAAAACTTGAAGGAAAAGTGAAGTAGAAATCGATTTTACCTTCAAGAATACCACAAGATGATGAAGATTTCGAGTTTGAGGAGTGTTCTTGGGTTTGTTTTCTGGAAAATTTATTGGTTCTTAGAGGGAGGAAGAGAGAATGGAGTGGTGTTTGGAGAGAAAAAGTAGAGAGAAGGTAGAGAGAGTTTTCTAGAGAGAGAAAGAAGAGAGATGTGTGTGTGTTGGAGAATGAGAGTGTGAGAGAGATATGGGGAGAGAGGGATCCGATTTTAGGGGAGGAGAGGCTCTCTCTCTCTTGTTTCTTTTATAAAAATTCAAATCTTTTATAAAAATATCCAACTTTTTATAAAATGTGCACCTTAACCTAGTTTTTATGCATAAAACTCTTGATTTTTGACTTATAAATCAAGGGTAAATGTTAATAACTAAATCTTTATTTTTCATTGAATTTTATTTCATAATAATTATTATGATAAGATAATATTATAAGGTTCATAATTGTTTTTATAGGATTTTTAAGGTTAAAGTTTATAAATATGAGTTTTTAGGGCTTTTAGGGTTTTGGAGTTTAATAAACTTTGAATATCAAAATAAATAGAATATTTGAGACTTTAAATTATCTTATGGTATTATAACTCTTTTATAGTTATAAACAATGTTTGTAATTTATTTTTATCGGTTTATTGGCATTCTATGTAGTGATTCTGAGATTCAAGCGAAATTGAGGAATCAAGTATACTAGTCCTAGTCTTCAAATTTGACTTAAGTTTCTATGAGACTTTGAACTAACTTCTACTTCTAGGTCAAGTGCATGATGTGTGTATATGATTCATGAAATGTTGTTCGAGTCAAAGAGTGATCCAAATATGGATAGTCACTACAGCTTAGTAGATGTAGAATTCACATATCAAGGTGAAATCTAAGTACACCATCCATTGTTTCTATCTGTTTCCAAGTTTCTAGTAGGTTATAACTTAGCTTCTAATTACTAAGTTTAATATGTGTTGTGCCTATATGTGCAACTAAGTTTATCAAATCTATAACTAACTCGAATTTTGACGGTTGTCACAGGTTATTAAGTCCTTAATGGGTTAAGTGTCCTTACCTAACCCTAATCATCATTTTATGTGGAACCCTAATCGTCATTTTATGTAGAACCCTAATCGTCATTTCATGTGAAATGGTCACTGTTGCAAGTGACTATGACCTGTGATCAGGGATTGACTCTAGTATCTTCTTGTCGGTGATTGGAAGTGAGTTGAATCTGGTAGAGTTCTTCGTTGCTACAGTGGTTTCCTATATGGATATCGAGGTGAGTTTGGCCTCACTATACCCGTGGGTCGAAGGCACTAATGCCGGCCTACTAGTTTTGGTTATCTGTTAGTAGAGGGATCCCTTAGGGACTATATATACTAAGCTCTCTTACCTGTTCCTTGTTTGGTTGTGGTTCTAGAGTAGGATCACTTGTCCGGGTGACTATCTAACCTCTGAGTATATACAGCCTGCATTCCTTGGATTGTTGATATTTAGTATGTTGTTATGCTGTAGTGATCTGTTAGATCTATGTTCTGGTATTGAGTATGCTATATGTGTTAGTGATTTGTTAGATCTATCTCCTAGTATTGAGTATGTTGCTTTGATGTAATAATATGTAGAACCGTATGTTATCTGTGCTTGCTTGTTGTCATCTATGGAGTGTCCTTAGGGACTGTCTATGGTCATCTAGGATAGCCTGAGAACTGTTGGTCATGGATCTCTTTCCCGTTACTTGTTTGGTTGTGGCTCTAGAGTAGGATCATCTGTTCGGGTAGCTATGTCACCTCTGGTTACACATGGTTACGCATTCTATGGAGGTTAGTGTTGGGTTATGAGCATTCTAACACTCCTAAGTATACATGCAACCCTAAATACCTTGGATCTATGTTTTCTCTATTATACATACAATTATGAACATCCAAGGTATTATCCTAATCTAGCATACAAAATAATAAATATAACAAGATATAATACATACCTCTTTGATGTAGAATGTCTTCATGAAGCTTGAGTGCCTAGTACCCCAAGTGTGACACCTCAAATGGTTCACACAACACCAAATACACTTGGAATAACTTGAGAGAAACTTGAACACTCCTTAAAATCGTCTAGCCCTCACACTCACACATTAGTGCACGATTTCTTGAGCCATGGGATTCTTTTATATGGTGGCTATTAGGGTTACACCATGTAACTCATAACTTTACCCATTCCTTATGCTCCATGGATTTTAACCTCCATGGAGTATCCATGGGTCACCCCATGGACTTAGTCCAACATAAGGAATCTTGGATCACAAGCCCACATATATAAGAATGAATGATTTACACAATCAACCCATATATTTAATTAGTCTCCTTTTGATCACTTAATTAATTCCAAATTAATTCTTGATCAATACTAATTAAATAACCTTATTAACATATTAGAACTTATAATATATTAACCAACCTTAAGTGTTATTTCTCTCATTATAGTCTATCCAAATGCATGATGTCATGCAACCCAAATGGACCATGCCGGGTCGGGTCAAGTCTTACCAATTATAGTTATGGACTTAGACATTAATCCAACAGTCTCCCACTTGGATAAGTCTAAAACTATTATTGCGTATGACTTCAGGAACCGATCAGCAATCGTAGCTCTCAAAAGCTTCTGTCGAACTCTAACCTTGTCGATGAACTCTGACCTTTGTTAATGACTTGTCCATTAGATAAGGGATCATATATTCCTCCATACTAGATATCATATGGACTGAGACATGGATTATCAATCATTCTCTCTGTCCATTTGTTGTTTCCCGATTTCCGATTCATGATGACTGACTGATTGAACAAATCAAATCAGTCCTGGCTTGGCCAAGCACTCACATGTGTCATCGCTAAATCATCGAGGGGCCCACATATATCGCTTTTATCCCGAAGGTAAAAGGAATGGATAAACTTCGACTCATATGGCTTGTTCTACTACTTGTTGAATCATACACAAAGGCACGTTTTATAACATCGAGTTACCAATGCGTTTTCGTGCAATCAATGTATAACCAACTCATAGTAACAACTCATATCTCTAGGTTTTAAGAATATAAGATATTATCGTCTCATGATCACTCGTGATAAAATCCATGAAGTGATTCAAATGAGCGCGGGTTGAATCCAATACTCAGAACTTATGAGCACTCATGAGTGTTGTAGCACCACTTTGTCCACCAACTTGGACCTCTACAAACCAACCCATGACAGTCTTGATTCATATCTACTTCCAACATATGACCGACTGTGGATGGTTTGAATAACTTAATCATTCAGGAAGAGCGACTTAGTTATTCTGGAAGTCAAAACATGCAAAGTGAAACACAAGAATAAATGAATCAAATATGGTATCAAACCCTATGAATATAAATAAACACTTTTATTTATCACCATACTGATTACTCATTATTCATTGTTTCGGTTTTATCAACTTTATACTTGAATTTAAAACGATAGTTGTCCCATGCTCCAAGCATGTACACTATGGTTTCTAAACACTAGTCATGCCATACACCAAGTATGCATACTATGTTTGTCTATGATCTTTACTTTGTAAAATAGATCAATTGAACATCACTCCAATGATCCTCTTTTCACAGTACCAAATCCTTACTGCAAATGCAAGAATTCCAAATTCATGCCATTTACTGAAATCTGTTAGATTCTAAACTTATATGCATTGATCCTCTTAATGATTATGCACGAAGTCAGAAAGACTTGACAACAATCATTACAGAGCATTCCAAAGGAGATCAGCTCCTTGGAAACATCGTTCTTTCATTAAGTTTCCTAATCTTACACAGATTGAATAATTTCTAACTTTGAAACATTTCCATATTCCATTTTGACTATCACTTCTGAACAAGAGTTGCCTCCTTACAGATTATGTCAATATGGTCCTTCCAGAATTAACATTATACTTCCAACTGTCCTTGAGCAACCAATCTTTTGTAAACCTTAGATTGTCCTCGACAATTGCTTAATCATTTTAGTCATATCCAATTCTAGACCTTTTCCCTTCATAATGCCCCAGGCATTTGGAAAATTTTAGAAAGGATGAATATATCACATGTAATCGATCCTATATCCGAAGCATATGGGACACGATTCATGATGTCTCACATGAAGACTAAACCAGTCTTTTGCTATAATATTTCCATTTCAATTTGCCAAGTTCTCAAAATTCAGATTATGAAAAGGGATGTCGTAATCATAATTGAATTTTAGAACACAAATAATGGACCCATATATAGAATTTCCTTATGTTGAGCCATTCCAACATGAAATTCATATATATATCCTTGATTAAATACGATTAAAATCTCAATCTAAGCTTTTAGAATTGAAATGAAGTATAATTTCCTCTCCCTTAATTATAGCAAAACAACTTTTTCAACCCCTACAACCTCACGAATTGAAACTTTTGTTTTCTATAATTAACATTGCTAACTTGCAACCTTTGTCATAATTATCATGCTCCCACTAACATGATGATTATTAGCATAACACTTATGCTCCCACTAGCTTTGACATGTACTCAGAAATCATCTGACTTTCTTACCAAAGTTCAGATTTCTGATACCAGATTGTTTTGATAAAACTTTATCAAAATCATACACCTCTCTTAGATAGCTCACATGTGTGTCTAAACAATTTTAGAACTATGAAAAGGGATGCCGTAATCATAGTCTCAATTGTTTAGACCTTTGCCACTTCTCACAAGTCCATGTTAGTGTGTCGGTAAACCACACACGCTCCACTAACGACTTTGAGAATGCAAATATCACAATTGCTATCTAGCTAAAATCTACTTAGTGAAAGTGTTTCCTCACCATCATTTTCATGAATCGGAGAGAAACCTTATGACACTTAGATTTAATAGTGTATGTGTTCTTATCCATGTGAATTTGTCAAAACCATAATCACAAGACAAGGTTAGTGACAAATCCAAACTCATATTGATTAAACTTGTGCAATCTTAAATTCTTGCCATTTGGCAGCTCAGGTGCCTGCCATTGCTTCCAAGTAGTTGTGCAACCAATTGAGAACTCTCAGAACTCCTATGCAAAGCCAACTTGAATAGGCACAAAAATTTCAACACGATAGGTTATAAACCTCAAGTCGTGTGCTAGTGAAGGACTTTAGGTTTTATTCTTGATTAAGTCTTGAAACTTTCAAGAGCTTTAAGACTCCCACTGTCCTCTTGACATTTAAGACTCCCTTGTCAAATATTCAAGAGATAGTGCGGATTCTTTATCAAGAGTAACACTTTACACAATTGGCCTAAGTTGGTCTCTGTTTTATCCAAAACATCACAACTTACCAATTTCAAATGTACAAGAGTAGATAACCTTTTACTCTTACATTTGACTAGTGTTAACAAACCCTCTTTAAGATATGTCACTCAAGTTACAATCTTGGAGTATGACTCTAAGAATTGTTTTGGAACGAAGTATGACTCATCTTTTTGATTTAACCATTTCAACAATTCATGGCTCCTCTTCTTAGTCATAAGAATGCACTAAGATGACTTTAGAGGACCAATTGTGATATGGTATCTTAATCATTAAGATGATCATAAACATGATACTAAAGTACTCTCCCATCTTTTCAGATTTGAGAAACTTTTATCTTTCTGCCATACTTTGATTCTTCTTATTCGTTCTGTCTCACATTGAAACTTCTCCAATGCTACAGACTTATATTTAAACTTATAAGTATAACCATATTTACTGAACTTAAGTAAATCATGACGAATAGTCTTCTTGATCTTTTGTGGTGGACTTGACCAGTGCACAAGAATGTGTACTCGATCCCTTAGTCCTTTCCTTATTCACATAAGGAATTAGTCTTAATTTTCCAAGCTGAAAGTTCTCATTCATCATACTATACAACTTGCATGATTCCAAGTTTCGGTCCAATTGAACCTTGGGTGATGAGAATCTTTCCTTATTTGGTAATATTAGACACTACCACAACCGAAAGAATCAAATCCATTTTTCCAATATTGCTATCAATGGAATCTTATAAGCAACAACTTTTCACAAATGCCATTGTAAGGATACTTAAAATAAATAAAATCAAAACCTATTTCTTTTATTTTAAAACTTTGCAGAAAAACTTATCCTTACAATCCATATGAAAACCTTGTTGTTATCTATTCCTAAGCAATATAAATATCATAACTCTTAAGTAATAGCCCAAAATTCTGATCACCGAACCATGCGATTGAAATCCATCTTCGCGATCAGAATCAACATGTACTTAATAGAGTTAGACAATGGAATTTACCTGAAGTAGAGCCAAACTTATTGACTTTAACATCCTTAGGTAAATTTGGCAGCTTCGTAACCACTGCCCCTTCCTTTGGCAATAGTTACCTATGGACCCTTGATAATGGGACTATCTCAGACTTCGCCTCTCTCTTTACCATTGGGTCAACCGAGTTGACTATGGCCGATCCCTTTCCATTGGGAAGAGAGAACTTTACTGGATATCCAATGTCATCATTGTCAACGTCCATAGCGTTTTAGGAAGTTGATCTTAGCAAATAGATAAGATCATTAAGGGTCTTGTCTTAGTCTGTTTCATAGGATTCCCAAAAGAACTCACTATGTGACTTAGAAAGTAGTTGAGCCACCAACTTTCTCAAGACTTTGACACCCAACTCTCCCGGCTTGTCAATATGTGACTACATCTCCAAGATGTGATCACACCTAGACCTTGCCTTGCCAATAGGGCTTGAGTGACCTTAAACTTTTTAGGAACTTGTGGGTTAGGGAGAATAATTGGAGGAGGTGAAAGACGTATGATATCCATGGGACATCATCTTCATTTAGGAAAGCTTGTTTCAAGAGATTTGGAAAGATCATAAATGTCTAGACCAGACATCTTTTTGGGAGATATTCAAGATAGTTGATTTAAAGTCCTTAATATGACACCCAATATGAAATATTAAGGCTAGGACCCAACAAACTATTTTATAACTTAGAAGAGGGATGCCGTAATCCAAGTTATAAAATATTTGAAGGTAGGTGAATGACGATTCACCAATTTCCACCATGAAAAACGAAATAATTTATTAGGTTTTAATTGGATTTGAAAGTCCTAGATCTTTGAGATTCATTGAACTGTTCAAAGGCATGTTTCAATCTCGAGTGTGTCCTTCAGGTTTTGTGACTGGGATGCCGAGGATCACAAAACAAGGTGTGAATAACCATGCAAATATACTTGGTACCCTTAATATTTACCCCTTAATCAATGTGCCGGTTAACCACACGAGCTCCACCGATACTATGATAAATATTAAGTTACCCTTTGCCTACTTTGTTAAATCCAGGTTAGTGTGCCGGTTAACCACTCACGCTCCACTAACGGTTAAAACAAAGTGCAAAGTGTAATTTCATGGATTAGCACCTTATTCACATTTTCCTAAGTAACTAAGATTGGGAATTTATAAGTGTTTAGTTAGTTAGTATTTATCATTAATACTTTTAATAAAGGGAGAATTATAGTCCTTGTCCTACCCGTTCGGCTAACGACCCTCCACCAGTCAAGGAAGCGGTGGGTGAGAGTGGACACCCATTAAACTGCCATTTTATAGGCAGTAACCTTATACCCCCCTTATAGACCGGCTTCGTGAATGAGGCCTACTAACGGTAAGACTGACTTGCTCTTATACATATATTTATTATTAACTTATAATACTATAAAGTATAAGGGTTGAATTTTAACTTTTAAAATTCTAAGGGCTAACTTGGAATTAAAGTATTCATGGGGAAAACTTTACAAATTCCAAAAATTGAGGGCAAGTTTTGAAAATATTCAAAACTAATTAATTCCATAACTTATGTGTTTAAAGTAGTTTTAATTAAAAAAAAACTCTTCAAGTTCCATAACTTGAGGACAAGTTATGGAAGACTTTAAACTAATAAAAGAATGTAACTTTTCTTTATTTTTGTAACTTATGGAACTAATTAAGGTTACCCATTTTATCATTTAATGAAGTGACTCTTGAACCTCCATAACTTGAGGACAAGTTATGGAGTCATAAAACCATTTAATGAGGACAAGACTCTTCATTTTTGTAACCATTGCCAACTTTTTATGAGTTTTATGAAACTTAAATGTGACTTTTCATATAACTTGAGGACAAGTTAGAAAAACACATTTTAGAATCAACTCTTAGATTAAAATGGATTGAAAACACATAATCAGTTAACTTTTCTATTAATCTAATAAACTCATATGAACAAGATAATTCAAATCATCAATCTTCAAGAAATTAGCATGAACATACAAACTAATACAAATCTTGAAATTATGACAATTATCTTAGAAATTGGATTAGCATGAACATTACCACATCAAAAACAAGTTTATAAGTCCAAAAACATCTTAGGGTAATGTTCCTACTCCAATTCCAGCCAAAACAATCGAATATATGCATCCAACTCGATTTTTCAGCTACTTTTGCAAGTATAACAAGAAAACAAGCTTAGGCTCTGATACCACTGTTGGGTTATGAGCATTCTAACACTCCTAAGTGTACATGCAACCCTAAATACCTTGGATCTATGTTTTCTCTATTATACATACAATTATGAACATCCAAGGTATTATCCTAATCTAGCATACAAAATAATAAATATAACAAGATAGAATACATACCTCTTTGATGTAGAATGTCTTCATGAAGCTTGAGTGCCTAGTGCCCCAAGTGTGACACCTCAAATGGTTCACACAACACCAAATACACTTGGAATAACTTGAGAGAAACTTGAACACTCCTTAAAATCATCTAGCCCTCACACTCACACATTAGTGCACGATTTCTTGAGCTATGGGATTATTTTATATGGTGGCTATTAGGGTTACACCATGTAACTCATAACTTTACCCATTCCTTATGCTCCATGGATTTTAACCTCCATGGAGTATCCATGGGTCACCCCATGGACTTAGTCCAACATAAGGAATATTGGATCACAAGCCCACATATATAAGAATGAATGATTTACACAATCAACCCATATATTTAATTAGTCTCCTTTTGATCACTTAATTAATTCCAAAATAATTCTTGATCAATACTAATTAAATAACCTTATTAACATATTAGAACTTATAATATATTAACCAACCTTAAGTGTTATTTCACTCATTATAGTTTATCCAAATGCATGATGCCATGCAACCCAAATGGACCATGCCGGGTCGGGTCAAGTCTTACCAATTATAGTTATGGACTTAGACATTAATCCAACAGTTAGGTGGTAGCAGGACAATATGTTGTGAGAGGAGTAGTAGGTGGTAGTGAGCTGTATGGTTGATGTTGCATGTAATTATTGGGTTTTATGTACTCTAACATCCCTATGGTGCACATACAACCCTAATGCTTTGGATCTAAGTTTTCTCTAGTTATATATGCAACAAAAATTATCCAAAGCATGAAACCTATAACTAGCATACAAATTGATATTTGAAACATAAAACTTGTTAGACAATTACCTCTTTGTTGTAGCTTGTAGAGTTTTGGCCTTTCAAGAGCTTAGCACCTCAAGTGTGATGCCTCAAACGGTTCACAACACACCATGAACAATTGGATGAATATTAGAGAGAGGTTTGGAGACACAAAATCGGCTAGTTCTTCCTTTTAACTAATATATCCTATTTTAGCTTGGGGAAATACATATATAGTGTAGAATTCCAAGAGTCATATGAAAACACTAATTATTACACTTAGGCTTATCATCCAATAACTCATATGGACTAACTCTTCATGGAAACTTACATAAACTTAGTCTATCATGGATCAATAGCCCAAACCATAAGTATCACTGATTTACATAATCAGTCCCCGTTAATTTAATTAGTCTCTTTTGATCACTAAATTAATTCCAAATTAATTCTTGATCAATACTAATTAAATAATATAATTTCTCAATTTTTATATATTATACTTATAATACATTAATAAATCACAAATAACCTCTTTCTCAAATATCCATCCTATCAAATTGCCCTGGTGAATGCAACCCGAAATGGACCATGCTACTCTCGGGTCAAGTACATACCAATTATATTTATGGGCTTAGACACCTAATACAATAGTCTCCCACTTGGATAAGTCTAATAAATATAACTGCAAGTACGACTTAAACCGACTAGCAATCGTAGCTCTTAAAAGCCGTTGTCCAGCTCTGACGTGTCCATTAGATAACGGATCATATATTCCTCCATTCTAGATATCGTATGGACTGAGACAATGATTATAATCATTCTCTCTGTCCATATAATGTTTCCCGATTTTCGATTTATGACGACTGACTAATTGAACAAATCAAATCAGTCCAGGCTTGGCCAAGCGCTTAGGGTTGTCATCACTAAATCATCAAGGGGCCCACATATATCGCTTTTATACCTCTTATGGTAAAAGGAACGGGTAAACTTCGACTCACATGCTTGCTCTATTTGCTCATCAAATCGCAAAAAATGATATGTTTAATAACACCAAGTTACTGGTGCGTTTACACATCATCAATGTGAAACCGACTTGTAAACTGCAACTATATGTCTTCATTTCAAGAATATAAGATATTATCGTCTCACTAATCACTAGTGATAAAATCGATGAAGTGATTCAAGTGAGCGTGGGTTTAATCCAATACTCAAATCTTATTATAGGAGTACTCATGAACGCTGCATCAAACTTATGCTATGTCCAAAACACTTAGACAATCTACAGTCAGATTCATGACAGTCTTACCTCAATACCTACTTCCAATGTATGATGGACTGTGGATAGTTTGAATAATCTTATTATTCGGGAAGTCAAAACATGCAAAGTGAAACACAAGAATAATCGAATCCAATATGGTCTCAAAACTTTGAATATAAATAAAATACCTTTTATTTAATCACCATATTGATTACACATTATTCATTGTATAATGTTTCGATTAATCAACTTAATACTTGAATTAAAACAATAGTTATCCCATGCTCCAAGAAAGAACACTATGTTTACCTATGGTCCTTTCTTTGTGAAATACATCAATTGAAAAACATTTCCAATGAAGCTCATTTCACAATTCCAAATCTTTATCACAAGTGTAAGAATTCCAAATTCTTGCCACTATAAGAAGGTGTTAGAATCTAAAATATCATGCAATGTACCTTTTGTAATGTCATGGTACCAAAGTCACAGAGACTTTGCCAACGATATTACAAAACTTTCCACTGGAGATTGATAACAAAACAATTCCAAGGAAGTGAAGTCTCAAATTCAAAGTACATTCCTTTGAACATCCTTCTTGCATAAAAGTTTCTAACTTTCACATAGATTCTTAATATCCATCTCCCATTATGGAAACATTTCCATATTTTCCATATGAAATTATTAATAAAATCCTGTCTATTCATAATAATGTCAATACGGTCCATCCATTGCTATACTTCTAATTGCCCATAAACGAGCAATCCTTGGGGAACCTTAGATTGTCTTTGACAGTTATTTAACCACTTTAGTCATAGCCGGTTATGGTCCATTTTCCCTCTTAATGCCCTAGGAATTTGGAAAATCAGAACGGATGAATATTATAGCACATGTAATCGATCCTATACCCAAAGTATATGGGACACGATTCATAATGTCGTACATAAAGACATGATCCTTGACCAGTCTCTTGCTATAATATTTCCATATATAGAATTTCCATGTTGAAGCATTTCAACATGGTATTCATATATATCCATGACTAAGTTTGATTAATACTTCAATCTAAACTTTTAGATTCGAAATAAAGTATAAGTATCCTTCTCCTTTACTATAGCGAAACAAATTTTCAAACTTTGCAACTTTCCAAATTAGAACTTTGTTTTCTATAAATAGTATTGCTAACTCACAACACTTACCATAATAATTATGCTCCCACTAGCATAATAATTATTATCTTACTAGCATAACACTTATGTTCCCACTAGCTTTGACATGTATTCAGAAATCAGCTGGACTTCTAGAAATCAATACTTATTGACTTTCTTTCCAAAGTTCAGATTTCTAATACGAGATGCTTCGGTAAGCCTTTATCTAAGATCATACACCTTTTACAAGAGGACTCATATCTGTTTCCAAACTATTTCAGAACTTACAGCAATAAGTTCTGAATGTTCGGACTATTTGTCATTTCTCACAATTCGAACTATGAAGAGGGATGCCATAATCGTAATCGAATTTGAGAACGCAAGTAACACAACTGCTATCTCCTCAAATCTACTTAGTGAAAGCGTTTCCTCACAATCATTTTCATGAATTGGAGAGAAACCTTACCACTTAGATTTAATGGTGTATGAGTTCCTATCCATGTGAGTCTGTCATTTCCAACCATTATCATAAGACAAGGTCTATGACAATTTTAAACTCGATATGGACTGAACTTGTTCAATCTTAATTTCTTGCCAATTGGCAGCACAAGGGCCTACCTTGTCTTCCAAGTTGTTGAGGAGCTCACCATTACTGATCAATGAATTTTCACTGATCAAGGTGCTTTGCCTTATGCAAACAATTGAGAACTCATAGAACTCACATGCATAGTCAACTTTAACTGGAATGGGCACCGAAATAAAATATGTCAACACGATAGGTTACAAACCTCAAGTCGTGTGCTAGTAATAAAAAATAGGTTTATTCTTGATTAGTTCTGGAAGCTTTTCAAGGTCTTTAACACTCCCACTGACCTCTTGACATATAAGTTTCTCTTGTCAAGCACATTCCTTGACAAACAAATATTCAAGAGTCAGTGCAGATTCTTATCAAGAATGACACTTCACATAATTGGTCTTAGTTGGTCTTTGTTTTATCCAAAACATCACAACTACCAATTTCAAATGTGCATGAGTAAGAAAACTTTTCTACGCCACATTCCATGATGTGTTATAAACCTACTTAAGATATGTCACTCAAGGCACAATGTTGGAGTATGATTCTAAGACTTGATTTTGGAACGAATTATGATTCCCCTTTTTTTATTTAACCATTTCAACAATTCCTGATTCCTATTCTTAGCGATATAAATGCACTAAGGTGTCCTTAGATGATCAATTGTGATATGGTTTCATAATCATTAAGATGATCATAAAACACGATACTAAAGTACTCTCCTTTCCTTTCAGATTGGAGAAACTTTTATCTTTCTGCCTAATTGATTCTTCTTATTCGTCCTGCTATACATTGAAACTTTTTCAATGATTCAGAATTACACTTAGTCTTGTAAGCATAACCATATTTACTAAACTTTAGTAAATCATGACGAATACCCTTATTGTTATTTGTGGTGGACTTGACCAGTGCACAACAAGTGTACTAGATCCCCCAGTCCTTCACTTGACTCACATATACATGTGAACAAGGAATTAGTCTTAATATCCCAAAGACGAAGGTTCTCATTCATCATACAATACAAGTTGCATGATTCCAAGTTTCTATCCAATTGAAACTTGGGTTATGAGAATCTTTCCTTATTTGGTAAATTTAGACACTACCACAAAATAAAGAATCAATTCCAATTGCTAAGAAACATACAAACATCAATTTTCACAAATGTCATTGTAAGGAAATAAAAAATAAGATAAAATCAAAATTCTCTTTATTTATAAAATTACGGAAAAACTTGTCCTTACAATGCAATTACAAATGAAAACTATGTTACTACATATTTCTAAGCAATCTATCATAACTCTTAAGTAGCAGCTCAAAAATCCGATCATCAAACCATGCGATCGAAATCCATCTCTTCGCGATCAGACTCAACTTACTCTTCCTTTAAGCTTCCTTTGATTCTGAAGTAGAATCATACAATTTAATTTTACCGTCTCCTAGATCTTTCAAGTAGTCAGGGCAGCTTCGCTTCTAATGTCCCTTCAAATGGCAATAGAAACAAGTAGACTCTTTGGCATTTGCACATGGAACTATCTCAGAACTGGCTTTTCTCTTATGGTCAAATCTTTTGACCACAGCCAATTCCCTTCCTATAGGAGAAGAGATTTTTTTTCTGGACTATCTATGTCATTGCCTATGTCCATGGCAGCTTGGCAAGTAGATCTTCCAATCAAGTTTGCTTGACCAGTGTACCAAATCATTGCTGATTTAGCAGCAATTAGCAAATAGGTAAGATCGATAAGGGTCACGTCGTGATATGTCATATAGTAGTCTTTAACAAACTGATTATATGACTCGGGAAGTGACTGAAGAACCCAGTCAACAGCCAACTTCCTTAGAAAAATGACACCCAACATTCCCAGCCTATCAATGTGTGACTTCATATCCAAGACATGTGCACACACAGTCCTTCCATCTTGGTGTTTGCTAGCCAATAGGGATTGAGTGACCTTGAACTTTTCAAGTCGACGAACATGTGGGTCGGGGAGAATTATTGGAGGAGGTGGAGGAAGTGAAGTATGATATTGAGGAATATCATCTTCATGTGGAAAGCCTTTTCCAAAAGACTCGGGAAGACCATAGTTGTCTGAACTAGACATATACAAGGGAGAAATTCAAGTTAGTTTATTTAAGTCCTTAATATAACACCCAAAATGAAATATTAAGGCTAGGACCCTACACAATATTCTACAATTCGGAAGAGGGATGCCGTAATCCAATTGTAAAATATTTGAAGGTAGGTAATGACGATATACCAATTCCACCATGAAAAACGAAAATGAATACTAGGTTTTAAATGAATTGAAATTCCTACATTCTTTTGAGATTCATTGAACTTTTTAATGGCATGTTTAATCTCGATTATGCCCTTCAAGTTTGTGAGTGGGATACCGAGGATCACAAACAAGGTGTGAATAACCATGAAAATTAGCTTGGTACTCTCGAAGTCATTTATCACCTAATCAATGTGCCGGTTAACCACACACGCTCCATTGATCTATGATAAACATCGAGCTACCCTTTGCCACCCTTACTAGTCCAAGTTAGTGTGTCGGTTAACTATACACACTCCACTAACGACTTGGCAAGGTGCAAAGTGCAATTTCATAGGTTAGCATCAAATTCACATTTTTCCTAAAGTAACTAAGATTGGGAATTTATAAGGGGTTAGTTACTTTATAATTCATTATAATTTTAATGAGGGTTTAGTTTCCTATCCTACCCATTCGGCTAACGGCCCTCCACCAGTCAAGGAAGCGGTGGGTGAGAGTGGACACCCATAAACCACCATTTTATAGGCAGTAACCTTACACCCCCCTTATACAGCGGCTTCGAGAATGAGGCCTACTAACGGGAAGACTGACCTTTTACTATATATATATATATATATATATATATATATATATATATATATATATATATAATATTTAACTTATAATTTTATATAGTATAAGGGTGTATTGTAAACTTTTAAAATACTTTGTGGTTTAATCTATTAATTAAACTATACTCTTAATTTAATTAAACTTAAACCATGTGATTATGTTAATCTATTTTAATTAAACACTTTAATTACTTAAATGAAATCCATAAATGTGTAATTTGAACTAGTCAAAGCATAAAGGTTCTAAATATAAAAATTCAAAATTATAAACTATTTAATTAATTTTTAAGTTATGAAGCTAGGAGTTGCATATTTTGAAACCTTTCAATTACAAGAGTTAATGTTTTCATGAATGAGACTTTTCATATTCCATAACTTGAGGGCAAGTTATTTTGGATTCCATAACTATTTAATTAATTTTGTACAAGTTTCGTAACTCTTCAAAAACATTAAGATCAAATTTTTAACTTATAAAATAACAATTTAATCTCTTACCAATTTGACATAACGCAACTATTATAGCAAGATAGTTTCAAACTAACAATTATCTTAAAAAATTGACAGCTCTCTTTTAATTGGATGAGGATGGCCATTACAATATCAGAAAAAACAAATTGTATGATACAAAACAGTTTAAGGTAATGATCCAAATCCAATTCTGGCCAAATACCCCGAAAAACTACAAACAGGCTATCCGACTCGTCGATTCAGATAATGGACTCGCCGAGTTCATGTATGGACTCATCGAGTCCCTCTTTCAGAGTGTAGTTTTTCAACTTTTCCAGCTTTGAACAATTAAGCAATGCATCTATATAACAAAAAACTACCCATGGCCCTGATACCAATTATTGGGTTTTATGTACTCTAACATCCCTCTGGTGCACATACTGTCACACCCCCAAACCAGAATGGCGGAAACATTTGGGGGCAGATGACTTCATGTAGTATCATAAAATTTGAATATTTGTAAAGAAAGTAAGCCCAACCATCATAAATATAATAAAAAGTTACATTGTTGCATGTAATACATGTTTCAAAAGAATATTACAAATATGATGATTTAAAATGTTTTGATAACTGACGCCTTAGCGTTCCTTCTCCAAAAGCTGATGTTTACCTGTATTACTGATTCCCTGAGAAATACAAGTAGTTTTGAAAAAGTGTCAACAATTAAGTTGGTGAGTTCATAAGCGTTTTTGTACTAAAGTTTGTATGTCTTTCGGTAAAAATAACTGAACGTGTTTCCCATAAAATCCAATATTTTCTATATATGTGTGATCGTTTGAAAAAGTTCCAATGGCTGGAATGCAATAGTATTTTTCATGTTAAAATGGTGAAAGTGGATTTATATATATAATGTGATTACTGAATGCATTTAAGTGCCTCGTAAATCAAAAATATTTCGATACTCCATGTGAGTTTTATAACCATGCTATTGACCTAGACTGCATGTAACAATGTTCTTCAGGCGTTGCAGTATTATGGCGTTTGTCACCCCAGACCTGCCGGTCTAACTGTAGCTAACAGTTTAGGTGCGGGATTGTCAATCCCGTATAGATCTATACATAAGTATCACGCTCTCCCTACAAGAGATTATGGTTTATAATACAGGACTTGAAATGCGTACTTGAGAGTACGGTGAAGCCGAATGTCTCACAAAAGTTTGTATCAATAGATTTACGGAATGAAAGTCCACATTTCTTGTAAATGAAAGTATCTCCTTTTTACAGTGTTTATGTAAATATGTGATGAATAACTTGTAAATTATACCCATTATAGTTTTTCGAAAGTGTGTTCCATTTGATGATAAAAACTCGGTGTAATACGAACTTTGCATGTAAAGTGTAACGTTGGTAGTAATGTTGTTTAATATTTATGAATAAAACGTAGGTAAAGTATTTGAAACCATATGTAACGATGTGTATTTTAACATAAGTTTTTCTCGTGTTTCACTTGTATTCCCCCCCTAAAACATGAAAAAGACGTGAAAATGTAGGGGTATGAACTCACCTGGAAAGTGTCGTGATTTGAAGAAAACAAGATTTTCTAGGGTGGCACTTCGATCGGAAAGTGATATATTCCTCGGGAATCTCGGAGCTTCGGACCTTCGTTGGGACTCGGGTACGTAACTGGGGCGTCAGGATAGTTTCGGGAGGCTCGAGAGGGAGAGAATATGGGAGAAAAGGTGTGAAATGGCAAAAGAAGCCGGAAGCCTCGCATCCTATTTATAGGGGGGCTGTCAGGCTTCGTACGCTGGGCGTACTCCGAAGTACGCGGGGCGTACCTCGTACGCGGGGCGTACCTCGTACGCTGGGCGTACCCTCGTACGCGGGGCGTACGTCAGCGATGACGTCACCGGTCTCTGGTCTTCGGATGGGACGGTGGTAGAGGGTGTAGGGGCGACGTGGCCGATCTGAGGCCGTGCATTGGGTACGCGGGGCATACTCCGAAGTACGCGGGGCGTAACCCTTCGGATAAGCCTCGAAGTGTGTGCCAAAAACCTTGAAAATCCATAACTTTCGCATACGAGCTCCGATTTCGACGTTCTTGATATCCACGCGTAGGTGAGAATATACTCTACACCTTTCGTTTAGACTCCGTCGGCTAATTTTGACTTAAATTTTCGTCTGTCTTTTTACCGTTGTACTACTATTGTCGAGATCTTCAATTCCCGTTTAGGTTGCGTCGGCTAAAAATCGCTCGATATCTATTTCGGGTTTTTAGCTGTCTACTGCTATGTCCGAAATTTAGAAAAATCATAACTTCCTCATACGAAGTCAGATTTGGGCGTTCTTTTTATACACACTCACGGTTTAACATAATCTACGAATTTAATTTAGATACCTAAGGCTAAAAAGTATTTTATTGAAATTTCACTTTTTACGCTTAACAGTGTTTTACCGGTTGTGTCGCAGATTTTCGATTGGTCATAACTTCTTCGTTATAACTCGGATTTGAGTGTTCTTTATATTTCTGAAAACCTTGAAACGATATCTAACATTTTATGTATCCCAATTGAGACTTTAGAACACTTCATTTTTGATGCTATTTTTATGGATTCCAAAATAGCTTATAATAATTGACTTTTGAACAATACATTGACTTGGAATATCAGGTTGTCACATCGTCCCCCCGTTAGAGGGAATTTCGTCCCGAAATTTAATCTAAGAAAAAGTTTATGGACTAGGAAAAAGATGCGGGTGCTTTTGTTTCATCTGATCCTCGCGCTCCCAGGTGTATTCAGGTCCTCGCTTGGCATTCTAACGGACCTTCACAATGGGTATGCGACTTTGTTTAGTTCTTTTAATTTCCTGATCCGTGATTTCTACAGGCTCTTCCACGAAGTGGAGACTCTCGTTGATTTGAATTTCGTCCAGAGGGATGACGAGGGTCTCATCGGACAAGCACTTATTTAGGTTCGATACGTGAAAGGTAGGGTGTACGTTATTGAGTTCCTGTGGTAATCGAAGTTTGTATGCCACCGGGCCGATCCTGGCAAGGATCTCGAATGATCCGATATACCTTGGGTTTAGTTTCCCACGTTTTCCAAAACGTATTAATCCCTTCCAAGGTGAGACCTTCAATAGCACCCGGTCCCCAACCTGGAATTCCAAGGGTTTCCGTGTTTTATCCGCATAACTCTTTTGTCTGTCCCTTGAAGCCTTTAGTCGTTCTCGGATTTGGACAATCTTCTCGGTAGTTTCCCTTATGATTTCCGGGCCAGTGAGAGCGCTGTCGGGTACTTGACCTCTAGCAAGTTGCGTGTCACCTACTTCAGCCCAGCACAGGGATGATCTGCACTTATGGCCGTAGAGGGCTTTGAATGGAGCAACCTTGATGCTAGTGTGATAGCTATTGTTGTACGAGAACTCGACCAATGGTAAATGGGTATCCCAAGCCTTACCAAAATCGATCACACAAGCTCTTAGCATATCTTCCAAGGTTTGAATGGTTCTCTCACTCTGACCGTCGGTTTGCGGGTGGTAGGCGGTACTCATGTCTAGCCTCGTTCCTAGGGATTTTTGTAGTGACTGCCAGAACTGCGAGGTGAATCTACTATCTCGGTCCGAGATAATGGATATTGGTACACCATGCAGTCATACAATCTCCCTTATGTATGTTCTAGTTAGTTTCTCTAGCTTATCTGTTTCCTTTATTGGTAGGAAGTGCGCGGATTTGGTTAACCTGTCGACGATCACCCAGATGGTGTCAAGTCCACCCGCTGTCTTGGGTAACTTAGTTATGAAATCCATGGTTATCCGCTCCCACTTCCACTAGGGTATTTCAGGTTGTTGCAATAATCCCGAGGGCTTTTGGTACTCCACTTTGACTTTGGCGCAAGTCAGACATTTGGCTACATAGGTAGCGATTTCAGCTTTCATGTTTGGCCACCAATACAGTTTCTTGAGATCCAGATACATCTTGTCTGAACCGGGATGTACGGAGTATCGAGTGTTATGGGCTTCATTCATGACAACATCTCTGAATCCGCCAAACTTCGGCGTCCAGATCTGATTCATGAAGTAACGAACTTCGTCATCCTTGACTTCAAGATTCTTATCCATTCCTCTTCAGGCCTCCCCCGTCACATTTTCGGATTCCAAGGCTTCTATTTGAGCTTCCTTGATTTGCATGGACATGTGTGATTGGATCGTCATGGTTAAGGATTTCACTCGGCGGCCCGAGTATTCCTTTCGGCTGAGGGCATCGGCTACTACATTAGCTTTTCCGGGATGATAACGAATTTTTCATTCGTAATCGTTTAGTAGTTCTACCCATCGTCTTTCCCTCATATTGAGTTCCTTTTGATTGAGGATGTGCTGAAGACTCTTATGGTTGGTGAAGATTGTACATTTTGTACCGTAGAGGTAGTGTCTCCAGATCTTTAGAGCGAAAACGACTGCTCCTAGTTCGAGATCGTGCGTGGTATAGTTGACCTCGTGCGTCTTGAGTTGTCTCGAGGCGTATGCGATGACCTTCCCTCGTTGCATTAGGACACATCTAATTCCCTGGTTTGACGCATCACAGTAGACTACAAAGTCTTCTGTTCCTTCTGGCAAAGATAATATAGGTGCGCTGCATAGGGCTCGCTTTAGTGTTTGGAATGCAATGTCTTGTTTTTCTCCCCAGCTGAAGGTTACACCCTTCTGAGTCAGAGTGGTAAGTGGCTTAGAAATCTTCGAGAAGTTTTGTATGAATCTCCGGTAATACCCAGCGAGGCCTAAGAATTGCCGGATTTCCGTTGGAGTCCTTGGAGTTGTCCAGTTCTTGATTGCCTTTATTTTGGAAGGGTCCACGTGTATCCCCTCCTTGCTGACCACGTAACCTAGGAAATCTACTTTCCGAATCCAAAATTCGCACTTTGAGAATTTCGCGTATAGCTTCTCTGTCCTTAATGTTTCCAAGACCTATCGGAGGTGTTGGCTATGCTCCTCTTTACTCATTGAATAGATGAGTATATCATCTATGAATACGATCACAAATTTGTCTAGGAAAGGACGACATACTCGGTTCATCAAGTCCATGAACACCGCCGGTACGTTTGTCAATCCAAAGGGCATCACGACAAACTCGTAATGACCATAGCGAGTTCGGAATGCCATTTTGGGAATGTCTCCTTCCAGGACTCGCAGTTGGTGATACCCAGATCTTAAATTAATCTTTGAGAAGTAGCTTGCTCCTTGTAGTTGGTTGAACATATCGTCTATGCGCGGTAAGGGATATCGGTTCTTGATCGTGAGTTTGTTCAGTTTCCGGTAGTCGATGCACATGCGAAAAGATCCGTCCTTCTTCTTTATGAACAGAACCGGTGCTCCCTAAGGTGAGAAGCTCGGTCTAATGAATCCTTTGCTTAGAAGCTCGTTCAGCTGGCTGGATAATTCCTGCATTTCTGCCGGTGCTAGATGGTATGGCGATTTTGCTACTGGGGTAGCCCCGGGGATGAAGTCGATTCTGAACTCGACTTGACGTTCTGGTGGAACTCCTGGAAGATCTTCAGGGAAAATGTCGGGGAAATTGAAGACTTCTGGAATGTCTTTAATGTCTTTCACTTCTCGTTTCTTGTCTACCACGTGGGCTAGGAAGGCATGATATTCTTTGCGCAGGTATTTCCGGGCTTTGACGCAAGAGGTGATTTGTAAATTGGTATCGGGTTTCTCACCATAAATGACAAGAGTTTCGCCATTTGGCAGATTTAGGCGAACAGCCCTTTCGTGACACAGAATATCAGCATGGTGAAGGCTTAACCAGTCAATACCGATGATGACATCAAAGCTTCTTATAGTGATCGGCATTAGATCGATTTGGAAAAAGTGTTCATTTAGAGCTAGTGTGCAGCCTACATACAAATCGTTTGTGCTTTCTGTTTTACCGTTTGCCATTTCTACTGTAAATATCTTATTGAGTGCTTGGGGTTTTTGATTAAGTAAGTGTTTGAATTTATGACTCACGAAACTTTTCTCCGCACCACAGTCAAAGAGTATGCATGCATAAATGTTGTTGAGGAGAAACGTACCTGTAACCACTGTGGGATCGGCTATTGCCTCGCTCTGCCCTATTGCCAACACTCTTCCTACGCCGCCATCATTCTTTGTCTTAAGGAAATCCCTCTTGTAGTGCCCAGTTTCCCCACACCCATAACATGCCTGGCTCACTCCAGCACCAGGAACTTGGGTGATTGGTCGCGCTGGTGCCTTACAGAAACGGGCAGTGTGCCCTTTCCTGTCGCAGTTTTTATAGTGCATCTCCCAGCAATTCCCGTTGTGATGGTAATTGCATTTGTTACACTTTGGTAGGTTCCCAGCATATTGTTTTATCGGAGTAGGGGTAACAGGGACAGCAGTGGGGGCAGTAGCGGCATGGACCGCCGCTATTTGTTTCTTTGAAGGTTCTTGCGAAGCTTGACCTGTCCTCTTGTTCCAATACTTATTGTTGTTGTTGTTGTTGGCATTGCTGTTATTGTTGTTTCTTCCTCTGGTTGGTTCCGGGACGATGGTCGTGACATCTTGGCAGACCCCATGATCAACGAGGGACTGTGCCAGTTGTTTGGCACTGTCGAACGTCGTGGGTTTGGAAGCTGGCACACTTCCTCGAAGCTGGGGCGACAACCCCCAAATATACCTTTCCACCTTCTTGCTTTCTAGGGCCATCATCCCTGGGCAAAGTATTGTCAAGTCACTGAACCTATTCGTATAGGTTGTGATGTTCGAGCCCACCATAGTACGGCCCCAAATCTCCTGTTCAAGCTTCTGAATCTCGCCCCTTGGGCAGTACTCTCGCAGTAGCATTTGTTTCAGGTTCTCCCAACCCATGGAGTTTGCCACCACCAGAGTTAGTGACTTGACGTGGCCATTCCACCAGGTTAGGGCTCGCTCAGAGAAAATACAGGCGGCAAATTTTACTTTGCTCTCTTCGGGGCATGAGCAGATTTCGAATACGGCTTCCGTTTTCTCTATCCATTGGGATAGAGCCATTACTCCCCCGGTTCCATTAAAGGGGATGGGTTTGCTGTTGGAGAAGTCCTTGTAAGTACATTCCCCGGAACGACCCTGGTTTTGGCCATTAGTAGAGCTATTTATTCCTCCTCCTGATCCGTTGGTACTCATTTGTACCATTGCTGTGGTTACGGCTACTGTTACAGCAGCCTGAAAGGTAGCAACATCCATTGATGGAGGTGGTGTTGGTGCTCCTGTAGTATTGAAGCGTCAAGGATTCCTTCTTGGCGGCATGATTCTGCCATAAGTTAAGATACAAATTCTTGATAAGTCTCCAGAAATGATTATGGAAAGTCTTAGCATTATATGTTTTGCGTTCCAAACATTACCGAAATTTGTAAGTTAATGGAAACTTTCAATAATAAGTGTATGATTTCCTTAGTGTTTTAAGAATTTAATGGAATACTCAAAGAAATAATAAATGCATGTCAATCTCATTGATATTAATATTTGATACAACGATCAGGAAAATTTAACCTTACATGGGTCTAAGGTACATCAATGAGAATGGGAAAATTGGACAACATTCGGGCCCCGAATTGTGCACTCACAATCCGTGGGGTTTACATGTAAAAAGAAAGAGTAGCACCAACACTTAGTCGATAAGTATATATACATAGCACCAGAAGTACGCGCTCTACTCCGAGCGGGTAGCACGTTGTGGACCATGGTATGGGGTTGTGGAAGTCTGAGCTCGGGCTACTTGATGTTCAGCCTCGATGATGCGCCTCTCCATTGCGGCTTGGATTTTACGGATGTCTCTCACTTCGGCTCTAGCAACGGTAATGTCCTTCTGAAGGGAAAAGGTGTGCTCTATTGTTCGCTCATGATCTTCGTCCAGATGACGAAGACGTACCGCAGTGACAGCAGCGGTGGCCCCAATGTCCAAGAGTTGGCTGGCATTCGCTCTTGCTTGCTCGCCTTGGTTGGCGATGCGACGAACCATGACAGGGAGTTCCCTGTCAGCCGAACCCCCGTTGCTGAGGTTATAAAAGCCTCGTGCCATGCCGTAGGGTGGGCGTTGCCCTTGTTCCCTGCTCCATCGCTTCAGATCCTGAGCCCAACGGGGCGCCGGGCCCTGAAAGTTCGTTTGGGGATTTGCTGCTCCTCGGGGAGGATTGTTGATCTCTGGTTCCGAGTCAGTGCTCCCACCATCTCCTTCCTCTTCTGAATCTTCATCTGGGTCTTCCTGGGGATCCTCTTCGGAATCCTCTTCTGGCTCTTCCTCGGGAATCTCTTCGAGATCTTCCTCTGGGTCCTCCTCAATCCAGCCTCCATTACCCTGGTTAGGGTAGTAGGGATCCCCGGGAATGTGAAATCCTGCCATTATGTCTGGTCGAGAATAGAGGCAAGAGAATTATATAAAAACTTGGGAGTAAAAAGGTAATTTTTGGTAAGTAAAATTTTTATTTATTTGACGATTCCTAATTTTAACTAAATATCGAGGTTCGCACGATTATTATAGTTCTTATGGTTTTATAAAATACTCCTATAGTATTTCAAATTTGTAAGTTTGATTCTAGTATTTTCTTTGGTAAGTTTTTGACTTGTTGCTCACTACGACCATTCCTCGACATACGTTGGTCACATCCAGGATAAATATAGTTGATCAGGCTATATTTATTCTCGATCTGATTACATACCCCGAGGCCTAACCGTAGCGTCACAACTTGCCTTAATACTTTTTTGTAAAATTTTTGGCTATGATACTAGACCGATGCATGCGTGTACCTATACTTTTATAAAACTAGCATTTTATTTTCTTAAAAGTATAGTTTGGGAAAACGTTTTGTCAGAGGGTTTTAGTCCCTTTGCATTTATAGTTTGTATATCTTATGTGGTTCGATATACTTAGTTCACTATAAACAATGCTCTGATACCAATCTGTCACACCCCCAAACCAGAATGGCGGAAACATTCGGGGGCGGATGATTTCACGTAGTATCATAACAGTTGAATATTTGTAAAGAAAGTAAACCCAACCATCATAAATATAATAAAAAGTTACATTGTTGCATGTAATACATGTTTCAAAAGAATATTACAAATATGATGATTTAAAATGTTTTGATAACTGACGCCTTAGCGTTCCTTCTCCAAAAGCTGATGTTTACCTGTATTACTGATTCCCTGAGAAATACAAGTAGTTTTGAAAAAGTGTCAACAATTAAGTTGGTGAGTTCATAAGCGTTTTTGTACTAAAGTTTGTATGTCTTTCGGTAAAAATAACTGAACGTGTTTCCCAGAAAATCCAATATTTTCTATATATGTGTGATAGTTTGAAAAAGTTCCAATGGCTGGAATGCAATAGTATCTTTCATGTTAAAATGGTGAAAGTGGATTTATACATATATAATGTGATTACTGAATGCATTTAAGAGCCTCGAAAATGAAAAATATTTCGATACTCCATGTGAGTTTTATAACCATGCTATTGACCCAGACTGCCTGTAACAACGTTCTTCAGGCGTTGCAGTGTTATGACGTTTGTCATCCCAGACCTGCCGGTCTAACTGTAGCTAACAGTTTAGGTGCGGGATTGTCAATCCTGTATAGATCTATACACAAGTATCACGCTCTCCCTACAAGAGATTATGGTTTATAATACAGGACTTGAAATGCGTACTTGAGAGTACGGTGAAGTCGAATGTCTCACAAAACTTTGTATCAATAGATTTACGGAATGAAAGTCCACATTTCTTGTAAATGAAAGTATCTCCTTTTTACAGTGTGTATGTAAAGATGTCATGAATAACTTGTAAATTATACCCATTATAGTTTTTCGAAAGTGTGTTCTATTTCATGATAAAAACTTGGTGTAATACCAACTTTGCATGTAAAGTGTAACGTTGGTAGTAATGTTTTTTAATATTTATGAATAAAACGTAGGTAAAGTATTTGAAACCATATGTAACGATGCGTATTTTAACATAAGTTTTTCTCGTGTTTCACTTGTATTCCCCCCCCCTAAAACATGAAAAAGACGTGAAAATGTAGGTGTATGAACTCACCTGGAAAGTGTGGTGATTTGAAGAAAATAAGATTTTCTCGGGTGGCACTTCGACCGGAAAGTGGTATATTCCTCGGGAATCTCGGAGCTTCGGGCCTTCGTCGGGACTCAGGTACATAACCGGGGCGTCGGGATAGTTTCGGGAGGCTCGAGAGGGAGAGAATATGGGAGAAAAGGTGTGAAATGGCAAAAGAAACCGGAACCCTCGCATCCTATTTATAGGGGGGCTGCCAGGCTTCGTACACTGGGCGTACCTCGTACGCTGGGCGTACCCTCGTACGCGGGGCGTACGTCAGCGATGACGTCACCGGTCTCTGGTCTTCGGATGGGACGGTGGTAGAGGGTGTAGTGGCGACGTGGCCGATCCGAGGCCGTGAATTGGGTACAATGGGCGTACTCTGAAGTACGCGGGGCGTAACCCTTCGAATAAGCCTCGAAGTGTGTGCCAAAAACTTTGAAAATCCGTAACTTTCGTTTACGAGCTCCGTTTTCGACGTTCTTTATATCCACGCGTAGGTGAGAATATACTGTATAACTTTCGTTTAGACTCCGTCGGCTAATTTTGATTTAAATTTTTAATATTATATTTTAAATAGGCTGGGATAGGATAAATCCGTTAAAAATTCATAACTTCTTCATCCGATGTCCGTTTTCGTCTGTCTTTTTACCGTTGTACTACTATTGTCGAGATCTTCAATTCCGATTTAGGTTACGTTGGCTAAAAATCGCTCGATCTCTATTTCGAGTTTTTAGCTGTCTATTGCTATGTCCGAAATTTAGAAAAATCATAACTTCCTCATACGAAGTCAGATTTGGACGTTCTTTTTATACACACTCACGGTTTAACATAATCTACGACTTTCGTTTAGATACCTAAGGCTAAAAAGTATTTTATTGAAATTTCACTTTTTACGCTTAACAGTGTTTTACCGGTTGTGTCGCGGATTTTCGATTGGTCATAACTTCTTCGTTATAACTCGGATTTGAGTGTTCTTTATATTTCTGAAAACCTTGAAACGATATCTAACATTTTATGTATCCCAATTGAGACTTTAGAACACTTCATTTTTGATGCTATTTTTATTGATTCCAAAATAGCTTATAATATTTGACTTTTGAACAATACATTGACTTGGAATATCGGGTTGTCACACATACAACCCTAATGCTTTGGATCTAAGTTTTCTCTAGTTATACATGCAACAAAAATTATCCAAAGCATGAAACCTATAACTAGAATACAACTTGATATTTGAAACATAAAACTAGTTAGACAATTACCTCTTTGTTGTAGCTTGTAGAGTTTTGGCCTTTCAAGAGCTTAGCATCTCAAGTGTGATGCCTCAAACGGTTCACAACACACCATGAACAATTGGATGAATATGAGAGAGAGGTTTAGAGATACAAAATCGGCTAGCTCTTCCTTTTAACTCATATATCCGATTTTAGGCTTGCGAAAATACATATATAGTGTAGAATTCCAAGAGTCATATGAAAACCCTAATTCTTACACTTAGGCTTATGATCCAATAACTCATATGGAATAACTCTTCATGGAAACTTACATAAACTTAGTCCATCATGGATCAATAGCCCTAACCATATGTATCACTTATTTACATAATCAATCCCGTTAATTTAATTAGTCTCTTTTGATCACTAAATTAATTCCTAATTAATTCTTGATCAATACTAATTAAATAATATGATTTGTCAATTTAATATATTATACTTATAATACATTAATAAATCACAAATAACCTCTTTCTCAAATATCCATCTTATCAAATTGCCCTGGTGAATGCACCCTGAATGGACCTTGCTACTCTCAGGTCAAGTACATACCAATTATTGTTATGGGCTTAGACACCTAATCCAACAGTAATATGTGCCTACTTGAACCTTGATTGTTCATATGTCCACATGTTGTGTTTCATTTGGGTTGAGGCAGTCTTGCTTTGTACTGTAGGCCAAGATACCCGGTGCGGGCCAACGGTAAGCCGAAGGCACAGAGGCTCGGGAAGAGCGGTTAGGTTGAGGCGGTAGGACAACAAGCCCTAGTATTCCAGTCCAAGGACTGATTGAGCCTGGGCATTCCCACCAGGAGGTTGTGGGCCGTTATGCATGCTTGTATGTTTATCGTATGACATATTTTGGGGGAAACTCACTAAGCTTTATTCTTATCCAGTTGTTTATGGTTTCAGGTATCATCGATGTCTTTGGGAAGGCGAAGGCGGGACTGTACACACTCATCAACGGCATTGAGGATTTCTCATTTTCTATGATTCTCTGATTTTGAATAAATGTAATTTGGAATAAACTGTTTTCTTAATAATGGATTTATAAATTTGGGAAGTTTTACCTTAATAAAAATGAAAAATTTTGGTTGTGAAAATGGGACGTTACAAGTTGGTATCACAGCCCTGGTTTGAGTGAATTAGAGGAACACTTGTGTGAATCTAGTCTCAAGCTAGGATCCAAGAATTTTTGTAAAATGTTTTTGAAAGAAATAATTTATAATAAAAGGGTTAGGCTAAGGACATGGACCCGGTATCTTGTCATGTTCTTGTTTGATCTTTGGCTTAGGATCGAGAACGTGGGCCTTAACTTAACTTTAACATTTTAAGGAAGATGCAGTGTTTACAGTTAGCCAGAGCCTGAACAGGAAAGTGGTTCCAAAAATACCCACACATGTCATGTTTGCTGAGTTTTGGTTTTTTTTGATATATGAACTGTAAGAAAAGCATGCTAGTGGATAAGGTTCTTTTAGAAACTGTTGGATAGTTATGCCAGATTTTTGTCATGCCTTCTGATTTAGGGAGTTGCTTACCTGATATATATGCTTTTGATTTTGTAATTGTTGCGTGTATGTTGACTAGCTGTATATGGTCAGGATTGAATAACCATAGAATAATCGACTTGGCCTTACTTCACGTTCCTTTTTTGGCTGTGGATTTATGGCAATGTTGATTATTTGACATTCTATCTGACCCCATATTATGTACAACAAGCATGCAGAAAAGCAACCAGTGGTGCATGATCGAGGGTAATTCTAGGAAGAGTGCCTACGAAGTTAGTTGTAGCTCGCAGGAGAAGTGGGTGTTAGCAAACCTAGGAGTGGCTTAGTGCAGTGACTAAGAACCTTGGGATGAACTCTGAATAAACTACAGATAGGTGTGGAAGGTAGTATGGGCCCATAATATTGAAAACACATGATCCGTATGAGATTCAGGAGGAATTTTAAGGCTGCTAAGGAACTAATAGGAGTAGGGCCTAGTGTGTTGAGTACTGTATTGTGATGTCCGATCTTTTCATGGTTTATTTTCAATATGTTGACTAGTGGAGGTTTTCGGAGCAGGAGCGGGCAGCACTGGGAGAGCAGGTCTGAGTGAGGAGGCGATTCGTGGGATCATTTCCGCAGAAGTGGTCAAGGCAATCAGGGAGGTGACTCTGGAGTTGTTGTTGTTGTAGCTAATGCGGCTGTTGTTGCTGTCACACCCATAAAAATCATGAAAACTTGAAACTATTAAACCCAATCCATAAATCATCATTGTTCACAATATAGCTTTCAAAACATGTTTAATATCAGAGTTTTCCCAAAATCATAAATCAAAACACGAGGAGGTGTACGATCACACCATCGCCTTCCCGCGGTCATCTGAGGTACCTAAAACATAACCCAAAACTCTAAGTCCAAAGCTTAGTGAGTTCCACCAAAGTACCAATACATAAATGAATGACACATATATAATGACAACATGCAATGGGTCCACAGGTAAATACTGGATTACCCCTGAGCCCACAACATAAGTCTGGCTTGCCCTCGGGCCCACATCTTATGTTTGGCTTGCTCCCCGACTAGATAGTCCTTTAACTGAATACCATCAAGCCCTCAGTACGAGTCTGGAATTCCCTACCCTGTCATCATCTTGTATCTAGAATGCTCATGAGCCCTCAGTATGAGTCTGGCATGCCCTACCCGACCCTCAACTCACATATGGATTGCTCCAGTGTTTGTTGGCTACGTCACAGAGCAGTACAACCTCAACCCAACCCACACAATATGTCGATGTATAACAGATACTAACATATACAGATAATCATACATACAGTATCACAGGTAGTCTTATCGGTCTACCAGACTAGCATATCAAAACTAGCATGCATATATATTCCTTACTCAACATATCAACGAATATCAGGTTATCAAACCAATTGGTCTGCCTTGGTGCCTTCGACCCTTAAATACAGTGAGAAAAACTCACCTTGCAAACTAAACAGAACAGATGAGGTCCGACTCTGAATCCCAGATCTCTAACAGAAACATATTTCCACAAAGTGAACAATTCCATCAAAATCCCAAAATACCCAAAATACCCTCAAGGTCAAACTTAGTCAAACGTGGTTAAAGTCAATAGGTCAAACCCACTAAGTCAACTGAGTCAACCAAATCGATTCAACTCAACCGAGTCAACCCAACAAGGCTGACCCATGCGAGTACGCGGGGCGTACTCTGGAGGTATGCTTAGCGTATGTGAAACCCTCGCAGTTGACCACCATCGGGGTGGTTGACCGAGTAGGCGGGGCGTACCCTCGCAGCCTCCAAATTCCATTTAGTGCATGACCATAATGGCTTAAGAACTTAAGCCCATATTTCAGATGCATGACCAAAACACTGATGGGTTTTCAGCATAACTGCAAATCCTATGTGTTCATGCAACCCTAATGCTTTGGATCTAGATTTTCACTAGTTGAACATGCAAACTTGAATACAAAATCAAAACCCTAATATGCATCTATAAAATCGAAATTAACCTAATATTAGGGTTTAGATGCATACCTCAATTGTTATGTAGTAATAATAATTAATCCTTGTAGATCTTGAACTCTTGAAAGCAAGTGCCTCAAATGTGACACCTCTAATGGCTTACAAATACTCTTTGCAAAAGGATGAGAGGAGAGAGGATGAGATAGCACCAGAAATTCAGATTTTCTAGGCTTTAATGATGGTGGCCGAAAATCCAAGGGGTTAGACTCCTTTTATGTTTGAGGTTTCTTAGTCCCAAAGCTAGGGTTTGCAGGTAGAAACCCTAATTTCCTGCTTAACGCCTAAGCAGCCTATGGACTCCTCATCTAGAAGCCTTGGACGAAAACTTATAGGGCATCCTTACAATTTTCGTCCACTCCTATCTAAGGAGTCCAAGACCCTATTTCACAACTATCAATTAATTGTAAAACAACCCCTATAGTTTTAATTAATTCCTTTAATCCCAAAATTAATTCCAAATTAATTAAATAACATGATTTCTAATTAATATATCATTTACATAATATATTAATAAATCATTTACATCAATTTATTATTCCAAATAATAAATTCATCTTCTCTCCAAAAGTCATCATGTCAAGTTACAAGAGTGAAGGCAACCCAAAAGGACTGTGCTACTATCAATTCAAGTATATAGCAATTATAGTTATGAGATTAGACACCTAATCCAATAGTCTCCCAGTTGGATAAGTCTAATAACTATAATTGCAAGTACAACTTCAACAATTGACCAGCACATGGTAGCTCTCAAAAGCCGTTGTCGAACTCTGACCTAGTCAGTTACGTGTCCTAAGATAAGGGATCATATAATCCTTCGTTCTGCAAGATATCATGTGTACAAATGACATGGAATAGAATGATTCTCATTGTCCAACCGTTTGTTTCCCGATTCTGATTTGTAATGAAAGGGAACTTAATTGAACACATCAATTTAGTCCTGACCGGGCCCGACACATAAGTCAACACCAAATCATCGAGGGGCCCAAGATATCGCTTTTCCCATTAGGGCAAAAGAAACAGATAAACTTTAACTTATATGCTTGTACTATGTTCTCATAAAATCGTACACAACAATACGTTTTATAACATCAAGTTACTGATGCGTTTACGCATTATCAATGCACAACCAACTCGTAAACAACAACTCATATATCTCGGTTTAAAGATTATACGATATTATCGTCTCATAATTACCCGTGATAAATTCCATGAAGTAATTCTATGAGCGTGGGTTTAATCTAATACTTAAATCCCCATTTCAAAAGTACTCATGAACGTTGCATAAAACCATTGCTATGTCTAAACACTTAGACAATCTACAAGCCAATTCATGACAATCTTAACTCATTACTTACTACCAAAGCATGATCGACTGTGGATAATTTGAATAATCCAATTATTCGGGAAGTATAACATGCAAAAGAGAAACACAATGATAAAAAACTAACAAAAGATAGTAAACAATACTTATAAATAAATCTCCATTACTTAATCATCAAATGTCAATTACATTTATATTGTTACAAGTTTCTAACTATCTATCTAATCACTAAAACTAATATCATCCTTCAGACCAATGCTCCTCGCATGTTAAACATGCTTAATCCTACTGAGACCATTTGTGAGGGGATCAGCTGGATTCTCTTATAATGATAACCTCTTAATGACGAGGTGTCCTTCTTCTACTTGATGTATGATAAAATGAGATTTTCTGTCGATATGCCTAGATCATCCATGATCTCTTGGTTCCTTGGTCAAGGCAACCGCACCTTCATTATCGCAGAAAATCTCCATCGGCTCCTTTATGGCTGGCACTACTCCAAGATCTCCAATGAAGTTCTTCAACCATATAGCCTCCTTTGACGCTTCGCTCGTAGCTATATAATCTGATTCACATGTTGAATCAGCTACGGTCTCTTGCTTGGAACTTTTCCAAGTTACTGCTCCTCCATTAAGGGTAAACACCCAGCATGACTAAGAACAGAAGTTGTCTCTTTCTATCTGAAAGCTGGCATTGCTATACCCAGTAACTGTTAAGTCATCACTTCTACCAAGCACAAGGACCCAATCCTTTGTCCTTCGCAAATACTTAAGAATGTTCTTAACCACTATCCAATGAGCTTTACCCGAATTTCCCTGATATCGACTAACCATGCTCAAAGAAAAAGCCACGTCAGGGCGAGTACATATTATAGCGTACATGATCGAGCCAATGGCAGAAGCATATGGAACTCGACTCATCTCTGCTATCTCCGCATCGGTACAAAGACTCTGAGTCTTACTCAACTTGGTATTACTCTGGATAGGTAACTCTCCCTTCTTTGAAATTTCCATGGTAAAACGCTTTAGCACCTTATCTAAATACGTACTTTGACTAAGTCCAATTAGTCTTCTACTCCTATTCCTCTAAATCCTTATTCCCAGAATATTGGCAGCCTCTCCTAGATCCTTCATAGCAAAACACTTTCAGAGCCAGGATTTAACCTCCTGCAGAGTTGGAACGTCGTTTCCTATAAGAAGTATGTCATTAAAAAACAAAACCAGGAAGTTGACTACACTCCCACTAGCTTTGACATATACACGAGACTCATCCTTACTCCTAGAGAAACTAAACTCTTTGACTTTTTCATCGAAGCAAAGATTCCATCTGCGAGAAGCTTGTTTCAATCCATAGATTTACTTCTCAAGCTTACACACTCTATTGGGGTACTTAGCATCCACAAAACACTCTGGTTGACTCATGTAAACATCCTCAGCTAGCTTTCCATTAAGGAAAGTGGTTTTGACATCCATCTTCCAGATTTCATAACCATGAAACGCAGCTATAGCTAACATAACCCTAATAGATTTAATCTTAGCTACTGGTGAGAAGGTCTCATCATAGTCAACCCCTTGGGTTTGAGTAATGCCCTTCACAACCAGTCGTGCCTTGAACGTGTGTACCTTTCCATCCATGTCGGTCTTCTGCTTGAAGATCAATTTTCACCCAACTGTGTTACGACCTGGCACATTATCAACCAAATTCTAAACTTGGTTCTAATACATGGACTGGATCTCACTGTCCTTTGCTTCCTTCCATTTAGCAGACTCAGGGCCCGCCATGGCTTCCTTGTAGTTAGAAGGCTCATCCAGATTTACCAGTGTACTATCACTGATAAACGTATCACCATTTGTAGTAATATGGAATCCATAAAACTCAGGTGCCATTCTAACTCGATTGGAACGTCTAAGAGGCAGCGACTCGTCAATTGGTTCAACAGGAATCTCTTCCTCGGGTTGAGCGCTAGTGTTAGAGGTTCCTTCATTGCTTGACTCTTGAATTTCTTCAAGATCAATTGTACTGCCACTGTCCTCTATGCATATGAGCTCTCTCTCGCTAAAGACTCCCCTTCATGCTACGAAGACCACGTTTTCACTAGGCCTGTAAAACAAGTATCCAAAGGAATTTTGTGGATAGCCGATGAAAATACATCGCTCACTTCGAGGTTCAAGTTTGTTGTGAGTCTCTCGTCTAACAAAAGCTTCACAACCCCAAACCTTGATATGTGCCAACGAGGGAACCTTCCCTGTTCACATCTCGTGAGGTGTTTTGACAACCTTCTTCGTTGGGACTAGATTAAGAATATGGACGGAAGTCTCTAAGGCATACCCCTAGAATGATATCGTAAGCGAAGCTCGACTCATCATGTAACGAACCATGTCCAACAAGGTTCAATTACGCCTCTTAGCCACACTATTAAGTTGTGGTATCCTAGGAGGTGTCAAATGTGAAACAATTCCACATTCCTTGAGGTAGTCATGGAACTCGATACTAAGATACTCACCACCCCTATCGGATCTGAGCATCTTGATCTTCCTGCCCAATTGATTTTCGACTTCATGTTTAAATTCTTTCAACTTTTCAAAGGTCTCTGACTTATGGTTGATTAAGTAGATATATCCATATCTGTTATAATCATCGGTAAAAATCACAAAAAATCGATTTGCATCCCTTGTGGTGGATTTGAAGGGCCCACACACATTCGTGTGTATGAGATCCAACAATCCTTCACCTCTTTCACAAGAACCAATGAAAGGTGATTTAGTCGTCTTTCCAAGAAAACAGATTCACATGTATCATCTGACCTTAAGTCAAGTGATTCCAATACTCCATCCTTTTAGAGTTGGGCAATGCGTTTCTTGTTGACATGTCCAAGATGACAATGCCACAAGCATGCCTTGTCTAAACCATTAGATGCATCAATTTGTAACACACTATTTCCTAAATTGTGTATAACCATCACAGTTTCATATGCACCATCACAAGGTAATGCTTCAAAATAAAATACACCATTATAATAAGCATTATTAGAACCATTCTCATTTAAAAGAATATCTATAACCTTGTCTGTACAAACCATGAAATGAAATAATATTCCTTGTCATTTCTGACGAGTAGCAATAATTATTTAAATCTAAACTTAACCCACTACTAAGCACTAAAGAGTAAATCCCAATCTTGGTAACAGGCGGCGATCTCATATTCCCCATAATCAGGTTCATCTTCCCATGCTCCACATCCTCACTTCTTCTTAGTCCCTGCAAGTCAGAACAAATGTGAAAACCACATCCTGTATCAAGGACCCAAGAATTAGAATGTGATGAGTTCATAGATTGAATAGTGTAAATACCTGCCGAGGTTGGCTTGATCTTGCCATCCTTTATATCTTGCAAGTACTTTGGGCAGCTTCTCTTCCTATGCCCCTTTTCATGGCAGTAGAAGCCAGTAGCCTCTTTGGGGTCAGAGGTGGGGGAGCATCAGAACTAGACTTTCCGTTAGGGCCATTGCTAGACGTCCCGACTTGAGACTTTCCCTTCCAGTTTAGTTTTGAGGGAGCTTTCCTCTTCTTCCCCTTCCCTTGCCCAATGGCCAAGATGGGAGCAGCAGCAGTAGGAGTGAATTCACTACTTTTTCCGTTCAATACACTCTCAGCGGTTCTCATCAAGCCATGAAGCTGACTTAACGTGACTTCCTCTTTGTTCAAATGATAAGTCATTTTGAACTGATCATAACAACTAGGAAATGAGTGCAAGACTATATCGATAACCAATTCCTCATCAAAATTCATGTTAAGTTTCAGTAGACGATCCACATAGCGCTCCATGCGTTGCAGGTGGGTCGTGACGGACTCTCCGTCCTTCATCTTGGTGGTTATGAGTGACTTTACTATCTCATACCTTTCTTGACGTGCTCTTTGATGGTAATTCTCCATCAAGTCCTTGCACATCTCATAAGGCCAATAGTCCTCGTAAAACCGTTGTAGCTCAGGAGTCATAGTTGCCATGATGATACACGACACTTTGGTCGCGTCTTTGCATTGGACCCTATACTCAGCTATTTCTTCAGGAGTAGCTTTGGATTCATTTATCTCGTTCAACTCTTTGTGTAACATCCCGTTATTTTCTACTTGTAAAGTCAACCCTAGTCAATCAAAGTCAAACTTGGGTCAACTAAAGTCCTCTTTGTTATATTGGATTTTATTAAGGTTAGTATGATAAGATTTGCATGTTCAAACCCTAAGAATATTAAATGTTTAAGAAAGGAATAAGTTGGAACTTCGCAACATCTTTTCTTCTTTCTTTCTTCTCTTTGGATCGTACACTTCGGGCTGTAAAAGGTTCACGGCCGTGAACTCCTCGGACCGTGTACGAGGTTCATGGCCGTGAACCCCCTCAGACCGTGAACCCTTGCATATACATATGTTCCAACTAGTTTTTGCTTTATTTCTTCACTTTCACTCGAGATTTCAACCTTTTTCTCTCAAGTATCATCAAGCAAGAACACCCTCTCTCCTCAAGAACATGCTAGGATCATCCTTTCTCTTCATATTCAAGAGTTAATCACTAGTTCTTCATAACATCTAACGGGGATCATTTCTTGATCTTCTTATCACTTCAAGAACACCCTTCCATCTTCTTATACTAGGCTAAAATCCATTGATTTCACTAGTTTTCATGAAGAACACGCGAAAAACACAAAGAACACCTGTCAGAAAACCTTTGAATCACCTTAGGAACTTGATTAGGATCATCAAGTGTTCATCATTCATCAAGAACTCAGGGCCGTGAACACCTTCAGGGCCGTGAACCCTTCATGATCTTGGGCCGTGAACACCAATCAGCTTCCATTTTAGCTTCTAACATTCCTAGTTGACTTGTTTTACTACGGGATTACACTTGTGGAACTAAACATCCTATATCAAATCATCATTTGAATCACCCTCCAAAAGGTGAGTTCATACCCCCGCATTTTCATAGTTTTTACTGTTTTAAGGGAGGCGGGGGGAAATACAAGTCTAACACAAGGATTTTGTGTTACAAGAAAATGGTTTCAAAATATCATACCAAA